>NC_092499.1:190714764-191021692 GCF_047511675.1 Marmota flaviventris | reverse complement strand
CTGGCAGAACCACAGCCGAGTGCCCCTGAGTTCAATCCCCAGTACTGAAAAAAAACACTTGGGGTCAAAATATTTAACACACACGGGCTGTGGTTGACTCTCCAGGAGTCCCATCACTACCGTGCAGCCCGAGGGCCCATTGGACAGCGCCGTGGTCCTCACTCAAACTTACCTAGCTAATGGGGCCAGCAGGGACTGACCCCAGCTCTCCAGACCAGCTTCCCCGCTGTGGCCACCTTCACCGAGGAGACTAAACTCTGGGTAGAACCAGCCCCCTCCTGGCCTTGGGCATCTCCACGGAGCTTCCCATCATCTCTATCTCTCCAGGATCTTTCTGGCTCCAGGGCTGACCTTGAAGACAGGTGCAGAGAGAATCCCTGAAGTGTGGCGCCTCCTGCAGAGTCTGGGGCCTCCGGTCCCTCAGGTCTTGGGACTTCATGTAAACTGGTCCCTGGGCTTCTTCTGTAGGGCCACTATGACCAGGGCAGAGGGTTCTGTCTAACCACTGACACTTGCCAACAAGCCACATTCTATCCGGGATGCACTGGGTTGTGGCTCCTGCCTCAAATCCACAGGTCGAAGTCCTAACCTAGAGCAACCCAGATTTTGGATAACAGCCTTCAAATAGGTAACTAAGTTAAACAGGGTCACTAGCAAGGCCCTCATCCAACAGGTCTGGTGTCCTTCTACGAAGAGGAAATGTAGAGGACGAGGAGGAGCCACCTGAAGACGCCAGGAGAAGGCGGCCGCCCACATGCCCGGGAGAGGCTGGAGGAGTGGCCTTGCCACCCCCTGGGCTAGGCCTCCCGCTTCCAGAATTGAAAAGAAGCAAACTGCTGTATTGCCAGGGGTCCGCGGTGCTTGTCACAGCAGCTGAGCTGAGGCCTGGTCTCCCGGGGCCTTTACCCTGCAGCCGTGCGCCATGGTGTCTCCACCTGAGCAGACCTCATCCCTGCGTCTCTGCAGGGCCAATCGCAGCAGGCCTCATCACCCTGGAGGACAAGCTCTGCCGCCTCTGCCTCGGCTCTCACCGAGGACTCAGCATTAGCTGTGGCCACACTGAAGCAATGACTAGCACCTGCTGGCGACGGGCTCCCCCTGCCCACCACCTGCGACCTGTAAAGGCTGAAAACTCAAGTGTGTAGCCTCCAGGAGAGACCCCTGCTCCTCTCCCTGTGTACAGCCCAGCGGGGGCTGGTCATCTTAGGGTGACCACTCACTTGACTTCCTGGCAACTGGTCTCAGCTGGAGAGATCCTGGCTCTTTGTAGCACTTGGTTTTCTTAGCAAGAAATGTCTCCTCACAGAAACCAAAGTGTCCAGGTGCACGGCCGGGGGAAGTAGCATCGGGCGAGGCCTCTAGGGTCTCTGCCTGACACAGCCCTGTCCTCTGCAGGCACATCTATCCCCACTGCCCATCCTTCTTGGGAAAGATCCTGGGGCATGGGATAGACTCTGTGGACAAGGGACCCATGAGTTATTTCCCTATCCAAAGGGAGGGCAGCTTTCCCCACTCTCTTGTTCGACTGTAGACTCTCTTTGCCCCTGGGCCCAAGGAGCAGAGCTGTATTCTGTAGTTCTGGGGGCCAGAGGTCCCACCCGAGTCCTACAGGGTTAAATGCAAGGTGCCAGCAGGACGTTCCTTCAGAGACCTCAGGAGAGTCCGTGTCCCACTTCCTATGGGTCTTTGTGGATGCTGCCTGCTGAGCGTGAGTCCACGCTGCTTAAGCCTCTTGCCTCTTGGTCATGTCTCTCCTTCCTCCTGGGCCTCCTGGGTAATCCAGGGCACCATCTCCAGATCTTCAACGTCAGCACGTCTCTGCAGGCCCTGTTGCCACAGGCGAAACATTCACAGTCCAGAGGTAAGGACCTCTTTGGAGGCCAGGATTCAGCCTCCCACTTGGGTTGGTGTCTGTCTTTGCAGTCAGAGCTGATTAGGTGCCAGCAGTATTTGACAGCAGGGGTGTGGCCTTGAGGGTACCCTGGAGGGGAGACAGGCCTTTTGCCCCACCAGCAAGTGTGGCCCACTGTGGATTTGGGCCTCAGTGCTCCATAGGGTGTGTGGGTGCCACGGACACTCCACTCAGAGCCATGATTAGGGAGGTGCTCTCCTGGCAAGTCCTCGGCCTTTCTGGTGTCCACGTGGGGACATGTCTTGGCCAGCAGAGTGACTGAAGGATTACCTCGTCCCATCTGGAATTGTTTATTCGGGTCCTGCTATTTCCCTGGGCTCTTGGCTCCAGCATCCAGGGCCACAGGGTGGGGCAGGTGGCTGCCAAGAGCCCGGTGCCTGGGTGAGCTTCCCGAAGTGTCTCTAGGGCAGCATCTCCTGCTGGAAGCAGAGCAGGCAGAGCCACAAGTGCTAGGTGCCCGAGAGGGAAACCCATCCCTGGGCACCAGCAACACAGTGACACAGGCGGCCTTCATTGTTCAGGGTTCCCTTGTGGTCACTTGGTGGTGGTCGGGGGGTGGAACCCCTGGAAAGCTGGGGCCTCTGGGGAGTGGCAGGCAAGTGGGCAGAGGGAGGCAAGCTGGAGGGAGGCGGCTGCTGCAGACCCTCCCTGACAGAGGGGTTCAGTGAATGGCCAGAGGAACTGACCTCAGCAGGTCCAGTTCTATGAAACAGTGGGTCTCTCTGCTCCTTTGGTCTGCTGGGAAATAGGAAATGTCAGCCTGTGTGACTTGGGCACCCCATAGCGCCAGGGAGTGAAAAACCCCAAAGCTGCAGGACAAGTGAGAAAGAAAGGGGGGTGCAGCACAGCCCCATCCAGAGAGGTCCCTCGCAGGACCAAAGGGACCTGGCAGATGGCATCTGTGTTCTGGGCCTGGAGAATGGGAGACCAGAGTGTCCTGGGTTACCCGGTGGCCAGTGGAATCCCCAGGTCCTGGCGGTGGAAGACGGAGGCAGAAGGAGGCCCTGGAGTGGCACAGCTCCAGGAAGCTCCGCTGGCTGTGGCTGGCTGCAGGATGGAGGGCACAGCCCGGGCTGCGAGGGCATCCGGATGCTGGAGAGGCCGGGAAACTGTGGGCTCTGCTGAGAGCTTCCTGCCAGTGCCCACCGAGACCCAGCCACTCTGGCCCACAGGGTAAGAGAATGCGTGTTACCACAGTCACAGGGGGCTGATGCAAAGGAGCCCTTTCCTGGACCCACAGAGGCCAGCGCTGCCCTCAGGTCTCTGAACTCCATGGACAAATCTTGTCTTCACCCGTTGGAGCCCAAGTGAAAGAGGACCACTGTGAGCACAGGTAACAGCCCAGCGCTTGGTGGCACCTTGGTCTCGGATGCCACAAGAAGTCACAGAGGGTCTGTGCCACAGGTAGCTGTCACTGTCGCTGACAGTGTCTGCTCCACTACACTTCCAGTCTGCGGGCCACCCAGCACCGCTCCTCTTGTCCCTAACACACAGAGAGGGGCTCTCCTGCACCGCGTGCCTGCCGCAGCTTTTAACAGCGCTGCTTGGCTGCGACCGTTTCCTTTGCAAAGTGGGACATTTTCAAGTGTCAAAGCCATGGTTCTGAGAAGGGCTCTCAGGTCTCAGCAGGCTGCCAAGAGCTCCCTGGCCCAGGGGAACTCTGGGAGTCTCCTGGGAGGAGGCATGGGCAGGTGAGGTTGGACTGGAGTGCTGGGTGGAGGTGACTCTGCCCCCAGCCTGGGGTGAGAGGGAGCAAGGGCTGGAGCCAGGTGGGCAGGTGCCAGTGTGCAGGAGGCCTGCTGGGGGTGGGCAGGCTGGCGTTAGCTGGGTAGCGACTCATTCCAGCTCCCAAAGCCCTGCGAAGAGGTTACTGTCATTACGCCCACCTTGAGCTGAGGGAACCGAGGCCCAGAGAGGTCCTCACCTGCAGTATGGTGAGTGCAGGGGATGGGCTGAGGCCACCTGCTCTCTGCCCTCCCTGCCAGGTGATAGGCGCTCTGCAGTTGGGGCTGGTGGCCCAGCTTTGGCTTATAGCCCCCATGCTCCTGGGTGCCCCCTCTTTGTTGGGTTGGTGTTTTACCGCGAGACTCTTCTGGGACTGCATTTGAGTGGAGGTGGCCGGCACACTCCCCTCCTGCAACCTGTCTCCAGCTTTGAGGTAAGGAAACCTGTATTGCTTTTTCCATCTGTCACAGCCCAAGGATCTGTCCTCAGGGGAGGAGGGACAACTCCAGAGTGGAAGCCAGGCAGCCACCACTACAGGCCTCACCCAGGAGGGTCCAACTCAGGGCCACACACCTGCGGATTGCCCCTTCCACCTCCCCCGCCCAGCCCAGAAGACACCGATGTTGTCCCCAGCGTGCAGAGGAGCTGAAGCTTTAGCGGGAGCCAGCTCAAGGTCATGACTGAGGGGGGCTAAGGTTAGAGTCTAGGCTGACTCCCAGCCCACCACGCCACCTGACCCTGAGCAAGGAAGGTGGGGAGGGAAGATCTGCTTCCAGGCCCTGCCGACTGCTGAGTAGCAGCTGTCAAGCTGCATCTCCACCACTTGGGAAAGCTGCTTCTTGTGCCCAGGGACACCTGCCTGACAGTGGCCCAAACACATAACAGGGTCTGGTTGTCAGTGTTGGGTCAGCACAGGGTTTCTCAGTCTCAGAATTACTATAATTTGAGGCCAAATAATTTTTGTTGGTGGGGGAGGGGTGGGGAGCTCCTCGATTGTCAAGTGCTGGCAGCTTCCCTGACCCTGAGGCGGTGGGTGTACTCCCTCTCCAAGTCCTGACGACCAAAAACATCTCCAGCCATTGCCAAATGTCCTCTGGCTTTAGTGTTTTCAGGACCAGTGTCTCTGGATCTTGCCAAAGCATCACAAAACGTTGGTCACAGCTTCGGAGGTCCATCCAATCTCCAGGCAGAAAGAATGCCCAGGGACTGGTACCAACAGCCTTTCTCTCTCTCTCTCAGCAGGAGAGTGGAAGCCTTCAGGGGCCCCATCAGACTTCCACTTGGATCACACTGGCCACAGCAGGGTGACATGATATGGTCACCCCTTTCCACAAGGGAGGGGGGCAAAGGAACTCTTTACTTTCCCACCCTCTTGAGCTAGTGGGTGGGGAGCAAGGGGCGGGGCGGGGGGGAAGACTACTGTCACCAGCCCACAGGGCCTGCCAGAGCCAGGGCTTTTATAAAGGGGCTCTGTCTCCACCAACATCAACTGCCAAACTGGCTGTGTCCACGTGCTCAGGGAAGTTTGCAGAGGTGCTGATAACGGGGGAGACTTGACCTAAGCCGCTTCACTGGGCTGAGCTGAAGTTCTAAAGAGCAGGGGCCTCCTGGGTCTACCAGTGGCCTTCGGATCTGGTTTGCTCAGTGCCGTGCTTGCCCTCAGGCCTGCCTCCCGCTTCCTTAGGGGCCCAGCCCCTCGTCACTGGTCCCCTCTCTCATTCTCACCTTACCAGCCTTTCCTGGGATCATGGGACACAATTTTCCCCCGACTGAGAAGCCAGGGGAGCCCCAGCAAGAACCCCCAAGTTAGTGGCCAGTGGTGGCGGTGCTGCAGGGGTGGTGTGATGGGTAGTGGGCCCCCCTGTGCCAAGGGCTCCCCCGGCAGAGCCAGAGTCTTCTGCTGACCATGTGACAGGTGCTATAATTGTCTCCTGTCACCGAGGGTTGTGGGCGGTGTCCAGGGGCCTGGCTCTAGCCTGCCCCATCCCTTCTATCTACTCTTGGGCAGGCTGTTCATAGCCATACCATCAAGAGCCATGTCAGGGTGGCATTCTGACAAATGGCCTTTGCCACCATGGTCATGGGGCAGGCCTTGTGGACTCTGAGGGACCGGGACTAGTGAAGTCCAGAGGCTGGTATGTCCTGATTGTGTTGAGAACGGTCTCTCCCAGGTCCTCTGTGCCCAGCAAGGCGATGACAGTTCATGACTGGTGGGTTGGGCTGGCTGGGGACGCTGAGGGCCACGGAGTTGTGCGCCACCCTGGAGTTCTGCCCTGACTGCTGCCCCGCATGGCTGTGTGGGCAGCTCACTTAGCCTGTCTGAGGTTCCACGGCTCAGCCCCGCAAGTGGGGAGACGAGTCCCCTTCCAAAAGCTGTTTGAGGACAAGATGGGATTCTGCACTGGGCCGGCCACATTGACCTCAGCAGCCTTGCCCAAGGGATTTTGAGCACCAGCTGCTTCTCTTGAAACTGGCTCACAGTGCCTACTTATGGCAAAGGTTAAGTCACCTCGCCCAGGACCTGCCCCTTCACAGGCACTCAAAGGCGCTGACTTCCATCATTATTGTTATTATCAGTGACATGTGAGGAATTGGCCACATAGCTGTGTCTCTCACCTCCGAGCCTTTGCATTCTCTGTTCCTAATATTTCATGGCACTGACTCACTCTTGTGACCATCAATTCCAGATGTTGTCCCTGGCTTTAAAGGACACTGCTCACTCTTTGCCTTCTCCCCTGCCCCTTGTTTTTGCACCCTGTTCAGTACCTGCCTGGGGAAATTTACCTAAATATGAACACTGCCTGATATTCAGTCAGTCATTCATTCGTCAGCTCGTGCATCCATAGAGTCATTCGTTGTCCCTTTGTCTCTTCACCCCTTTATAACATGGGAACCTCCGCTTCCCGCTTGCTGTGTCCCTGGGGCCTAGAGCTCTGTGCATTAATGAGTACATGTTTGGATGAATGGCTGAGTATTGGTGAACTGGGGATGTGGGGCAACCTGACAGGTGGAGAGGCTGGTGACTGATGCAGGAACCCAAAGGGGCCAGGGGGTGGAGTGTGGAGGAACTGTCCTGGGGCAGCTCGTATTTCAGACAGGAGGCTCCTCCCTGCCCAACCCCCCTCCCCCTGGCTGCAGCTGCTGGTGCCCTGTGGGGCAGGGGAGGGTTGGGAAGGTGACAGTGCTGGGACTTGTAGGGGGCTTCAGTCAGGCCAAGGGAAGGCACTGAGACTGTTAAAGGAGCCAGCAGGCCCAAGATCACACAACAGGACAGCCACTGTCTTCTTGGGCCTCCAGGAGGCAAGTCAAGGTTACAATTTAATCAGTTTTCCAAGAGCTTGGAGGGGCTCCTGGCTGGTCCCCAGTTCTCCTGGCCCAGTTCATTCCAT
This sequence comes from Marmota flaviventris, assembly GCF_047511675.1. Lineage (NCBI taxonomy): Eukaryota > Metazoa > Chordata > Mammalia > Rodentia > Sciuridae > Marmota > Marmota flaviventris. The sequence goes on along the minus strand of NC_092499.1, from coordinate 191,014,666 downwards.
CCTGAATTCACTCCAGAAGCACTGTCTGAGGGCCTCTGTTGCTAGGCCTACAGCTTGAGCAACACATCTACGGTCCCTGTTTTCATGGCACCCACCTGGCAGGCCAGGAGATGCTCAAACAAGCAGGCAAATGTGTACGTGCTGGGGGCGGAAAGTACAGGAGGGGAAGGAAAAGCTGGTGAATGGCAAGTGTGAGGCACAGGCCCCAGAGGCCAGAGCTGGGGAACAGCAGGCAGGAAAAGAGGCCAGACAGAAGGCTGTGTCTCCAGTACACTTTCACAGACTTGGGGTCCCTTCCATGTGAAGGGGACTATGGTGGGGCCACTGGGTCCAACACAGCCTGGGCAGAGAAGAAGCTGGGCAGACACTGGAAAGATGGGGCTGAACCAAGTAGCCTCACTGTGCCCCTCAGCCATGGGGGGCCACTTTCCACAGATCCTACCTCTGTCCCACTGTGTCAAGAGGATGCCACAGGGCTGGGGCCAGGAGGGACCCCACTCGCACAGGTCCCAATAGCAGTGCCTGGAGATGCAGAGGATGTAAGCCCCAGACCCAGCTGCATAAGATGGGGGTGCTGAACCAGGGTCCTTCATGGGCCTGTAGTGACCTCAAAAAACCCAGAACTTCCTTCCAGGCTGTTGCCAAGCTAAAGTTTGTAATAACGTTTGAACAAGGTGCCCTATGTTTGATTTTTGCATGGGCCCCAAGAATTCTGCAGATGGAACTGCCTGGTCCCAAGGAAACTCCAGTATGGGCCTCCTTTTTATGTCTGGGGACAGGGACAGAGAGAACAGGGATCAGCCCTCTGCTTGCTCTTCCCTTAAAGGAGCCCCAAAAGAATCCCTAACACCAGCCCCAGTGGGGCTGGCTGGAGCTTTAAAGCTCAGAGAGGCCCAGACCTTTCTGTACCCAGCTCACCTTTCAGGGGTGGCCTCTGGGACCACTGAGCCCAGCTCCACTGCAGCTCTCATCTAATTCCTCCGGAATGTATATCATGTACTTACTGTTTAATTACTTCTTCACAGAAGCTGGGAGGGGCCAGGAGGTGTGCTTTGCTGTACCCTGGTCCCAGAGGGCTTGTCCCCTAGGGGCCTTGATAAATACTCCTCCAGTGAAACTTTTAATATGATTATGCTGTTGGCCCCTAAGTAGCTAGCTAATAATCGGTTACATCTAATCCATGAGGGCAGGGCCTGGGCTGTCGGTCTGGGTACGGCGCCCAGTACTGGGTCTGGCGCGTGTGCAGCAAGTACTCAGCTAAGAAGCCCTGGTGCCCCTGGCTCCAGGCACGCCAGGGCGCGGCTGGGCGGGGCCGGAACTACACTTCCCGGCGGCCCCCGCGCCTGGGGCGGGCCCTAGATGGGCGGGGCCTGACGACGGGGGCGGGGCCGGCTACAAAGCCCGGGGGCGGGCGCCTGGGCGCAGAGTCCGCGCAGCGCCGGTGCCGAGCGCAGCGCGGCGCGCACGGCGGGAGCGGCGCGTGAGCGGACGGGCCTGGCGGCTGGACGGGCGCCCTCGCCGCCCCACGCGCTCCTCGCTGCCCCCCATGAGCGCAGCCCCGCGCGGCCCAGGTCCGTAGCGGTGGGGCGCCCCCTATGCTGCTGCAGCCCGCGCCGTGCGCCCCGAGCGCGGGCTTCCCGCGGCCCCCGGCCGCCCCCGGCGCCATGCACGGCTCTCAGAAGGACACCACGTTCACCAAGATCTTCGTGGGCGGCCTGCCCTACCACACCACCGACGCCTCGCTCAGGAAGTACTTCGAGGGCTTCGGGGACATCGAGGAGGCCGTGGTCATCACCGACCGCCAGACCGGCAAGTCCCGCGGCTACGGCTTCGTAAGTGTCGGCGGCCGCCCTCCCCCGCCCCGCCCCTCGCCGCGGCCGGGGCGCGGAGTCAATTCGGGCGCTCGCCGGCCGCCTCGCGGGGCCGCCCGGCGCCGCGCGCCCGCACCTGCCGCCCGCTCCCCGCCCCCACCGCGGCCGGAGGGCAGACCGCCGGGTTCGGTTAGGACGGAGCGCCTAGAGGGCCGAGCCGACGTCCGCTGGGGCTTTTCTGGCGCAGCCCGCGGGTCCACTGTGCCGCGGGCCCTTGGGCCTCCCCCACGGCCCGGCAGCCCCTCAGCCGCCCCGAGTCAGCGTCAGTTTAAGTACAAACGACGGAAGACACGCTTCCTACTTCCGAACGACTGGAGGGTGCTGACTCCTCCCATGGGGAAATTCGGAGCCCCACCGGTGGGCCTGCCCCCCAACCCCCGCCCAGGGGGTTCGTTTTTTTTTTGCCCTACTCCCAGGGGATAGTTTCTGTCCTTGAATGCAAGATTTCCCAGCACTTGAACTTTGAGGGAGGAGCTGGAATCCAGGGGGCAGCCTGGGGGAGGGCACTGGGCTGGGGTCAGAGGGCACTTGGCCCAAGGGTCCTGAGTAACAGATTCTAGGAGGAAGGGGAGAGAGGAGGGGTGGCCTGGTGTCAGGGTGATCTTCTGCTCCTTCCCCACTTCCTCAGCTCAGCAGTGGAGGTCCTTGACCGTCTCATCTGTGCTTCTCCAGGTGACCATGGCGGACCGGGCAGCAGCTGAGAGGGCTTGCAAAGACCCCAATCCCATCATCGATGGGCGGAAGGCCAATGTGAACCTGGCATATCTGGGTGCCAAGCCCCGGAGCTTGCAGACGGGTGAGAGCTGTTTTCCTTCCCTGCTCTTCTCAGTTTCTATATTGAGTGTTGGTATCTGCTGGGTGGAAAAAGGCCCCCCCCTTCCCCGGGAGTGGCAGTCAGCTATCATGTGCCTGCAGGACTGTCACAGGGCAGTCACCCCCAGCTAAGGAGCTTGGCCCCTTCTTAGCAGTATGTGGCCCTGAGGGACAGGGTGGGGAGGGTACATCACCCCAGTTGTCAGCCCTCCTTGCAGGAGGAAGTCAGCCACAGGGCTGAAGGCCAGGAGGCCAATACAGAGAGGCTGCTGCCACACGGGGCCCTGGGCCTGCTTTGGCCAAGTGTTGGAGGTTCATGAGTGGGGCCGTGGTGGAAGTCTTGGCAGGGACAGAAAGCTGGTTGTCTTTGTGTGTGGCCTGCATGGCTCTGCCTCCCTGCATGTGGGCTTGGGTACCTTGCATGTGCAGGCAGTGTCCCTCACTGCTCTCTCGTTCCAGGCTTTGCCGTTGGCGTGCAGCAGCTACACCCCACGTTGGTCCAGCGGACTTATGGGTGAGTCAATGTGGCTGGCTTGGTTGGAGATGAAGTGGGTCTGAAAGGCTGGGGAAATGACAGTTTTCAGAAATATGACTGTGTTTTGGGGGAGAGGAGGTAGGAGGAGATCTATTGCATTTCTCTATCCCTGGCAGAGGTCACACCACAGAAAGGGGAGCATGAGCCCTGGAGCCTCTGCCTGGTGCAACCCCACTCCCCACCTGTGGTTGGGTGACCTTGGGAGGCTTACAGGCCATCTGTGTCTAGGTTTCTTCATCGGTACAATGGGGATAACAGCCGTCTGGAAGCTGTAGGGTGTACCTGGAGCAGGGTGGCACTCATTCCATGTTTGTTGATAGTGTTAGGGACAGTGGCCTGGGCTGTTTCCCAGGTACCCCTCTGACCTCCAGTGCTGGAAAGGTGGTAGCAGTGGGTCACTGCTGACCAGGCTCTGATTTTTGTGAATGCTGCAGCAGGTGAGATGTGACAGGGACCAGGTATCGCTGGTCAAGTGGCCTGGCCTATGGGCCTTTTGTGACTCATTCTGGAGCTTTCTGTCCTATCTTCCTTCATCCTAAAAAGACTCCCACATCCCACCTCTCCCTGCCGATGTCTGACAAGACCTCCCAGCTGGGTGGGGAAGGACTTGTGTGATGTATGGGTGCCTAGGACGCTCCACCTGCTTGGATTTCCCAGCACAGTGATTCATGGGGGCTGTTTGATGTTGTTGATGTGGTTGGGGTACCTGGGGATGGCTGCTCCTTAGACAAGGTTGCTGTTTCTTAAAACTTTCTGAGTCCAAATTCTGGCCTCTGGATTTTGTACCTGAGTCTCGTGCGCACGCGCATGCGTTCGTTCACACAGTTGAGGCTGGGGACTGACTCAGGCTACTCTGCGTTTTGGTAGATTACATGACCCAGGGGAGAGTGCTGCTTGCCCACCTCAGGGGATCTTGCCCTGTGAGGCAGCACTGTGGCTCCCTTGCTCCTGTGCTGTGACAGGAGCTGCAGGTGGCAGAATGTAGCCTGGACCCTTCCAACATGCGCTCCGCCCTCAGCATCTGTGTCCTCCTGGGAGGGAGCTTGGAGGACAGAGTATGAATGGTTATGGGCTTCCTTCTCACACATGGAGGTTTTTCATACGTTCAGAGCCATCTTGAAAGCTGCCTGGGGACACCCTAGCCTTTGTGTCTTCATCCCAGGCTTTCCTCTGGGGTTGAGGCCACACAGGGAGGGCCGTCTTGGCTTTCCCTTGGCCTGCTGTGGTCCAGGTGTGACTTCACTGCTCAGAGAGGAGGATGTGTGACTTAGCACCTGCCGGCTCCTGCCAACATTGGGCAGGGCCTTCCCCCAAGGCCTGGGCTCTGCTTATCCTTTCAGCTGCCTGTGGGACCCTAGGAACTGTCAGCACTCAGCCTCTGGAGCCCACAGACCTAGGTTCAAGTCAGGGCCACTGCTTACCAGGGTCCAGCTTGGCCAGTAGCATTCTTTTCAGTTCTCTCATCTGGGAAGTGGGAACAGTGCCCTTTAAACACAGCACACTCCCCACACAAACTTCTGGGGTCATAGCTGGTATTGTCCTCATTTTATAGATGGGGGATACTGAGGCAGAGACAAGTTAAAGAAAGGATAGCAACCTGTCCAGGGGGCAACGTGACAAGTATCCGGGATGAGGTTTTATCCAGGTGGCTGGCTCTGGAACCCACTCTCTTTGGTTGCTCTCTTGTGGGAGTAGGAAGGGCACCCTAACTTTTCCCCTTGCCATCTTGAGCCTGTGGGTGCCACCTGTCTAGGGAGTTAGAGGCTCTGCCACGAGTCTCACTGCCTCATGCACGCAGCTTCAGGCAGCACTGTTATGTGTCTAGACCGCGGGACTGGCCATTTAATCTTGTGATGGGGCAGAGGCCTCACTCTATTTGGAGGTTGCCAAGGGATGGAGACCCACATGGATCTTCTTGTCCAGTGAGTGTAGATGCTGGGAGTGTGCTGCCTCCTCTAGGCACTGCCAAGACCCAAGCCCAGCAGCCGGGAAGCCCCGGTGATATGGCCGCAGAGCTGGTGTGGGGTCAGCTGTGAGCTCCAGTTGCTGCATGCCCCTGGCCAGGCTGGAGAGTTGGGCTGTCAGCGTCCCCTTTGTTTTTGCAAACAGTTGGGCCCCCGGGCAGAGCTGGGCCTGACTCAGCAGTCAGTTTTGTTGCTTGGGGCTGGCAATGGGGTGGCCTGCAATGGCCTCAGGCACCATGGGACCCGGATCCAGGGTAGTCAGAGTCTGAAAATGCCTGGCTGAACTTCTCCCAGACTTTTCTGGCCCCAGTCCTGAGCCTGTGACAGCTCTGAAGATTCCACCACCCACTTTTAGGCTGAGCACTGCCGCTCTATTGCCTGCCTGGTCCTACAGGGACCCAGGGAGCCAAGAAGGACTTGCTGTGATTAGAGAGCATCCCCAAAGAATTTCTGTGCTTGATTGTTTGCCTGGGTCCCCTTTTAGGCTGCTGTTTTAATTTGAAGGGGTCCTCTTGGGACTTAACACCCTGTGTGATCCTGCTGTGTAACTGTGTAGAGGCCAAGCCCCAACACATGGAAGAGCTGCCTGGGATAGGTGGCAGGTGGCTCGTGCCAGCCCCTAGGTCTGGGCGAGGTCACAAGAGGAGGCACACTGCAGCAGATGACCCACCCAGGGTCTTTTGGGGCTGGTAGGACATTCAGTGGCCTGCAGGCAGGAAAGGAGGTGGAGAGTTTGGGATCATGTGTGCAGGCAGAGCACTAGCCTGGCCTGAAGGGCTATCTGTGTACTCAAGACCAAAGGCATATCAGGGGCTGAGGTTTATGCCAGGCCTGGCTGGATTTGGAACCTCTCCTGGGGCTATTTTAGAAGGGCCAGCTGCTTCTCTGCAGGTCGCCTTCCCTGTTCTTAAGAGGACCTTGCTGTCAACTTGACATCCATTCACTGAGACCTTTGCTGCATACCAGGTGGAGAGCCAAGCCCTAGGGGTCTGTGATGTCGGTGCAGGGTCTTGGGGCTGTTGAGCATAAGGCATAACCTGTGTTGGAGTTAGAGCTTGCAGGACTGCCCCAGCTGAAGGCCAGGCCCAGTTCAGTTCTCAGGCTCCTCCCTATTAGGGTAGTGGGGACAGTGACAGTGCCAACTCACTGGGATTACTTGAGGACTTAGCTAGCACCCATGTGCAGAGCTCATTGATCAGGGCCTGGCCCCAGGAAGCCTGGGATTTGCCCCACATTGTCTCAAACAGCCTGCAGCGAGGTCTGTTGACCTGTCTGCCGCTGTGAAGCAGCTTGGAGCCATGGGAGACTTCTGGGGCTCACCACCAGGGTTAGCCCGAGACAGGGATCTGAGCTCCCTCCCCAGCTCCACACCTCCTGGTCATGTGGCAGCTCTTGAATGAATGAGCCAGACTGTTGGCCTGTGTAGAGTCCCTGGCATGTGCCTCCCCACTGAACCTGTCACTTTGGTGACCCCTGCCTCCTCCACATGAGGGTGCCTAGTGCCCAGGTGGAGACATGTGGCCCTCACCGTCAGCAGAGCACAAATGGGGATGGAGAGAACAGAAAGAGCTGCTCTGGAACCATCTGCACACTCGGTGCGTGCGGGTACCTGCTGTGCAGGAAGGCCTGGTCCCTGCTGGATCTCAGGTGCCCACGTCTGTCTATCTCTGCTGGCGTGGCCAGGGCTGGTGCTGAGCACAGTTGGACAGGAAGCGGCTGTGTGCCTCTGTGGGAGCGAGCAGCCTGCGTGGTGAGCGCAGCTGGCTAGGCGGACCTCTGCGTGTCAGATATGAGATCTGCAAAAACAGCACGTGCCAAACTTGGGGAAGTCCAACCTGGGCCTGGTGTCCAGGTCCCAGCCCTGTGCAGTTTCCTGCATGGGAAAGTGCATTTGCTTATGTGGATGCCATCCTGGGGAGGGAACATGGGCCCCCTTTGCACCTTTAAATTTCTGAGGAGTCTTATGATTTCATAATTCAAAATGAAAAATAAGGCCAGGACGGGGTTGCAGGTGACGGCAGGGTGTGTAGGTGGCTTTTCATGGTCTGCTGGGGAAGGCCTGCTGGGGAGGGGTGAGGTGGTGAGGAGGTTGCCGCGGAGTGCTCCAGGCGGGGGAGAGGTGTGTGGGCAGCAGGCCCACGGGTGGGGTGGGCTCGGCTCAGAGCCATCAGGCCATGGGGGCCTGGCCCTCACGATTTTCCCTTGGGGTGTCTATTGGGGTGTCTGGTCGCTGCCCGCACCGTTGCTTCCTGTTGGCATCTTGTCTGGAGCAAGGCGTAGGCTGCACCTGGCCCTCCCCACGGGCGGCCCTGCCGCACCTGTTGTTTGTCCTCAGCTGCTGACAGAAGCCAGCCTGCAGGCGTTCTCGGGTTCCTCGCCAAGGCTGAGTTCCTCGCCCGCCCTGCAGCCATGTTAGGGCTGGGGAGCCTCTTCCGGAAGCCTCAGGCAAGGGGCCCAGGCCTTGGTCCCATGGGAGAGGCCTGGCCACAGGCAGCCACCATGCTGTCCAGAGCAGGGAGCGGCACTAGGTGGGCCAGCCCGGACCCTCATGGTGCTGTGGAGGAGCAACACTGCTTCCTGTTCCCTCTGGAGCCACGTGGCTGTGACCCTGGCTTCCCACCTGGTCCTCAGGTAGGCTCAGCATCCCCACTCATGCTGGGCAGGCATGCTGGGAGCCTGCAGTGTGCTCCTCTCGTGTCCCCTTGTGTGCTGGCCAGGGGCCGTGTGCTCACTGGTTAGCTCATCTTGTAGGGGTTTGCTGAGAGAGACCCTGTCTCAGCTTGTAGTTACAGCGCCCCCAGGAGGTACATACGTCTTAGCCTGTCTGAGTGGAGACAGGTTGGCCTCTGTGGGGCAAGAGGCAGCCAGGCTGTGGAGGCAGAGGTGGCAGGCAAGTGGGGGTCGGGGTGGCCTCAGCTTGTGTGGGGCTGTAATGACAGGCCCAGGGCACTGGGACCACACTGGGTGGCCTGGTCCTCGCAGGTGCCGAGCAAGGAGGGCAAGTGGACTTATGTTTGTGTTTAAAGCCGCCTCTGTCTGCTGGGTTGGGTCTGGACTGCTGAGGGCCCAGGTGGAGGCTGTTGGGGACAGCCCAGTCATCTGGTCATGAGACAGTGGTGCCCCTAGGAACACTGGCCGTGGGGAGAAATAGTGGGATTCTGAAATATGTGTTTGAAAGGTAGAAGCTTCCAGAGCAAGTGGAAGAATGTTGGACTGGCTTTGATGACGGGGACCATGGCGGGGCATCTGGGATGAGCAGCGGTGGGACGTGGCCAGGGTCAGGTGGAGCTGCTGTCCAGAGCCTGGTGTCGTGTAGAGGGCACGGATCTACCACAGCTGCCTTCCCAGCTTGCCTGGCCTCTCTGTGGGACCCCAGAGAACCCGAGCGTCCCATGACCCTGGCCTGGTTTCTTGCCTGTCAGAAGGCTGCACAGAAGGCACCCCCTGCCAGGCCTGGAGGTGCCGCTCTAGCTGCTGCCACCTTGTCCCTAGCCTGGTGGGACAAGGCCCCAGAAGCAGAAAAAGTGAAATGGGCTCATTTGCCATTTCGTTTTTATTTTCAGAGGTGGCTTCGTGTGCAGGAAATGAGCCCTCCTGGGCCACGGCCAGTTATTTTTCGCTGAGAGTTTTGCTTTGAGTGTGGCGGGGCCCCTGCCTGTCTCCTGGGCACCATCTGCACTGACTGTTGCTCACAATGCCCTTGCCCACTGGGTTCCCAGAGACCACTGCTCAGAGTCGCACGTCCTCCCCTGAGGGGCAGCTAGGATCCAGGAAAGAGCCCACTGTGCTCTGGCAGCCGTGGCCAGAGGATTGAGGATTGTCCTTGGGGCTTCACTGGCATAGCCAGAGTCTGGACCTGTGGCTCTTGCTCGGGACCCTGGTCTCCATGGGCTGAGTTTGCAGGGTGCTGTTGGTGAGGTGGGAGCTCAGTGGAGACATGGGCCTGTTGCCTCAGCGGGAGGTAGAGACAGAACTAGTTGTCCCCTCCTTAGCTGCAGCTCCTCTGTCCCTCCCAGAGCCCAAGTAGGGCCCCCCAGACTTGGCCTTGTGCTGTTCTGGTACTAGGGATGTGGAGAACCCAGGCTGTCCTTCCCCCACCCACCTGCTAGCGGGGGCCCTGTCCATGGGCCGTGGACTTATGTGGACCAACTCCTGTCTCATCTGGGCGCCTGAGCTGGTCCTGCCCATGTCACCTGCCCAGGGGTGCCCACTTCTCCTGCCTGCAAAAGTATGGGACTGATCTTCTGGGACACACTGCTGACATCTTGCACATGTGGTGAAGGGACAGGTTTCATGAGAGGGCAGGACTCAGGGCCACAGGGTTCCAGGACAGGAACCTCCAGAAGCCAGGAAGGAAGGGGACGGTGATGTCTCCTGCCTTTGACATGGTGTCCTGGCTGGGAACAGTCTGCGGTAGCAAGTTCTGTGCCCTGTGGAGAGCACCCTGAGGTGGCAGTGGGAGCCTGTCCCTGGAAGACCATGCAGGAGCCTCCCTGTGGGCCTGGGCCACCTGACCTTTGGGTTCCCTGCATGGAGCCTGGCTGCCCTGGCCGCTGGTCTGCTGCTCCCTCCAGGGCTTGCTGGCAGCCACTCTGAGCCTGAGGCTGATCTTGAGGAAGAGGAAAGGCCTGGTCCATCCAGCCTTCTTCAGCCAGAGGACGGGGTCGTTGATTCTGCCTAGGTCTGGGGCACACCCAGCAGTAAATCCTCATGCATCCCCGTGGGCTGGCCTCTCGTGGAGGCAGCAGTGAGGGCGTGTGATGCTGGGTGGGCACTTGACGGGCAGAGTGAAGCTGGTGGGCCCCTCCTCCCCTCTGGACCTGCCGAGCAGAGCCTTGCCGCCCCCACCCCACCTGCTGGCCGCAGCTCTTGGAGGCTAAAGGCTTTCTCTGTCATCTTGGGCTGGAACTTCTGGCCCGGGAAGCAGCTAACAACCCGGGGAGGCTCTTTGCTACCCAGGGGCCTGCAAGTTGGTTCTGCCCCAGATGCTCAGTACTTGGGACATGCTGTGCTGGGCACTTGGGGCACAGTGGTCAAGGCAGAAGTCTCATCCTCTTGGGACATGTGATGCCCATGGCCATTTGAGTGGCTTCAGATTGTAAGAAGAAAACTAAAGTTGGGGGTCAGGGAGGACCCTGAAAGGTGAGCTTTGAACTGTGGAAAGAAGCAGCAGGTGCCAAAGCCCTGGGGTGGGAGGAAGAAGTGGACCAGGTCTGGGGACAGGAAGAGCCCAGGGTAGTGGGAGTGTGCTTGTGGAGGGAGCAGGCAGTAAGGGAAGATGAGTTGGAGAGGGGTTGGGGCCTATTCAGGGGTAGTTTGGGTTGATTCTGCTCCTGGGGGTGACGAGGTCTGGAGGTCTTCTAGACAGCTGCTTCGCTGGCAGGTGGGGAGGCAGTGGTGGGGGCCTGGCTGGAGAGGTGGAGGAGGAGGGGTAGTGAGGGTGGAAGCAAGGGCTCCTGGTGGGTGGGGGGGGTTGCAGCAGTCGGGGAGAGGCGTGGTAGTTGGATGGGACCTTCCCTGGGGCAGGAAGGTGACGAGGCCATCATGGCCTGCAGGCCCTGGGAGGACAGGCCTGTACATGGAGTTGCTGAGGTTTGGTGGCAGGACGGCTTGTGCCCCAGGCCTATGCCCTTCCCTGCACGTGAGGGCCAGGCACAGGAGGCTGTGGCACCCGGGCCCTCCTGAACCTGGGTCAGAGTGTGAGTGGGTTCCCCTGCACGAGGCAGGACTTGGCCTCTGACATGCAGGCCCCAGGGCCAAGGCTGCCGTCTCCTGACTGGTGGCTTCTTGTCTGTATGCGTGTGCTCCTGTCTGTGCATGCCCCGCCTCGTCACCCCGCCTGCCTTCTCCAGCCTCTGGCTCGGGCATCTGTGACTGCAGCAGCATTGACAATGCCTCGTGCTGCCTGTGGCATGGTAGTTTCTGGTACGTGAGGCAGAGCTTTCGACCTCTGCACTAGTGACATTTGGGGCTGGAGTGTTCTGTGCTGTGGGGACTGTCCTGGGCATTGTAGGATGTTAGCAGTGTTCTGGCAACTGTCCCCACCCCAGCTGTGACAACCAGAGTTGTTCCAGACCCTGCCATTTCTCCTGGTTGGGGGCCACTGCCCTCGTGCAGTCTGTGGCCCCATAGCTAGCCGCGATGGGGCTTGTGAGACCATTCTGCATCATGGAGGTGGCCGGCGACTCGCCTGCGGACAGAGCCAGGCCGGCCAGGAGAGAGACTGTGGGAGCCCTGTCGCTGCCCAGGCCTCACGGTCCTCACCCTTGGCCTCCCTGGCCTGGGCTCCTGGCACGGCACAGTTGGGCCCCCTCCCATTCCTTCCTTTTGTTTTGACCCAGGCCTGGGCCCACCAGTCTTCAGGGCACAGGTGCTGTGCAGCAGGTGGGCAGTGGGTAGACTTCACTCGGTCCCTCCTTTGTTGTGTGGTTTGGGCCTCTGAGCATCTTTTTCTCTCAACAAATGGGGCAGAACTGCACCTGTTCTGGGCTTTGAGGATGAAATATAAGGCCTTGGGCTCCTCGTGTTGGTGGGGCTGACCTGAGCTGTCCCAGGAGGCACAGTCGAAGACACACAGATGCAGGGTGTCCCTGGGAGCCAGGGATGTGGAGGCAGATCCCCTTGGATGGCACTGGGCCTCGGTAGAGGTGGTGGGGCCAGTGGCCTGTGAGTGCTGAAGCCTGGCTCTCAGCAGTTGGCCCTGTTCTGAGTGGCATTGCTGGCACGTGGCTGGGGACCAGGACCTGGGCCACCTTGGCAGGTCCTGCCCATCTGACTGCAGTCTGCAGGAGGTCCACCCCTGTGTGACTCAGGGCCTGTGGCCAGGTGCTCTGCCTATGTTTGGAGGAGGTCTAAGCTCAGGGAGGAGTGTTTCCAAGGGTTCTAGAGCAGGTGGGCACCAGGACTGCAGGGCAGCTGGTGCAGTGTCAGCATGGCTGCCCTGTCTCTCTGCGGTCTCTCTACTCCCAGCTGGGACCCTGCCTCCCACAGGCTTACCCCGCCCTTCCAAAAAAAAAAGAGCTTTTGATTCCTGCCGGGGGTCATCCAGGGAGCAGGGGCAGTGCAGGGAGACAGCAGCAGGCCTCTGGTGAAGGCCAGGGTGGGAAGGGCCTGCGGGCACTCCCTCCCAGGGAGGGCTACATATGCATAGGGGGACAGGCGTGGTTGGCACAGCAAGGATCTGGGGGTCAGGGCCGTGGGGGGCATGTGCATGAAGGGTGGCCTAGTGTTCTTGTCCAGCCCCTCCAGTGCTCACACTTGCCCCTGCCTTAGACTCCTCTCTACTGTCCTCTGTGGCCAGCTTCTTGTCCTCAGGTCTCAGTGTGGTCTTCCCACCTTGGAGGGGCTTCCTGTCTCTGCGGCTTGCCGCCTCCCAGTCCTCTGCCGTCTCAGTTCCTCAGACGCTCTGGCTTCTGGCTGATGTGCTTTGTTCTCCCCACCCTGGAACCGAAGCCCTCGAGGACAGGGTCCTGTGTTCCACTGGTCCAGGCAGGTGTGTGGGAAGGTGTCAGCCTGCCTCAGGATCAGAACTCAGGCCTCAGCCATTCAAGGCTTGAGTTCCCTTGGTAGAGGCAGGGTTGGACCGCAGAGGAGCCGGGTGAGGTGAGGGCGGGCAGGCACCTCTGTGGGGCCCTGGCAGAGGCTGCCTGGCCTCCAGACAGTGGCTGCAGAATGTCTTCTGTGCAGGGCCCAGGGTGCTGCCTGCTGTCTGTGTGTGTCATTGCAGCCTCTGGGGGAAGGCAGTTAGCATCTCTGAGCATGCTGTGGCATAGGGACCTCCCGACAGGAGCTGGGGTCCCTCAGGCATGGGGGCATGTGGGCCCTGAGCCCTGGCATGGTTCCCTGCTCTGTTGCGCTCCCCTGCCATGCATGTACCCGCACTGGACACCCCTCCCTACCTCGGGTTGCCCCTGGCCTGCATAACCTCACTGTGGCAAAAGGGACATGCTCTGGACCCCACTGTCTTGACCAGTGCGGTGGCAAGTGTCCACAGAGCTGTGTGGCTACTACCACTGTCTGCTGCAGAAGTCTCAGCCCCCGGAGGAGGCTGCTGGAGCCCCTCTCCCGGTTCCCTGCTCCCCAGCTCTTGTCTGATTGGCCTCCTGAGCCGTTCATGCACATGGACCCATGGGAGATGTGTCCTGGGCATGCAGCTTTCCTCGCTTAGGGTGGCCCTCCAAGGCTCTCCTACATGGGGCCCGTCACTGCTGCAGATCACGCCTCCTTTAGCCAGTCCTGAGGGGGTGGGTGCTGGGGCTCTTCCTTCCTCCTAACCTTTCTTTCTTTTGTTTCTTTCTTTCTTTTTTTTTCCGCACCAGAGATTAAATTCTGGGGCGCTTGACTGGTGGGCCACATTCCAGCCTTTCTTATTTTTGAGACAGGGCCTTGCTAAGTTGCTGAGGCTGGACTTGGGCTTGTAATCTTCCTGCCTCAGCCTCTGAGTGACAGGAATCACAGGTGTGGCCACCGGTAAGAGTTGGAACCCACATGCCCCCAGCCTCCCTCATCTGTCCTGTGTCCACCCTGCTCAGCAGGGGAGTCAGGAGTGGCGTGCGCCCCTGCACAGCATCGGTGTGCACTTGGCCTTGTCTGGGACACCTGGAGATGTTCTGCATAAACAGCATCACAGGTGTGCTGCTGACCGACCTCAGCAGTGCAGTGTGTGCTCTGGAGGGATCTTAGAAACTGCTCTGTCCCCTCCGGTAACCCGGGTTTTCCATGTAGCACCCTGGGGCTGCCGTAGTGCCCTCCCAGGCTGCCAGCTCTGTTTGGCCCAACGCATCTGCGTGGCCTTCTCATGGTGGCATATTTCTGAGTTGGTCCGGGGGTGGGGGCTCCACTGGGAGCACTTTGCCCTGGGTAATTCACAAGTGGAGGAGCACTGGTGCCGTGGTGGCCACGTCTCGCCTTGACGTGGTCGTTCCGCGCCTGACACTCAGAGCGTCTTGCAGTGGTGCTCTGTGGGCACTGCTGCTGCTGCACAGGCCGTGAGGCCCAGGTACGCACAGCAGCTGGGCAGAGCCGCACCCACCAGGGCAGCGCCCTCTGTCTGCCCCCCCCTCCTGCTGGCCCTGGGCTGCCATTTCCCCCTGGCACCGGGACTTTCCCTCCCATGGAGGGCTGGGGCCCTGTGCCCAGGACACAGGGTGATGTCTCCAGCGCTCCTGCGCGGCAGCCTGGTATGTGGCCGCCCATTCTCTTCCCCTCCTAACAAGACGAGGGTCAACTGCTCCTGGGTGAGGAGCACTTTGTGGCTCGCCACCTGTGGCGGGTTTTGCCCTGCTGCCTGTGGGATCGCCAGGTGGCCGTGCCCCGGGTCTCCCCGTCCCCTCACTGTCGCAGTCCTTCTGCCTCTTTCTCCACCTGCTGTGCACCCTCAGCAGGTGCTCCTTACTCCCACCTTGGCCAGTGCCAGCGGGGTATGAGTGGCACTGAGCTGGGGACAGGCAGGACAAGCAGCCTGTGAGGGTGCCCTGGGCAGGGCGTGGGCTGGGTTTGCTCCAGGCTTGCTGCCGGGGCTGCCTGGCGTCTCTTCTGCCATTCTAAACATCACGCAGGGGTCCTGGGGGAGGCAGGTGGGGCGTGGGGTGGCTCAGCCGGGAAGGCCTCCCTGGGAGCAGGAGCCATGGGCGCTGTCAGGCCCCCTGCAGGTGGAGGGCGTGTGGGCACACAGACTGGGTAGGGGTTGCTGGTGCCGATGGTGCCGCTGGGGGATGAGGAAGAGGCTGGGGAGGGGCCCACTGCGTCCTGCTCCACCTGGGCCCTGCGTCTCCCCACTCTGCCTGCTGGCCCTGACTCTCTGCTTGGCCCACAGGCTGACCCCCCACTACATCTACCCGCAAGCCATCGTGCAGCCCAGCGTGGTGATCCCGGCCACGCCTGTCCCATCGCTGTCCTCGCCCTACATCGAGTACACGCCTGCCAGCCCGGCCTACGCCCAGTACCCACCAGCCACCTACGACCAGTACCCATATGCCGCCTCGCCCGCCACAGCCGCCAGCTTCGTGGGCTACGGCTACCCAGCCGCCATGCCACAGGCCCTGTCAGCCACGGCCCCCGCGGGGGCCGCTTTTGTGCAGTACCAAGCACCGCAGCTGCAGCCTGACAGGATGCAGTGAGGGCCGTCCCTGCTGCAGGGACTGCGGTGACGTTGCCCACCCAGCAGACACATTCGGGCCAGTGGCCGGCCAAGCTTTGGGCACCACCAGCACCTGTGCCTCCAAGACCCCCTGGCACGTCCAGGCGGCGTCTCTTCAGGTCTAGGTCCCATCGTGCCTTGAGGGGGACTTCAGGACGGAGTGACCCAAGTGGCTGTCTGAAGAGGCGAGTGCAGGCCCCTCGCCCCTGGCTGCCCCCCACACTCCCGGTGCCGCGGGCCACGCCGACACCCTTTCCACCGAGGTGCCTTCTCAGGGAGACCTGGCAGGGAGAACCCAGGACTGTGGCCGGCTGCTGTGTGGGGACCGCCCTCCTTCTCGAAGCCGCTTCCTGAGTGGGCCGCCAGGTCCCCCCAGGTGCCAGCGACGTCCCTTTCAGTGGACGCACTGCGCCTTTTCCTGTTCTTTGTTTGCTACTGAGCGATTCCAGAATTTCAGTCTATTTTTTCAACAGACACTGCTGCCACCAAGAACCCAGAACCTAGTTTTGACTGAGAGACTTGTTTTTGTTGATGGCTCCACCCAGAGACGATGACAGTATTTCTGTGATACAGTGTCTGCCGCCGGCCAGTCTGGCCCTCAGAAGGCAGGCATCATGGGACGAGAGGGCCCTCCTGGGCAACTGTCCACTGCCTACTGGGCTGGTGAAGTGTGTCTGGCCACCTGGTGAGTTCTCAGGTGTCTGTCACCACGTTGTTGCCGTGTGTCTCCCTGGGGCCTGCTCCTCCCGCTGGGAGTGCGCGCCAGCTGCTGTGGGACAGGACGGTGGCAGCCCAGCCCTCTGAGGCCCCTGCAAGGCTCTGAGTGCAGGTTCTGCGCCCGCTCTCCTGTCATCACCTGCTGCACGCAGCCCGGAACGCACCCTTCCTGCTGCTAAGAGGCGCAGTGGGGGCTTCTGGTTCGCTGTGGCAACTCCCGGGACTGGAGGGTGAGGGGCTCCCAGCACGGAGGGGGGCCCCCAGCAGGCAGGCAGCTGGGCTGTGCCTTTGCCCTACCTCAGGGAGCCGAGTGGCCGGTGTCCCATGGCACGCCTGGAGTAGAGAAAGCCCAGAGGTGAAGGTAGCTAATGTTATGGTATTTTTATTAGAATGTTCCGATTATAAAAATAAAACTTGTTCTCTGTAAGAAGAGTTGGTCTGTAATTTTTCTCTTAAGCCCAGTGGCCCTGGGTGGCCTCTGCCTCTGGCCCTTGCAGCCTGGGCATCAGGGTGACAGAACGGACACGGCCCCAGAGCGCCTTCTTGGGGGAGAGGCAGCCCTGCCCAGGCAGGTCCCCCGCAGGTAGGGTGGGCGGGGCACTGCTATCCTGGCTGCACAGGAGGCCTGAGCTGGGGGTGCCTATGGGAGCTGCCAGGGATGCTGCACGGGGTTAGAGAGGATGTCTGAGCATCCCCAGAACTCAGAGCCAGGGAGCAGGGTGGCAGTGCCGGGAGGCAGCAGGAGTGGGGAGGACGTGGACCCTGCCCGCTGCAGCCGCTCGCTCCTTCCTTCCCTCCAAGAAACGTGCACTGGTCGGTGGGCAGAGTTCTGGGGAGGGTGGTGAGCAGAACATGGTCCTGCCATCAGGGTCTGTGAGGAGCACACAGGCCACTGGGTCAGCCCGATGGTGACCAGCCCTACGAAGGAGATACTGGGAGGCCGATGGAGAAGGGCGGGCTCCAGGCAGAGGACAGCAGGCACAGAGGCCCAGAGGGGGGGTCCGTGGACCAGGAGGCCAGTGGAAGGAGGTGAGCTCAGGGAGGTGATGAGGCTGGAGCTGGGCCCACTGTGGGGTGTGTACACGGACATGCCACCCAGCTCCCTGGGCACAGGGTGGTTGGGAGACCCAGAGATTTGTGGGAAGCCTCTGAAGGGTGGCAGGGCAGTGTCACAGCAGAAGGCACAGAGGGTCAGCAGGGCACTCCACACGAGGATCACCCAGCTGCTCCCGACAGGAGGCAGGTCCGAGCCACGGCTGAGGCAGGGCTTGAGCCCTGGACAGGTGCAGCTCCAGCTGCCCCTCACCTGCCACAGTGGCCAGGCCGACACCACCCCCGCGGCCCTCCCCACCACCACACCTCACGTGGCAGATCCGGGGTTTCTGCCTCCTGAGCCTGTCGGGAGTCTTCTCCAGCTGCGGGCCCGCCACCTCCTCTCACTGTCTGCGCTTCATGTCACTGTCCAGAGCTTTCCTCTCCCCCAGCCCCAAACCCTCCATGCTCCCCATGGCCCTTGAAGTGGCCGCCCTGGCCTCGCCTGCTGCCCGCCCCTCGCTCGCTCACGTCCAGCATCAGGGTTCCAGTCTGTTCCTGGACACACAGGCAGATCCTGCCCCAGGGCCTTTGCCTGCTGGCCCCTCTGTCGGGAACCGGTAGCTTCACCAGCTGAGCACGCTGTCAGCTGCTCCACTTAGTCTGTGTCCTCACCTGTCCTTGCCCCGCTCCTGCTGGAGTCCACCGTCAGTGCCGCAGGGTCGCCCTTGATTGGCCCTGGGCTTGGAAATCAGAGAAGTTCACCCCGAGGGGGGACGATGTTGGGTGGACCTTCCCCACCTGCTTCTGGGGTCCTTGGGCCCCCCTTTGGCTTTTCCCAGTTGGTTCGTCTCTGACATGCGAATCGCCCCTCTGGTTCAGGCCCAGGCTCTGTCCAGAGGCCTGCAGAGGCCACATCAGGTGGAGTCTGTAGGCTTGCTTTTCTCCCCAGGGCCCTCGCTGCCCTTCCCCCACACCGAGGACCCACGGCCTCCCAACCCAGAGCAGATAAGGGCATGAGGTGCCACGGAGGGGGTTGTGGGCACTGCCAGGGTTATCGGGAGGGCCACTCGCGGCTACCGCATTTCCTGTCCCTATCAGCCAGGGGCAGCCTCTGATACAGGCCTTCAGGACGGCCTCGGGTCTTGGGAAACACCCTCTGGGTTCCGGTACTAAGGACCCTGGACGGGCAGACTCAGGAGAGAGGGTTCCTGAGGTCACCTGTTGTGAACTGAGGTGCAGGGCCACAGGACGCCAGTGCAGACCTGGCCCCAGCCGCTGACGTTCGCAGGCTGGCCACCGCCAGGCACTCACAAGCACTTTCCATGGATGGTCTCAGTTGCCCACGAGAGCCCAGGTGACAGCTGGGGACCGAGACATGGAAGAGTGAAGTCCCTACACAGCCCCAGGAGGCCTGTGGAGGCATTGCCCTAGAGGTGAAGGGCAGGGGGACCTGGGAGGCCCTGACCCCACCCAGAACATGGTAAGCCCTGAGCCTTGCAGTGCAAGGGGCCACGATCATCCTCCCGAGGGCAGGGACGTCCTGCCCTCCGATGTGTCCCTGGCAGCAGCACAGTCCTGACAGAGCAGGTGTCGAGTGGGTGTGGGCTGCAGGGCATCCTCCCCTGTGTGCCCCTGACCTGTCGGCCTGGCCCAGGTCCCACAGAGCTAGGGCCAGGAGCACAGCCAGCCACACACCTGGTGCACGGGGGCGGGGGGGGGGGTACACGCAGGCACGGTCACGCACGTCCACACCGCCTCACGAATCTCCTCCTTCGCCCTGACGCACTCAGGCACGGTGAGCACTTGCAGGTGTGCACATATGTGCGTGTGTGGAGGCTGACACGTCGAGGGCCAGCCTCCCTGGCTACATGCTACCCGAGAGCCATGTGTCTGAGGCCGGAGTGGCAGGAGGGAGGTGGGGCTGAGCCTGTCAGGTGGCACCGAGGGAGCGGAGAAGGCAGGGCAGGGCTGGCGCTGACCCCTGTGCCCTGCTGGAGCCTCTTCCTTCTGGCCAGGGGAGCGAGCACTGCCACGGCCCAGGGAGACGGGACCTGATGGCAGGCCTGACCCTAGCGGCCCTGTGCAGGCCCGGGTGGTTCCGCCCCGTTCCTGCCCCGCCTGGGCTTGCTTGGGGGGAGAGTCCCTATGGCCTGAGCCCTGGTTGCCATGTAATGGCCTGCTGCGCTGTATGCCCCCAGGTCCCCACCCTCTCTGGCCCTGCTGCCCCGAGTTACCCTCAGGAAACCACTGCTTGTGGGGCTTGTGCAGCAGCAGGGCCGCGGGGAGGCCACGGTCACGGCCACCCTGCTGGACTGGGCAGGGGAGCCCTGAGGCCTGTGACTAGGGGTGGCTCCTCTGCCTCAGGAGGTGGTGAGGCTCGGGATGCGGAGCTGTGGCAGTGTGGCTGGGGTCACCGCCCCCACTGGGCCACCTCTAGCTGTTACCCTGGAAGCTGAAGGAGGACACCTGGGGGAGCAGGACCAGCCTGGACGTGAGACCCCAGCGGGGGCAAGGGCGGACACAGGGTCAGGGTCCCGAGAGCCATCCCATCTGTGGCCTTCCTGTCCCCCCCCCCCACTGCCAGGAACCTCGCCTTGGAGAGGAGAAGGGGCTTCTCCACGGCCACTCTCAGGGGTAGCCATGAAGGGCCTGGGCTGGCCACAGCGTGGGAGCCACACAGCGGGTCACCTCTGTGCTGCTGGCCTGGTCACCCTGCCCGCTGCCTGGGGAGGGCGTCCCTCCTTCCTGCTCTGAACCTGGGTTTCTTTCCTGTACAGATTAGGTGATGCCTGCCCAGTGCCCAGCACCTCCACGGGCAGCAGCTCTGGGGTTCTCAGGACAAGAGGTTCAGCAGGCTCGTGGGCCACCCCGCCTGCTCACAGTGAAGACCATCGCCCCAGCCCCTGGTTCAAGGCTATTTGCACACCGCAGTCGGGGTTGTGAGTCAGGCTGGGACTTACACTGGAACCCTTGGGGGAAGCCGAGCTGGGGACAGATAAGCCCAGAGCTATTGGGGGAGGGATTTGTGCATAGGAAGAGGCTGCCCAGAGGAAGCCTGCCAAGGGACAGTAGAGCCAGGAGTGGATAAGAGCAGAGATGGGTCTTGGTGACATCTATGGGGCTCCCTGATCCCACTCTGCCTGAAGGTGGACCCTAGACTTTTTTATTACAAAAGCTAATGTTCCCCTTTTCACTTAAACCTGCCTGACCTGGTCTTTCAATCCCACGTAACCAAGACTGGACCTACACAATCTCACATGGTGTGTGGTTCTTAGAATTAGGTTTAGTGACATATAACAGAAAATCCAGAGTAATGATTTTAATCTGTTTATCATGTGAAAGAATTCTGAGGTGCACAGTCCAGGGCTTGGGTGAGAGCGGTGTGGCATCAGGAACGCAGGCTCTTATCTTCCCAAGTACAATCTTAAAACATCGTTTCCTTCCTCAAAGTCATCTCATGGACCCAGATGGCCACGGGAGCTCCAACCATCGTGTCCAAGTTCCAGGCAACAGAAGGAAGGAGGAACAGCCAGGGAGGGGGTGCCTTGTTCCCACTCTGTCTGAGCCTCGGTTTCTTCCCTGCACGGATTAGGTAGAGCTGATCCCCTGGGTGATGAGCTGAGCCATGGTCAGTTCAACTGTAAATGGGCTAATAACTGTGGTCCCCTACCCCCAGGGTGTCACAGGACAACAGGACCAGTCAGGTGGCACTCAGTGGAGCCTTGTGTGTGTTGGGTGCAGCCCCAGCCCCACAGCCAGCAGGAATAGCAGAGCAGGCAGCAGAGGGGAGGTGAGAAAGTGCCACTTGGGCCCTGTGGTTCCCGCAGGTGGACCAGGACCTTTGGCCTTGTCAGACACAGCCTCTGCCTCAGCCTCATGCCTGGGCCTGCGCTGTCCTCAGCCTCCCAGGACTCAGGAAAACCGCTGTCCATCGAGCACTGCTCGGGGATCCCCATCCGTGATCCCTGAGCCTTCCCAGCGTCCTGTGGGGGCTGCCCGTGCCCACTCCACAGCTGGGGAAATCAAGGCAGGGTCCAGAGAGCGGACTGGTGGCCTCCTGGACCCAAAGCCACATGGTCTTCCCTAGGACCTGGTGGGCCACCCCCTGTCTTCCGTCTCCCCACTCTAGAGCCAGTGGGTGTGTGCCCCCCCCGCCCCGCTGCTGCTCCTGCTGAGTCACCTGTCTGTCCCCTGGAGATGTAAACACCAAGCAGGCTCCAAGCAGCAGGTTGGGGCTGTCTAGTGAGGGTGACAGGGCGCTGGGTGTCACCCGGGGCATGCACGAGGCTGGCACCTGGCCCTGCAGATACCTCCCGGGCCTCCCACTGGGGCCGATAGGGCCACCCTGCTTATCAGCCTCTGCCTGCCCACTCCCGGGCCTCAGCGGACCAGTGGACTGCACCTCAGAGCCCAGCAATGGGGGACGCCCACCCGGCTGAGCGCCACACACCGCAGCAGCCCAGGGAAGTCTGCCAGAGACACTGGAAACGCCGTGTTTCCCCAGGTCATGAAGCACGCCCCAGGGCGACTCCCAACTAGACACAGTGTGTTCCAGTAAGATGACCAAACAGGCAGTGACCAACACGAGTGTGGAGAGTCAGCAGCCGGATGGGGCGTTGGGCAGCTGGAGGGGCGCTGGGCAGCCACGGGGGGTCCTGGGTGGTGGGACACAGTGCTAGGCCGCCAGAGGGGGCTGGGCAGCCACGGGGGGTCCTGGGCAGTGGGACAGGGCGCTGGGCAGCCACGGGGGTCCTGGGTGGTGGGACGGGGCGCTGGGCAGTAGGACCCGGGGCCTCACTCTGTTCTTAACCAGCTGAGAGCTGCAGCTGCACTGGGAGTCGGCGTGGCCGTTGGTCACGTCACCACACACTCGGGCAGCTTCTGTGTCCTGCATGTGCCCTTTTGTCCCCTGGGTTGAGCTGGGGCTGCCACTGCTGCTCCTCCAGCCACCAGGCTCCTGTCTCTGGTGTCCTGCTCCATCTTAAAGCACAGGGCGGCCTGTGCTGTCCCCTCGCCCCACCTCCATGACCCACGGGAACTGGCTCTGCCAGCCTCAGGTCCCCCTCCTCCCGTGTCCCTCGCCCCCCATCGCCCCAGCCCTGCCCTGAAGTCACCTTCAGAGAGCCTCGGGGACTCCTTGTCTGAGTGTCTCTCCATGTCCTCAGGCTCTGACGCTCCCTTTCTGAGCCATGTCCCTCTGCTGCGGTCCCTGGGATGGGGGGGTCTGGCTGTCACTTGCTCCTCCTCCCCCCGGGTGACGCCCCCTCCTGGAGGGCCCAGGGCTCCCCACCACACAGCCCAGCTGGGGCAGGTCAGTGTGCCCCGGGTCGGCCCATCCCTGCCCTGGACAGTGCCGTCCAGCTGGAGTGGGAGCTCTGCGGCCTCCAGGGAGGGGACACTGCCAGGCCCAGTCCCCCATCCCGAGTCCAGGCTTCAGGCAGAAGAACAGGAGCCTCAGAGAGGCAGCCCGAGCCCAGTGTCGTGGGGGAGCCTGCCCGGGCCACACAGCGAGTGGCGGAGAGCGGGACCCAGCCGGGGACCCAGCCGGGGCCGGTGCCAACAGTGCGCTCCCGGCCTGCTGCTGGCACCCCACTGGTGGCACCCCACTGGTGGCACGTCCTCAGGGGAGGGCCCCGGGGCCCTGAGGACAGCATTGTGGAAGGGCATGCACGTGGACACGTCTGCCATGGAAGGAGCGTGGGAGCAGCAGGTGCTGCCCACTGGAGCTGCGCTGCGGCCTGAGGGTGAGCGCGGGCTCCCAGCAGCCCCCACCTCACTGCACTCAGCCTCCAGCCCCAGGCTGGGGGAGAGGGACCCGCCATTGAGGTACAGGTGTGTTTGATCAACTCCCCCGTGGACGTGGCTAGAGGACCCTCCTGCCATTAAGCCCTGGGCAGAGGGAGGCGGGAGGAAGGCTCTTAAGGAGGAAAGGTGGGCGGGGGAGATGGAAAGCCGGAAGGAGGGGGGAGGGGGAGGGGAGGGAGGAGGGAGGGAGGGGGAGGGGAAGGGAGAGGGACCCCTCCCAGCAAAGCCAGCCTCGCCTATGAGGTGGTCCCCTGGCAAGGGACAGTCACTCAGGGGCTTTGGATCAGCAGACCTGTGTTTGAATCTGCCTTCCTTTCCTTACCAGCTGTGTGACCTTGGCAAGCCACTTGCCTTCTCTGACCCTCTGTTTCCTCATCATGGTGCCCCCTGGGACACAAAGCAGAGTGGGCACCTAGGGCCTGACGGAGGGAGAAGCATGGACCCGAGCCCTCTTATGTTCCTGCTGCTGTGCCCAGCCTGCCCTGTCCCGAGAAAGTCCCCTCTTCATCAGTCCTGGATACCAGCATCCTCCCCATCTCCCCCCCCGACACACTTCTAGAGATATCGGGGTCTCCCTGGACCAGCGCCACCCCCATGGCATCCGTCCCCTGCTCTCTGGCTCTAACCCCAGCTGGACTTGCGAAATCTGTCCAGACCCAGAGATGGCTACGGCAGGCCCAGAAGGGCCTGGCATCCCCCAGAGCAGCTCTAGGTCCCGGCCACCCAGGCTAGATGTGGCCCTGCCTTTGCCGCAGGGACCCAGCTCCGGGGAGGGCCGGCCCCGGCATCTTGCCATGAGCCACTGTGTTTGGCTCCCCCGACTTTTCTTAGGTGCCCCCACCGCCTGCTTTTCCTTTGCTTTCCCTGGTTTCTTGAGCCGTGAAACAGCCCCTGCCCTGGGTCACTGCAGAGTCCACACTGGTCACCTCCAGAGCTCTGAGAGTTCAGTGTGACGATGATTTTTTGTTGATCCACTTGGGGCAGCTAGTTTGGGGGGATGGGGCTCTGCCCCCTTCCCACTCCTCTGTGTGGCTCTGAGATTTCTCCCCAAGCCTGGCATGGGGCTGATTTTTATTAACTTAAACTGGGTTTAATAGGTGACACTCGCCGGATGCGGTGGTGCAGACCTGTAATCCCAGCAGCTCAGGAGGCTGAGGCAGGAGGATTGCAAGTCCAAAGCCAGCCTCAGCAACTTAGCGAGGCCCTAAGTAGCTCAGCAAGACCCTGTCTCTGAATAAAATATAAAAAAGGCTAGGGGTGTGGCTCAGTGGTTAAG
Source organism: Marmota flaviventris (assembly GCF_047511675.1). Taxonomy (NCBI): domain Eukaryota; kingdom Metazoa; phylum Chordata; class Mammalia; order Rodentia; family Sciuridae; genus Marmota; species Marmota flaviventris. The sequence continues at coordinate 190,990,512 of NC_092499.1, read as the reverse complement.
CACCCCTGGGTTCAATCCCTGGTACAAATAACTGAATAAAACTAACAGTGCAGAATCAAAGCAAACAGGAACAAGATGCCACTTCACACCCACCAGGATGGCTGGGACCAGTCAGTCCCACTCGCTGGGGATGACACAGAGACAGGAGCCCTCACCCACTGCTGGCAGGGATAGAGAACTGAAAACCGTCTGTCCGGAGCTTTAAGTGATTAGACACAGAACTGGCACACGACCCAGAAATTCTGCTCCTAAGAACACACGCCCGAGAAATAAAAACACATCCATCCCCAACCTGGACTTCACTGTCCTGAGCTGCACTGTGCTTAACATCCCCATAGCAGAAACCACCCAAGGGATACACTCAGTGTGGCGGGCCACAGGTGGAATATTATGTATCCATGAACAGGAACTTAGTACTGATAGCTGCTCCCGTGCCGATGAGTCTTGGAGACTCTTTGCCCAGTGAGAGAAGCCAGTCACAAAGCCTCTGGTAGGACTCCATTTGTGTGAAATGTCCAGAATAATCAAATTCACAGAGTCAGAAGTAAAGGAAGTAGACGGGTAGAGTTGCTTAGGGCTGGGGCAGGTGGCTGCCGCCCACCAGGAGCTCCCTCCAAGCAGGCATCCGGAAGCCAGCGAGCCAGAGCTCTGAGGACAAGGGGACTCTGCGAGAACACGTCAAAACTGGGGAGGGGAGGTCTGCAGGCCCTGCACTGCGACTCCCACCCCCTGTCCTCAATGGCGCGGCTCCTCCCCCTCCTCCTCACCATCTGCACCCAAAGTCCCCGCTCAGCTGGAATCCTGGGGTGGACGCAGGGAGGTCAGGCACGGCCTGCATCCCGCCCTGGCTGGGGACATGGGCCCTGCTTGGCAGAGGCCACAGGAGCCAGGGAGGAGGTGGGTGGAGTCGGGGTCAACCGTGGGGCATCCCCAGGCCACACTGGGAGCCCCAGCCCCGTGTGAGCCGACAGAGCTGGTCGGCCCCCCACCAGGCCTCTGCTGCCACTCCCCAGCCTCTGCTTCTGGCCTCCGTGACACACACCTGCCCAGGTTCAGCTCAGGACAGGACTGTGAGGGGCCCGTGGCGTCAGGGTGGGCTGGGCGGAGGGCCTGGAGAGCGGGGACTTGGCACTGTATTCTCGTCTTTGTTCCTAGGGGCACCCCAAACGTGTGTGGCTCTGTCCTTACAAAACCAATGAAGACCAAGAGCAAATGCTATGGGCAGTCGGGCCCTGGCGGCTCCCAGAGGCCTGCAGTCTGAAGGGCAGTCCCCCTAATCCCGCCCGTCGGGTCGGATCTGTTGCTCCAGATTTCTTCCCAGCAGCTGGACATCTCCAGAAAGTTCTAAGTGGGAGCTCGCTGCCTTCAGCCTGCCCTTCCCTCGTGCCCCCGCGGAGTCACAGCCCTGGGCCTTCCCTGAGCTGCATCCGCCCCTCCCGCCAGCAAGGAACCAGCAAGGAACCAGGGGCCCCTCCTGCCCCCAGGCACTGGGCTTCAGGCGGAGGGAAGAGGACACCCGAGAGGAGGAGACCCAGGTGGCCTCTGGGAAGAGTCACTGCCAGCAGGTGGGTGAGGCCAGTTGGTGGGAGGCTGAGGGCCGGATGGTGGCCGGGTGGGTGGCAGGCCCCCTCCAGAAGGCCTCTGGGGGACAGTGGTGAGAGACCAGGAGGAGGAGGTCAGCCCGTGGGAAGTCGGTGCTGGCCTGGGCGGGCGGGGAGCGCGGCAGCCGTGCAGGGGCCCTTTGCCTGCTGTGGCCCCGGGCCCCATGGCCAGCTGAGCCCAGCCTCAGAGTACTGGCCATGACGGCTGTCCTCAGAGCCGCTGAGCTTGGGGTGCTTTGTTAGGCAGCTTATGGTAAAACTGAAACAGACGGCAGAGAAATACAAGAAAGAACCTTCTAGAATAAAGGAACACAGTCAAAGGTTATAAAATGTCTTGGGGCCTAGCTCAGATGCACCCGAGGTCCAGAGACTGTTCCCTAAAACTTCATGTTTAGAATTGATTCCTCCCCCTGGGCCTCCTGCGTGACACGGGCCTTCAGTGCGGGGTCCAGGCAGTCGGGAGTGGGGACAGGGTTTGGAAGCCTCTCCGCCCTGGCTGGGGACTCGGGACATGAGGTCTGGGCCCCTCCTGCAGATGGGTCAGCATGGTCGTTCCGGGGGTGGTAGTGTCCCCTATTGCCTCACGCCTTCAGAGCTAGCCTGGGGACAGTGTGTGAGAGCATTGGGCCGGGCAGGTGCGGAGGTGGCCCTTCTCAACCTCTGACCCTGGTGAGCATCAGTGTGCTGTCAGCTCCAGGCCCCCGGGCACCCTGGGCTGCCGAGGAGCCACACCCTGGGCAAGGACAGCGTGCCAGAGCTGCTCTAGGACCAGGGACACGGCCGCCACACCAGGGGCACCTGACCTTGCAGCTCGGCCCTGCATGGCACAGGGCACGGGAGCCAGGGAGGAGGCGGGCGGGCGTGAGGGGAGCAAGTGGGCTTGTCACTTGTAGAGGGTGCCCAGGGTGCCTGCCGGGGTGGGGGGTGGGCCTAGAAAGAAGGCCAGAGGGCGAGCCACAGGGAAGCTGGACCAGGGGAGCGGGGGGAGGAGCCCCCTGGCTGGAGGGGACTGTGGCGGAAGGGCCAGCGGGCATGGGGCACCGCCTGGGGCTGGGCGCAGGGAGGCGGCGGGGGCCACTGCGGGGCAGGAGGCCGGATTCTGCGAGCCGACTCACTGCTCACAGGGCCTGTGGCCGCTGCACACGTGGGTGACAGGCCAGGAGCCAGGGACAGGAGTTTGTTTGGAAGGTGGGTGGGACACAAGCTGGGACAGGGAGAGGGGACCTGGTGGCCCAGAGCTTTCCCGCCTGAGCACCCGGAGCAGGAATGTGCCTCTCGGGTAACTGGGAGATCCACGTTCCCTCCTGACCCGTGGCCAAGCGCAGCGTCGGGCGGCCCGGGCACCTGGGCCCAGGAGGATGGGTGGCCTGGGACAGCACCAGGTGGTCAGCCAGGCTGCACTGCTGCCAACCTCCGCCTCCCTCCAGGACTGGCCTGGAGACCCTCGGCAGGCTGCGGCAGCTGCTGCAGGGAGGGTGCCACGGCCCCTCACCCTGCCTGGAAGCCGAGCTGTTCCCCCCGCCCGGGGTCCGGCACCCAGAGGGCATGTGACCTGTGGGTTCCGAGTGCAGCGTCTGCCACCCACTGACCCGCGTGGCTGGCTCTTCAGGGGAATGGCCTGGGCGCTGGGGAACCCAGCTCGGGCTCAGGCTGGCCTGGACTCGGCCTAGGAAAGGCCCGTGGGCCCTGCTGGGGAAGGGGTCCTCGTCTGGCAGGAGGGGCAGAGGCTGGCAGAGTGGGTGAGAAGGTGCCCCTGGAGTCTCCTGGAGGGCCCGACAATGCTGTGGGTGGACACACTGCTGCCTCCAGGGTCCTGGGGGACAGCTTCGCTCCCCTTCAGGCCGCAGGCTCCAATTTTGACCATATTTGCCGCAGAGCTGTGTGGCCCCCTGGGCCGTGGTATAAATAACAGTTATTTGCTCTGCCTCCCAGTGAAGCAGCCTCCAAGGAGCCCGCGGCTCCTGTGCGCGGCAGTGCAGTTTGGGGACATGGCCCTCTGCAGGAGGCTGTGTGGGGCTCCGCTAGGCTGGGAGGGTTCTGGAAGTTTTGACTCATCTGTGGGATGCTGGGGACAAGGGTGTGGGTGTCCCTCTGCCCAAGGCGGCCTACAGAGTGAATCGTCGGCCTCCAGAAACTAAGGGTGGGCCTTGACCTGCCTCTCTCCACCAGTGGTCCCCGAGGCCGCTGCCTGAGCTCCCACCGCTGTGCCTGGGTTTCTCCTGGGAGCCATCCTCCTTGCTCCCAGCCCGAGTCTCGTGGGTCCAGCTCTACACTGGAGTAGGTGTGTGACCCTGAGCTGGTGAACAAGGACACTGCATGCTACCAGCCTCAGAGACTGGCTTAGGAATGGACACACCGCCCTGTAGAGACAACGGGACAGGCTCTTTCCACAGACATTCACCTGGAGCCTGCAGCCCGAAGCAGCTGGGACCACCTCCTGGAGGGTGAGCAAGGAGCAGCATAGGAGGCAGCCATAGAGGAGGCAGAGAAATCAAGTCCTGAGAAGTGTTGAGGCTGCTGGATCCAGCTGTTCCTGAAGTGCACCTATGAGAGGGCCAGTCATCTTTTTTCATTAGACTGGTGGACTGGTCCTGACTAAATCATGACCAAGACTCTGTTATGTCACAGTGTTAGGTAGAACTCCATCGTGACGTGCTCCAACCAGGTCTGCAGTTTGGGTGTCTCTCAAGCTCCGGGGAAGGATCCATTTACAGACCCATTGCCTCGGCAGGTCATGGTCCCTACAGGCCGCCCACCTTCCTTCTTATGCTTCTCACATGGCCCTTCAGAAAACACCTCTCCATTCTCAGCCTCCCTCTTGCTGCCTCCAGCTGGAGATGCCGGCACCCACCAGCATGACCCAGAACACTCTTTAAGGTCCATAACCTCAATCACATTTGCAAAGTCCCATTTGCCATGTAACTTATTCACAAGTTCCAGAAATTAGGACATAAATGTCTTGGGGGGCATTCTCCACACCATTGCAGTCTGACTTGGGCTTTCTGTCATCTGCAACAGAAAGGCTTTTGATTGGTTTGCTCTCTTTCTGGAGATTGGTTGGACTTGATTGGTTCACATAGTTGAAATCTAGCATCAGGAGTGGCTGGATCCAGCAGCTCAAACACTGTCTTAAAGACTGGATTCTCACCATTTCTCGCCTATTATGTTGTTTGGGGACTTGGGCTCCACAGATGGCCCCTAGCTTCCACCTTCTGGATTAGTCTACAGGAAAGAAGATGTGCCCCTTTCCATTGGACCCTAAAACAAAGTTAATCTCCTTTTTTCTTGCAGGAAAGTCTATTTCTGTTCTTAAGCTCCTCACCTGGGTCAGACTCTGATGCTCCCCTTGATAGTCTCAGAATCACTAAGTATTTCCCTGAGTGTACATTGAGCCCAAGGATTGCCCTTTGTTCCTGCTGTGTGCGAGTGACAGTCGGGAGGGGGCAGTGGGAGAAGTGGGTGTGGCCACGGTGGGGCCTGTGAAGGGGGGGCGACAGGCGGGGCCAGTGGGCGGGGCCGCACTGGGGCCACCTACCTTGGAAGAGCTGGCAGGGAGGCGACAGCCTGTGTCCACCCCTGGAGCGAGACCCGCTGGGCCGGGAGGAGGTGGGAGCAGAGGCCCAGCTGGGGCGCGTGGTCTCCCGCCGCCCTGCGAGCCGGAAACCCGCGGAGGCTGTGGACAAGCAAATTTCTGGGGTTTGGGCACTCCCCCGGGAGCCCCCAGCACGCAAGGTCACACGTGCAGTGGGTGGCTCTCACTTCCTCCCGGGAACAGCGCCACCGCTGCCTTGAGGTTTCCACCTCCGCCGGCTCCGTGCCCGCTGCCCCTCCCCGAGGAGGGACCCCGGTTGTTCTTAGGAGGAGCCGGTTGCCTGGTCGGCTCCGGGCGGACAGTCCCCCTGGGCGGGCCCCTTCACGCCCTTCCCGCCGGCCCCTGAGCCCCGCTGTCCCCTCCTGCTGCTCAGGGACTGGCCGGCTCCCTCTCCTGGGGCCGCGGTGGGACCCACAGCATCAAGTGCTGTGGGTGCGCTCCTCCTCCCCAGGCCCAGCTGCCCCGCTGGCTGCGGAGGTCGTGTCCTTAGCAGGAGCACAGCTTCTCTTCCTGCTTGGTGCCGGGCTCCTGGAGCCAATGGAGTGTGCCTCCTGACCTGTCCCCTGGGAGGGGGCGGGACTCGTGTCCAGTGGGCTGAATGTCTGGCAGGATGGCTGGTCAGTGTGGCCAGGCTCCCCAGAGGGTCACGGCCCTGCTCAGGGGGGCACACGGGGGCTGGGGAGCACCCTGGGGCAGGGGGCATCACTTGCTTGATTCTTCCCCCCAGTTTGTGATCCAGCTGGACCTCGGCCTCTGGATGGTTTCCCTGTCATTTCAGGGGCCACGTATGTCCCTTGTCAGCCTGGGAGAGCGTTGTGGGGGGTCCCCTTCCCCCAGCTTTGCTCTCTCCTGCTCGTGCCTGTCACCCCCACTAGGACCTGGTGCCTGCTCAAGGTCGGCCTGCTCTGGACTGGGGAGGTGGGAGGGGGCCCCCATGACCCCTCTCCATCTGCCTCACCCCTCCTGTCCCTGCCCTCCTTCCTCCCCACCCCCTCAGGGAGAAGGACCCTGGGCAGGAATGGGGACAGTAGCCTGCGGGGTGGGTGGAGTTGAGACTGGGCAAGAGTGGGTCCTGCTGTGGGGTGAGGGCTGCCTTACAGCCCCACCAGCCCCATCCTCCCCCTCCAGATGAGCCCAGCCCCTCGTCCCATCATCCCCCACTGAGCTCCTGCCCAGTGCAGGGTCCTGGTGGCAAAGCCAGAGCGCACTGTCCTTGCTGGAATGACTGATTCAGCCTGATACGGGCCGCAGCCAGTGCTGAGCCCTCCTGGCTGTGCTGTCCCCACCAGCTGGGCACTCCTCTCCCCCACCTGCTGCAGGCTCCCTTCTCGCTCCTCTGTGGCTCTCGTCACACTCACACTGCCGTCCCTCGTGTGCCCCTACCTGATACAGCGATACCACTCGTATGTCCGTCACTGCTGGGCCCCATGGATGCCAAAGCTTGGGGTGGGCATCTGCCTGCCATTTGCTGCCCTCTGCCCTCTGCCCAGGACCTAGAGAAGAGCCTGCCACCTGCTCGCTGCTCGGCAGGTGTCCCTGAGCACTGCACCCCGTCAGCTCCCGGCTGTGGGTTGTCCTCCTGCTGCAGAGGACACATCTGGCTTTTGTGGGGCTTGATGTTCAGACAAATTTGGGCCCCATCTTTAAGAACCTGGAGATGGAGTTCTGTACAAAGCCAGCCTGGGGCCTTGTGCCTCAGCTGAAGGTAAACCCGCTCCAGCTGAGCGGAACCACGTCCCAGGGACGGAACCGCGTGCAGAGGAGCCGGCTGCAGACGTGGGGAGAAGGGCGAGAGGGTCTGCACCGCAGCTTGGCGGGGATCAAGGAGTGCTACAGAACCCGGGGCCCAGCCAGGAAGTGACGTGAGGGACACGTGTGGCCCTGCTTTCCCAGGGATCTGGGAAGAGAGCCAGAGAGATGACCGGTTCCAGCAGGACTGAACCCTCTGCCAGCCGGTGCTTTCCCACTCGTTGCTGGCCCCCACACCCCCTGTTGGCCACCAGGAATGTGTCACCGCAGTCTTGGGGTCCCTGGGAAGGCTCCCCAGGCCTGGCTGGAAGCTTCCTTCCTCCCGGGCCCTGGGTGGGAACCTGCCCTCCTGCAGCCACCGCCAGCCCCTTGCTTCACAGATGAGGCCGGGACAGGCTCCTGGGCCTGGGCCAGCAGGCTGGTGCTGCCCTCGGTGACTTGAGGACACAGGCCTGGATCCAGCTGCTGCACAGACTGCTCCTCCACCAGCTGCCTAAACCCTGTCCCTGGGGAAGGGTGCCCTGGTCCCAGCCTGCCTGGGATCTGGGCAGCCCTCTTCGAGGCGGGTAGAGCCAGTGCCTGCGACCTTCTCTCTGGCGCTCAGTGGCCCCTGGCTGGAGGAGGAAACCACGGCTCAGGTGGGTGCCTGACATGCCAGGACCACTCAGCTACACCCTGGCATAGCTGCCACCAGAGCCCATGTCTCTCTGCTCTAGAAACTGCTGGGAACAAGGCCTGTCCTCTTGAGTGGTGCCCGCGCTGGCCCTGGGCGTGGTGGGCACCACAAGCTTCATGCTGGACCAGTGGCTGAGGTGCACGTATGAGCCCCCTTCCCTGCGAGGTGGGCCAGGGGGAGGCACTGCTCATGCCTCTGCATGGTTCTGGTATCCTGCATAGCTGGGCAGGCAGCGGGTGTCCATTAAGTGCATCTGGAGTGAACTGAATAAACAGGCGCCCAAGCTTTGGGGACCGTCATACTTTGCACTGTAGTTTCTTCCCAGATCAGTGCCCAGGCCAAGCACAGGGCCTGGCCCTCAGGGGGTGCTGAAAAGTTCTCTGAGATTCATGGTGACTTATCACAGACCTTGCCTTCAAGCCAGTAAGCCTGGGGTTTCCCAGCTTGTGGGGGCCTCTCCTTCTGGCTTCCCAGCTCTCCACGGCCCTCTGGGGCTCTTCCCTGCCTCAGGGCCTTTGCTCTCGCTGCCCCCCTCTGGACATCTCCTGGGCTGGCTGCTCTCCTCCCTAAAGGTGGCTTCAGCTCAGGCACCTGCAGAGGCTTCCTGGGCTGCTCTTAGCATGGCGCCCAGAGCTCCCTCTGCCTCTCCCAAACACCTCCCCGGAGCTCCCTCTGCCTCTCGCGAACACCTCCCCGGCTTGTTGGGGCTCTTTATTTCTTTTCTTGAGTTTTGCCTCCAAGGCCTTCAGAATGGAGGAGGGAGGGAGGGGCCCAGATGCCCAGAGAAAAACAAAGAGGAAGGAGAAAGCAGAGAGGGAGGGAGGGAAGAGAGAGAGAGAGAGAGAGAGAGAGAGAGAGAGAGAGAGAGAGAGGAAGAAATGGAGAGACCAGAGGCAGAGACAGGAACAGAAACTGAAAGGGAAAGGGAGGAAATGGAGAAAGAGTGGTGGGAGTGAGGGGAGGGGAGGAGGAGGCGGCGGAGTCTCCCTTGGGGAGCGGGGACTGGTCGGGGTTGATGGCGGTGGCTGGGGTTGATGGCGGTGGCCGGTGGCTGTGGTGCAGCCTTGGCCTGCGCTGGAAGGGGGAGTGTGCAGGCCTTGGGGAAGGTCTCCTTGGGAAGCCCGGGAGCACGGAGTACCCCAGAGGAGCCCGGCTAAGGCAGATCCACAATGTGCCCTGGCTCTGCAGCCCGGTCAAGGCCATGAGAGACAGGAACGACGGGAAACGTCCCTGGTGGCAGTGTGATGCGGGATCCTGGAGCAGAGGACTGGAGGGGCTCGGTGGCAAGGTGTAATAGGGCCGTGTGGCCTGGCGAGCTCTTCCATGCACCGATCCCCATCCCTCAGTGTCTGCAGACAAACCCTGCAAGGCCCCCGTCCTGTGTTTGAGGAGGAAGAAGGCACCCCACACCTGGCTTCCCTGTGCCAAGAGGAAAGGGGCCAACCTAAGGGGACACTTCCTGTGGCCCCTGCGGGCACGTGCCTCTGCCCCCTTCTCCTGGCACCGGCCTGTGCAGGCACACAGGGGCTCAGCTGGTGGGGGGGTTTCCTGGGAGCCTGCTGCATGGGGGGGTGGCATCCATCCTCCCAAAGTGAAGGACACTGGAACCTAACCCCGTGCCACCTGTGGTGCGTTAGGAGATTTTTCTCATGTTTATCACAAAGCTCTCTCTCTCTCTCTCTAAAAATTCTTCAAGTAATAAAAGGCCCTGCGTGCACATGCCTGCTGCCACTGCCCGCTGGGGCTGCACCTCCTGCTGGGTCTGCACTCCTGAGTTGGCAGCTCTGTGGGCAGCACCCTGTGGGCAGCACCCTGTGGGCAGCACCCTGTGGGCACCGTTAGCCAGCTTGTGCCGTCGCAGGGCTTCGATTTTCCACCTACAACACATTGGGGTGCACAGATGAGGGTTGAGGGTGGGACCTGCCATGGGACGGAGCAGCCCACAGGCCTCTGTCCTGCACCGCCCGTCCCTGTCCCTGGTGCCTTCAAGTGGAAACCCCCGAGGACCCCAAGAGGGAGCAGGTGGGCGAGGGGGAGGAGGGCGGGGGTGCCCTGGGAGGCGCAATCTGCCACTGTCCTAGAGATCCCCAGGCTCCTCCCACAGGAGTCCTGGTCACCATGGCTCAGTCGGCCATGGTGTGTAGCCTGAGCCCCAGGGGTGCTCAGAAGGGCCCTGAACTTGGGTGATGCTCTCCTGGCCCCGTCCTGAAATCCTTAGTGACTCTCCAGTGAGGGACTGTGCGTCCCCTTGTCCTCAGGCCTCACAAAGCCACCGCCAGCACCCAGAGAGCCCTTGCCCTGGGCTGGCCGTCCTGACAGCCTCTCCCTGCACCGTCTGTGAGAGGCGCCTGCCGTCACCCACCTGGCTCAGGCGGGGACACTGAGGCTTGGGAGCGGGCTCCTGATTCAGGCCCCACCTGCGTGGACCGTCATATCTGGCCCACCCCCTTTCTCTCAAAACTGAGATCAGAGAGGACTCGCTGGAGGGGACCCTACAGAGCCAGGTTCCCAGCTGTCCCAGCCAGGACCAAGGCCACCAGTCTGTGAGTGCAGAGGCCCATGGGCCTGGCGGAACTCCTAGCGACACCTTCATCTCCCCTGGGGCTGAGGGACCTGTCTCAGGCAGGGGTGAAGAGAGCAGCCACTTCCTGTCACCAGAGAAGTAGGCTGGCCCTCTCACGACCTGCCTCTATATTTAGATCTGGCCCCCTGGCTGGGTGTGGCTGGCCTGCGGCTGCTTCCGCCCCAGGAGGGAAGTTTCCTCCTGTCTCCCCCAGCCCTCGGGGCCAGCGGGGCCACTGAACAGGGTCCCTGGCTTCCCTGTGGCCACCTCCGCAGCCGCGTGGGTGGGCAGGAGAACCCTGGTTCTCCCAGGGCTGCTGAGTGTCCCCTGAGCCCCAGGCCAGACAGGGCTCCTGGCCGCATGGGGCTGCGCTGTGGTGTTCTGAGGTTCACCCTGGTGTCACGCAAGGAGAAGCAGGGCCTGGCCAGCTGGAGGTGGTCTGCAATGGTCCAGAGCAGGGGCCCTGCCCTGGAGGCCGTTCCTCTCCAGGGGACATTGGGCAGTGTGGGGGAGGAGCCACCAGCATCCAGCAGGGAGGCCAGGGGTGGGAGCTTGGTCCAGGGGAGGGGGGAGGTGACCAGGTGGTGGTGTGCAAGAGGGGGGTGGGGACCTGGGTGGGTCCTGAAGGGAAGCAGCAGCCAGGATAGGGGACTGCTGGGAAGGAGGGTGAGGGGTGAGCTTGGGAAGAGGGTGACAGTGAGCAGGGGCTTTGGTGACCAGCGACCCCTGGGAAGACCCAAAGACCACTGTAGAGGAGGGAGCTCTGAGGTGGGGCGGGGACAGCTTCTGCATCTGAGACCCAGCACAGGGCAGGGTGGACGGCAGAGGCGGGCATGTGGGCAGAGGGGAAGTGGGCTGGCCAGAGGCCGCAGGGCTCCGCAGGAGGGGCCTGGAAGAGAGGCAGCAAGAGCCCCGCACAGGACACCCAGAGGCCGCACTGGGTCTGACCTGGCTGCTAACTGGCCGGGACTTAGAAGAAATCAGTTTTGAGGCTCCGTCTCCGCCCCTGTGTAGTAGGTCAAGGCTGCCTCTGAGCCCAAGGGCTTCGTGCAGGGCCAGAGGAGGGGTGTGGGGCCCCAGGCGTGTGCAGGACGGATAAGTGACTTGGCATTCTGCTGACTGTCCTGGGGCACCCCAGGGCTACGAGCCTGAGTCCAAGGACAGGAGACTCTGAGGCCCCAGCAGGGATCCCACCCACTGGGGTTCCAGCCCCATGCTCAGCAGCGCCCCCTGTGGTAGCCAGAAGCCACGCGGCCGTGGTGGAGAAGGCTTGGGGTCCTTGATGAATTCAAAGTGAGTCGGAGGCCAGAGGGAGGTCCTGGGCTCTCTGTGATGTAGACCGCAGACACCAAGCGTCCAGGGAGGAGGCACTGGTCACCAGGACCGCAGGTTGCCGGTCTATGGACTGGGCAGGGCCTCCCAGGACAGCCTGGTGGGGGCCGTCGCTGACGCGGGGAGGGGTGGGCGGGCTTGGCGCCTGACTTGCTTGCTGCTCAGGAACAGAAGCAATTCCTTTGGTCCCGCCTGTCCTTGTCCCGGGTCTTGGGGCACTGTGGTTTGTCTGGTGCAGGCTCCCTGACCCCAAGACAGCGTCGCCCCGGCTGGCAGGCGCTGGAGAAGCGCAGGTGGAGGGAAGGCCTTCCACGGCTTCCCGGCTTCGGACCCCTCCCTTCCTGCTCAGAAGGCCCTCGGGTGGCCCTGCCAGCTGTCAGCCTGAGGGACCATCCTAGAGACCAGTTGAGGAACAATCCAAGGAGCTGAACTCGGAGCTCACCCACAAAGAAACAGAGACAGTAAACAGTTGCCCAGGGACCCACAGCCTTGCAGGCAAGGAAAGAAATGCAGACCAAGGCCCTCCCTGGTGCCCGCCGGTCAGTCGGAGGAAAACATAGATCCCAGAGTGCGCAGGGGCGGGAGAGCAGGCTGACTTGAAGATGTCTCTCTGCATAAGAGCAGCACTAGGAAATTTCACCTCCAGGCCAGAGTGGGGCCAGCATAGCCTCAGGGTCAGCAGAGTTCCTCCCGTCACTGGGAAGTGGGAGGAGGAAGAAATAAGAAGCCCAGATGCCCCGTGCGGCGTCCTGAGTGCCCACACGGTGGGAAGTGCTTAACTCTGTTTCCACCATTTGTAGATTGTGTCCTTGCTGAGTGACCAGGTGACATATCGAGTCCAGCCTTTCCTCCTCTGCCACTCAGGTGGAAGGTGGCAGGGCTGGGTTAAAGCCCAGGCAGCCCCACCTGCAGCCTGGTGCTCCTCCCTCCCCGCTGTTCCTGGGTAACCTGAAGGAGTTGTCCCCTGAAGAGGAGGTGACAGCAGCCCTGTGGGTGTGTGGCTTCTAGGATGCAACCCCAGAGGTTGCCTGGCAGTGAATGCAGGCCGGCCGCCCAGCAGGCATGCCCCGGCCTGTGGTCTGGAATGTGGACTCGCCACGGGAGACCTGCCGTTGGTGGCCTGGCCAGACCCGGCTCTGGACCTGGGCAGTGCGCTCTCTCTTTGCTCAAGGACTGAGTCCTCAGCCTGCGGCTGCCTGAATGGTAGCTGGCCGCTGGCCTGATGCCCCAGCTCTCAGGGCTTCCCTCTGGCCAGAGTCCCAGGGCCCTCGAGGGGGTGAGTGCCGGAGGGAGAGAGGCCGCTCCGGCACCGAGGGAGGCCCGGAGGCCACAGCAGTGCATTCTGAAGATGCCCTACTTGGGCCAGAGCTTGGGGATCGCTGGCTCCAGAGAAGGGGCAGGAGGGGACCACCCTGTGGCACAAAGGCCGATGGGAACTCTCAGGGGCACATGACTCTGGGTCTTAGGAACGCACCTCCCCATCTCTGAAGGACAGGGCTGGCGCCCAGGCTGGCAGGGACCCCAGGATGCTCCCGCGGGACCAGGAGAAGCTGCTTCTTCCAATGACTTCGCTATTCTTGGGCTGGGCCAGCTTGGCGGCCAGGGTCTTTGGTACTGGCCGACACCTGCTTGTCCCTGTATTGCCAGGTCTCTGGCTCACAGTGGGGACAGGCCGCCGTCTCTTCGGGTCCTGCCGTGGGATTCAGCAATGTGACACTGCAGGTGGCCTCTCTCCGCTGCCAGGAGGGAGCGTGTCCTGCCGCCAGAGATTCTCTTCTCCGTGTGTGGGCGCTGGGGCTTCCTTTCAAAATAGACATGTTCAACGATGCACAGAGACAAGGTGCAGCAGAGGACAGACGGGACGGAGCGGGGCACTGTCACAGGGGTGCTGAAGGTCTGCAGCTGGGAGTCACACGAGCGCCCTCCTTGGATGCTGGCGAGGGGGCTCCAGACCTGGGGGTGTCCCAGCCCCGCTCCCCGTCCTGCTCGCCCCCCCCTCCCCTGCTCTTCCCCCCCCTCCTCGGCCCTCCTCCCTCCCCAGGGGCAGCGGGGGACGCAGCCCTGGGTCCTTCTCCTCTGGAGGCTTTCCCTGGCCTGCCCTGTTCCTTGCTCCTCTGCCCTGTCACTTCCCCGGGGCAGAAGTTCCTACTGGGCTGCTCCACAGTCACCCGAGGGGCTCCTTCCAGGGGTTCCCGAGGAGCCTGCTCCACCAGGTAGCCGACCCTGGGCCTGGCGCCCTGTCGGAGGCTCCGGGTTGTTCTGCTGAGCGTCCAGGGCGGGGCAGCCCGTGGCCTGGACCTCTGCTCTCACCGCGTGGCCCTGCTGCTCCTCTTGCCATGTGCATGGTCACCCGCTGGCCCGCTCTCCTTCACTGTGGCTGAGGTCACCCGCTGGCCTGCTCTCCTTCACTGTGGCTGCCGGGTTCGAGGGCTCTGAGCTGGCCTGGGACAGTGACCTCCAATTCTGTCCCTGGGAGGTGATGTTTCAGGTCCAGGGACCACACTTGAAATGGAAGGGGCAGATCAGGGGCAGCAGGCCCTGATGGACTTTTTCCACTTTGGGGGCTGCGGGGCCTGCCAGACCCACTTGTCCACTGCCCCAGGAGGCGGCCTGTGAGTGAACGGAGTCAGCTGTGTGCCCTTGGAACGGAACTCACACATTCAGGTGCTGGACATGTTTGGCCCACAGGTCAGTGACCCCAGTACAGGCTACTGTTCCTGTGGTGGCACTAGGGGACACCATCCCGGGCCTCTGCAGCCCTCTGCAACAGACCACTGTCTTCTCTGAGATGCTGGCAAGCTACTGAGGATCAGAAAGGACCAGTCACTTGCCCCAGGTCACACAGCCAGCCAGGGCCAAGCCTGGACTCAAACCTGGCTCTTCTGATTGCGGAGCCCTTATCGCCTGGCCACAGGGAGTCACCGAGGCGCTCAGAGCTGCACTTTCCCCACCGAGCCCATCAGAAGGCACGACTCTGTCTCTCTGTAGCTGTCACACCTCCCAGGGTCAGTGGAGGTTCGATGTGAGAGTCACGGGCACACACGGGCACACATGCACACACGGGCACACACGGGCACACATGGGCACACATGAACACACACGGGCACACATGAACACACATGGGCACACACGGGCACACACGGCCACACATGTTGGATATATTTGATTTGCTCCCCGGCTGCTGGGGCACTGGCTTTGTGGGGAAGAAAGCAGGACAGGGCGGGGCGTGGACGCAGGCCTCCGTGGGGTCCGGGTGCCCTGCCCTCCTCAGGGCCCTAGGCAGCCCCCAGGTGGAGGCTCCTGGACAGACGTGGGGGCTTTCTGCCTCCCTCTGGGGTGTCCAGCTCCCTCTCACACTGGCCACAGCCCCTCCCGGAGAGCAGACCTCCCTCAACCCCGTCCCCCGTGTGACTAAGGGACGGACAGTTGCAGGGGGTTTCAATCTTGGTCCTTGCGTCTCCCTCCTTCACGGAGCCTGGCTGGCTTGTCACTCATCTGGGAAGCATACAAAAGCCTCTCCATCTTCCTGATCTAGAGCGCCGCCCCCTCATCACGCAGGCTGGTTCCCGGCTTTAGCTCCTTCCTTCCCCAAGGTGGACCCAGGTCCCTTCTACCCTCTGTTCAGCCACTCTCGGTGCCTTGGCTTTCAGTCCTGTTGCTTCATGTTCACAAAGTTGCTGCCACTGCTCCAGAGCTCCTGACCGTACAGTAGCAGTGTGAGCAGGACGGCAGGCTTCTATCTCATTGGTTAGAACCAGGCCAGGAGGCTACCACCTGCTGCAAGGGAGGCTGGGAAAGCCAGTGTCTGGCAGGGGCAATGAGAGGGTTGGGAGGAGACCAGTGGTGACTCATCCATCCACAGGGCAACACGTCACTGGTCCAACAAACCTGGCAGTTTGGTGGCAAGGCAGAGGTGCGAGTGAGATGGGGTCTGGTGGCCGGGAGCTCTGTGCCTGGCACAGCCCGCCCCATCCAAGGGCGCCCAAGCCCCTGTCTGCCCCCTCCTCCAGCCGCCTCTCTTTCCCTCCGACCTGCCCTCTGGCCTGGGGTCCTGGTCCCTGGCGCAGCGTGGGTGCCCGACGAGTCCTTGTGGAGTTAACGGCTGCCCCCGGAAGTGGGTACCACTCTCAGCCCTGCTTCACAGATGTGGGACAGGCCCAGACAGACCCGTGACTTGCTGTGGCCACAGTGATCCTTGGTTGGTGGAGCCTGGAATTGGGCCTCAGGGGCTAGCCCCAGAGCCCATGCATCCCACCCCTATAGAGCCCACTGCCCACTGGGGCCGATGGAGGGAGGTTCCAATCCATAGCTACCAGCTGTGTGACCCAGGGCAGCTGTCTCTACCCCTCTGGGCTTTGTTCCCAGGCTGCACAGAATAACAGCCTTCCTCCCTGGGGCACCTGAGCATTCTAGGAGGTGGGCTCATGCCTAACGTCCAGTAACCCCTTCCACTGCTTGATGGACAGGCTGACCAGGCCCAGGGGGTGCTCAAGGTCGCAGAGGCTGTGGGTGCAAGGGAGGCCTGTGTGACTCAGAGCCTCCGTCAGGAGTGAGCCCTCCTGGTGTGGCCTGCTCCCAGGCCATTCCCGCTGCTGGGTGGCAGGCCAAGGCCGGGCGGGGGAGCTGGGTGGCCACATGGTCACTATTTGCCTTCCTCGCCCTGACCTTGCCCACCTGGGTGGAGGTGCTCTGGGACCAGGTATCGGGTGGGCAGGACACCTGGCTGTCCCCTCCCCAGGCCCCTGCTGTGCTGGCCAGGGCAGGGCTGACTGTCCTGGCCGCCCAGGGTTGAGGGTTTCTTGGGAAACTTCCTTTCAGTTCCAGAACCGGTGAGTCCTGGGCAGAGCTCGGCACGTTCGTCACTGTACCTGCAGGGGACCAGTGGACACACTGGAGGGACGGCAGGTGCTAGGACAGCCACCTCCAGACACGCCCCTCCAGCCAGGTGGCCGGGGTTCTGTCCCCAGCCTGACATTGGCACAAACAGAACCAAGGGAGTCCTTGTCCTGCCCCATCCCAGTGACCCCACCTCTGGGGCCTCTTTCCTCCTTGACAAAATGGGCACAAGGATGGCGTCCCCTGGGGATGTGGAAATCTGACGAGAAGGTGAACCAGCAGACGGAGCGGCGTGGAGCCATCGGCGCGTGACTGTCCCTTAGGTACCTGCTTCAAAGCCAGCTTCTACCCCTCTTGGATCCCGACCCCGACAGGCCCTTGAAGGGCCTGTGAGCTCTGACCACATGGCCTCCGCTCCCCCACTCCTGGCCCACGTGCTGGTGTCCTGACCTGGACAGATGGCGCTCCCTGCCCCGGGGCCTTTGTGTGTGCAGCTCCCCCTGCCTGGGGCACCAGTCCCCTTGCCCAGGACTGGTCCCATCCCCTCTTTGGGCTTCAGGTCCTCCCACGTGCAGAGGCCTTTCCTGTCCCCCTTATTTGAAGGAGTGTCTGTCTCTGAGAGACAGGTCACCTCTGGGCTGGCTCGCTGTGGCCCTAGCCTGGTGCCTGGCCCAGAGGGGAGGGAGCTCAGGAGGTTGTTGGGTGGACGAGCGAGTGGACATCGCCTGCAAGTCCCTGGAGGCTGCAGGCAGGAAGCCCCTCCTCCTGAACCTTGGTTCCCCCCAGGCCGCAGGCCCCGAGGAGCACCCAGCTGCCTGGGCGTCAAGAGGCACCAAGAGGTGACCGTCACAGGGTCTGTCCTCCACACCTGGCCAGGCAGACCTGGACTGGCAGCCCTGCTGCTGGGACTAGGCGCCCCCCCCGCCCTCCACTGGCCCTCAGGACCCCCACACTCCCACAAACCAGGACAGGCTGAGAGGGCGTCTCTGCTGCCTTCCCCTGCCCCCTGCCCTCTGCCCAGCGATCCCCTGCCCCCTGCAGGAGGCCCCTTGGAGCAGCGGCTGATGGTCACGTGCCCACGGGCCTGGCTCTCGCGGACGGTCTCCCCCGGAGACTCCGGCACGGTGTCCGGCCTGTCAAACAGTTCCCTGCCAGGTCCTGCAGGAATTCAGAGCCAGACACCCTCTTAAGACAATACCTCTGGGGCCCGGGGCCAGCCCCAGGCGCCCGCCGCCGTGCTCAGCCTTATATAGGCAAAAGCTGGGGGCTCCCTCTCCCCGTCTGGGGGGACATCTGCCACCACACTGACCCTCAGAATCTCCTGCCTCCAAACCTACCGCCCAGGGCCGAGGGCCAGAATGAGGAGGCCAGGTGGGCAGCAGTGGGCTGCCCTGCGGCTGGCCCTTGGGCCCGCTCAGAGCCTCCTTGTGTCCTGTCGGCTGGCAGCCTGAGTGGCCAGGCCGGCACAGGCTCTTACCAAATAAGGCCTGGGCAGCGGGCCTGGGCAGGCTCACATGCGGGCAGCCGGGCTGTGGCGGTGGCCTGCCTGTCCGTCCCTCCACCCTGGGCTGCCCGCCCAGCCAGCTGACCCTATGAGCTTTCGCCCTCAGGAGGCTCCAAGGCAGCCCCAGCCGCGGGGCAGCCCAGACCTCCCCGTGTCCCCTGGAGAGGAGCCTCCACTTAGACGCTTCGGAATGTTCATCTGCATCTCTGAGAGGGCGACTGGAGAGAGACCCCAGGGACCCCCAGGGACCCCGTGCAGCTGGGAGCCCCAGGCTGAGTCAGAAGGTCCCCTTCGCTGCTCCCCTGCCCCACCCAGAGGTTTGGGTGTGACCCGTGGCCAGCCCCTTCCCTGGGCCTGGTGATTGAGGTCAAAGGGCAAGGTTGGCCAAGGGCTTGGATAGGGCCAGGGTCTCAAGGGCAAACTGAGGGCTCAGGCAGAGCCCTACCCTCACCCCATGCCTGGAGGGAGGGACGAGGGAGGTGTGACGTGGCTGATGAGGGGCCTGCCTCATTAGCTCACGCGGCCCCCGGGAGCCATCTTGCAGTGTGGTGGGAGGGGGACAAGTGTCAGGAGTTGCTTCGGAGCAAGGTGCCCGTTGCCCACTGGCATCTGACAAGTAGCTGTGCTCTTGCAGCCTCAGTCTGACCACCCTTCAGACGGTCCACCGCTCGCTGTCTCCAGGTGGCTGCGGGGACCGAGGGGGCTGGGTAGGTGGGGCCCCGGGGGCTGCCTGAGCGTCGGGCCAGACCCTGGGGTCCTGCTCTTCCTGGAGCTGGAGAGGGGGGCTCCGCCTGATCCTGGGGCTGCCCCATTCTGCATCCTCTAGGTCCTGGGTGATGGCGAGGTCCCTGCCACTCCCGGAGCGGACTGTGTGGGGCAGCCGCCAGCTCTCGCCTGTGTGTGCATGACGGTGTGTGAGGGAGTGTGTGACTGTCTGGGTGTGCCCATGTGTGACTACGAGTGTGTGGGGGTGCGTGCCCCTGTGTGTGTGTAAGGGACAATAGATGCACCGCCGTTGAGGTGGCTGTCCTGAGCCTGGCGGGCGAGTGACCCTAGAGTGTGGCCCGGCTGCATGGCAGGAGGTGGCTGGTGGGGCCTGTCTCTGCCAGCTACTCAAGAGTTCCAGGAACTCGTGGGAATGGGGACCCCTGCCAGGCCCCAGAGTCCCTCGCCCAGGACTGGGGACTAAAATTGGGGACCTTGGTTCAAAAAGGACCTGGGCTTTGAAGACGGCAGCAGGAGGGTGTGAGGGCAGGAGGCCCTTCTGAGGGCCCTTGTCCCACTGAGTTGGCCCGTCCCGCCCTTGCCTGGCAGCTTGCCATGTGACCTGGGCAGCCCCCTGCTCACTCCCGCCCTTGAAGGTGGGTGTCACCAAGGCTGCTGCTCGGCTGGATCCATGGAGACTGCCAGGGTGGGCAGGGCTTCTGCAGAAGTCTGTAAAAGTGACCCTGTCGTGGAAGTGGGAGCCCCACGTGGGACACATGGGCCCTGATAAAGGACGCTCCTGGACGCTCAGCGGGTGGGGCGAGGTCCCTCTGTGGGGCTTGCTTTGGGCTTGGCTGGCAGCGTTGGCGGGACAGTTGTCACACCTGGGATGTCCCCATGGCCAGAAAGGCAGTGGGCAGAGCCGCAGGTGGGCAGGGCCAGCCAGCTCCTGAGAGCCCTGGAGTGTCCCCTTGACTCGGCCCCAGGGCCTGCACTGCTAGAGGCAGAATTTCTCGGTTGTCACCGGACCCCCCCAGCCCTGGACCGTGGCCCCGGGGGGTCACAGCTGTTCTGTTGGAACCTCAGGGATTCGCTCAGAAGCTTCCCCATCTGCTCCCCGAGGATGGGCACTGGGTTTGGCTCATTCCCAGGGTCCTCAGAACCTGGGACGTGTTGGCACAGAGGGACAGAGGGACCCACAGCCTTCCTGCGCAGCTGGAGGGGCGGGACACCCCCGTGTGAGCAGGACCAGGAGCCGGTGTCCACCGAAATCTCCGCCGAGGCTGGGGTGGAGGCCACGGTGACCGCCAGCCGTCAGCATTTCCCGCGAGGGGAATCCTGCCACATCTTCTCCCTCGTTTCTGAAATAGGAAGAGGACACTTCCCGGGAGTGTGCGGGGCGCTGCCCACGGCCTGCCCACGGCGCTGCCCACGGGCTCCGCTCGTCCTCTGTTCACGAGCCACGGGCAGACACCTCCTCCGCCCTTGGCAGTTGCTCGTTCTCCACAGTGGACAGGGGAGGGATGTGCTCTGGAGACAGTTAGCTTGAGAGCGTGACCTGGCTGCCATGTCCTAAGTACACTTGTCCTTATTTACGTGGTGAGGACCCCCCGCCCGAGCTGGTGCCGGGTGTGAAGAACAGAGGGGAAATGAGCTGAAGGACGTCCTGCTCATGTGCACCCGGCTCAGCTTTCTGTCTGACAGATGAAGAACTGAGCACCAGAGAGGTCGTGTGAGTTATCTAAGGCCACACAGTATGCATGTGACTGCCTTTGGCCGGTAAGATGCTGACTGCGGAAGCTGGCTAGGAGACAGGGGAGAATGGGGTGTCATTTGCCAGGGCAACTGGTTCAGAATCTTTCTTTGGGAATTTGGGTGGGAGTTTCACCCCACTACTGTGTCTCCTTGACCGCTCAGAGTTGTGCACTGATTCATGCCAGCCAACACCTTGGAGCCTCGGATTCAGGTACCATGGGGACAATGACCTCTGGCTCCTAGGGTCACTCAGCAGGCATCTGTTGAGCACCCATCCTGTGCCAGGCGCCATCTGGGTGCCGAGACACGGCCACAAGGAGCACTCCTGTGGGAGTTGGCGGGAGGTGGCAGAGCAGGTCCTCATCTGTCCTCACCTGCGGGGACAGGTCAGTGGCATGAGGAAGACAGGGGGACAGGGTGAAGGGAGAGCAGGACTGGGGCCGGGCCGGGGGAGAGCGGAGCCTCTTCCTGTGCGGCCGCCTTCTCTGCAGCCGTCAGCAGGTGTCAGGCACCAGCGGATTCCTGTTGACCTGGTCAGCTCTTCCCTCCCCGGGACCCCCAGGGCCACCCAGGGCCACCCAGCAGGCAGGGGCTGCATTTCACAGATGAGCCAACTGAGGCTGAGCGGGTGGCGAAGTCACGGGCCTGAGATCACACCTTTTCTTTTTCTTTTTTTTTTTTTTTGCACTGGGATTGAACCCAGGGGCACTTGACCCCGGAGCCACACCCCAGCCCTTTTGGTGCTTTATTTAGAGACAGGGTCTCCCTGAGTTGTTAGGGTCTCCCTGAGTTGCTGAGGCTGGCTTTGAACCTGAGGCCCTTTTCCTCCGGCTTCAGCCTCTTGGGCTGCTGGGACTTCAGGCCTGCACCACCTCGTCCGGCTCAGGACTTGCCCAAGTTTTAAGTACAGAGGGGACAAAAGAAAAGAGAGAGCGGGCAGGGGACAGCGCAAGAGTTTGAGGACCTCCGGGCTTCCTGGACCGTCCCTGTCTGTGTGCAGGGCAGGGCCTGGTCCTCCTCAGGCTTCTCAGGGACGCTCCCAGGGGCACTTCCCACTGTCCTCTGGGCTCCCAAGACCCCAGGGCACGAGGCAGCTGCTGCTCCTCCTGGCGATGGTGGCCCTGCCCTGGGGCTGGCTTCCCTCTGAGCAGGAGTGGGCACCTTGGCAGCCCGTGGGGCTATTTTTAAACCTGTCAGCTGGCTTTCATCACGGCTGCTGTTACGTCGGTGGAAACTGCAGGTTCTGCCAACCTCTGAACCCGCTGCCTGGGAGCAGGAGAAGCTCCCGGGGGAGGCCAGGGGAAACCAGGGCTCTGTCCCCAGGGGAACCCTGGGGAGGGGGCAAGGGTGTCGGGCAGACATCCTGGAGT
Source organism: Marmota flaviventris (assembly GCF_047511675.1). Lineage (NCBI taxonomy): Eukaryota > Metazoa > Chordata > Mammalia > Rodentia > Sciuridae > Marmota > Marmota flaviventris. The sequence continues at coordinate 190,968,829 of NC_092499.1, read as the reverse complement.
TGGGCGTGCTCCCCAGGAGAGACCGGCCGAGGCAGGAGAGTCCAGAGCAGGCAATCCTGGCGGCTGTGGGCTCTCATGGCCTGGGTCCCTCTGGGGTGACAAGCTGGGGGTCTGGGTGAGCAGCCCCGGTGGGTCCCAGCACAGCCTTCAGCTGCCGTGTGAGGTGGGTGTACCCGCTGCCTCGTGCTGTGTGACAAGTCACCCCAGAAGTTAGCTGCTTCGGACACACGGTGCCACCAGCCAGCACTTCAGCTGGCACCGGGACTGGATGGCCCTGCCTCTGTAGTCAGTGGTGACTGGGCTGCAGGCTTTGTTCCTGGCTGCTGTCCAGGGTGGCGGGGACAGCTGGGCAACGTGGCTCTCATCCTTGGCAGATCTGTCCTCCTGATGGCCGCGGGGCCTGGGAGAGGGCAGTGTCCAGGCTGCTCAAGGCCCTGGGTGGGTGCAGCATCCCCTGCTGGGATCCAGCTGCAAAGCAAGTCCCCAGGCCAGCCGGGGTCCAGGGGTCACCTCCAGATGGGGGCAGCAGCACAGCCACCCACAAAGGGCTGCGATTCCTGGACGGGGAGAATTGGCAACATTTAAAAAACCGCTGGGCACCTGGGGGCGCCGAGGGCTCCTACCCATACGTGGACACGGGGCTGCTGTGAGCACGGGGAGGCCTCTTGGTACAGTGCTTCCTGCAGACGGCGCAGCGCTACCAGAGCGTCAGGAGGACCTTGAGGGGTGACCACGGCCGCCCGTCCTGGGAAGTGTGCCCAGAGACACTGTCTGACGCCAGAACCCGAGTGGCAAGAAGCCAGCGGGACCCGGGGCCTTGCTGTAAATGCTTCTTCCACCCTCTGCCTCAGTGGAGGGATCAGTGTCACACTGGCACACACACGCACACACGTGGGCACACGCGGCTCGCAGGCACCTGGCCTGAGCTGGGCCTTTCTCCGTCAGCCTGGGCCTCGGCCTGAGGAGCTGGGCAGAGTCCAGCCCAGGAGACAAGAGACTAATCACCCCATTCAGCCACCAGGTCCTGTGTGACCCTGAGCATGCTCCCTGCTGTCTCTGGGCCTTGGTCTCCTGACCACGATGACCGCCGCCAGCATTGGTTGAGATGCCTGGCGGCCCCAGGTGGCTCAGGGGCAGACCAGGTGCAGGCATAGCCAGGCCAGGGACAGGGACAATGACCTGGTGCAGGCAAGGGAACCACTCTGCTGGCTGTTGGGAGGCCCCGCAGCCCTGGTGCCTGCCCTCCTGTGCACCGGCCCTCGCTTCACCCGGTGGCTGCTGCCTGCTGTGTCCCAGGGCCAGCAAGCTGGCCGCCCCAGGCAGCTGTCCTGTGGGCTCGGGGTTCACTTGAGATGAACCTGACCTGGCTGCTGGTGTGGCCACCTGTACCGTCAGCCCGTCATCTCTCCTGGGCAGGGAGCGGCTGTGGTGAGAGTCCGTCTTCTCCTCGAGGTCCTGGCCTGGGGACCGCTGGGTGCCCGGTTGTGATTTTTACCAGGCTTCTGCGGTGCTCACCACTCTCCCTGTGGAGCCTGGGCTGGGAGGGTGGGGCCGTGGGCCTTTGGATGTGCCCTCTCCCCCGGAAGATGGCCACGGAGGGGACAGTCAGCTCGGGTCCCCAGACTGGGCACCCCGTGAGCTGTCCCTCCCCTACAGGAAAGCGCTGTGCTGTTTTGCCTCCTGGCCGGGGACAGGGCCCGTGTCTCTGTGTCCTCCTCAGTGGAGCCGGTCATGGGCCAGGGGACACCCAGCACTGCCTGCTCAGGCAGCCCACGTGGGGGTGGACCCTGGACGGCTCGGCCAGGGCCCAGGTGGGAATCACTGGCCCACGCTGGCCTAGGAAGGGGGAACGGTGAGGCCCTCCCCACAGCGCGGCAGCTGGTGGTGCAGACGCGGAGCAGGGTGGGGGGCTGAGCTCCGCTGGACGCCAGTCCCTGACCTCACAGCAGCCTCCTGGGCCAGGTGGGCCTCTTGTGCCCAACTGACAGAGGAGAACCAGGGGTCACCAGCCTGAGGGCCACCTGGCCTGAGGCTGCGGCCCTGACCTCTGGGCCTTCTCTCTGCACCGTCTTGAGAGGGGACTTGCCGCCCAGCCACAGAGGTCACCAGGGCGCTTTGGTTGCGAAAGAGGAACCGGAACTTTGGAAGCCGCACTCTTATCTGCTCCCCTCGAGGGCTGTGCCCTGGTGACACTGCAGAGGGTCCAGCTCACTTGGTCACTCCCTCACCGGCTCTGCCGTTCACCTGGCCGATTCTGAGGAGGCCTCCTTGTGGAGACCTTCTGACCCCGGGTCAGCGTGAGCTGGACCCTCCCCGCAGTCCAGGCCCGAAGGCTCCACCCTCGCCCGGTTTCTCCGAGTGTCTGGCTCGCAGCTCCCTGTCACGGTCACTGGACTTAGCACCCTCCCTGATCCAGCCTGGCCCCCTCTCCCCCAGCTGCACCTGCAGAGACCCCACTTCTGATTAAGCCCCTCCCGAGGCTCCGGGTGAACCTGAGTCGGGGGACACTCTCTGGCCCAGTGCGACACATTAGAATTGGGATGAGAGGACACGCCCAGTGGGCATGCTGAGAGGGCAGGACCCCCCAGGGAAGTGCTGGCACGTGGTGGTGCCACCGACCTGGACGTGACCGTGACTGTGACTGTGACCATGGGCAGGAGGGAGTGGCCAGAGAGAGGGACGGAGGGCGCAGCCCGCGGGGCCCGTGTGGCATCACCTGAGAGCAGGCTCCTGGGACGCCAGGCGCGGCTGGCGCTGGCAGGGCACCCTGCTGCTCTGAAGTGACAGAGAGTTTAGTGCCTCCGGGGGGACGGCAGGGTGGCCTTGCTGTGGCTCCCCAGGGCCTCTCCTCCCCTGAGCAGGTCCTCCTGCATGGCCTGGCTGTGGGCCAGGGCTGGTGGCCACTCTGCTGCCCCGGGCTCTGCCAGCCCCACCCCAGCCCCTCCCCCAGCTCTCCTGGGCTGCTGGGCTTCTCTCCAGCCTCTGCCCCTCAGCCTGGCCCTGCCGCCCGCCCCGCCCTGCGCCTTCCTTTGGTTTTCTCTGGTGGCTGAGGCGGCCTTAGTGCTACGCGCTGCTCCTGGGGCCCCGCCTCCTTCCCTGGCAGGCCCAGCCCAGTCCTGCTCCCCAGGAGCGTCCAAGAGGGCCCTCTGTCCTCTTGTTGTAAATCCCCTGGCTCCTGGGGTCTCCTGCTTCGCACAGGTTGAGTCGGCTTAGACAATCATTCCTGCAAAGACGGTCACTGCCGCGTCTCTGTTGCTAGGACCCAGGGACCCTGCCTGTTGTCTGTCCCAGTGTCCCAGCATGCATGGCCTGGGGACGCTCACAGCAGCTGCCACCGTCCCACACTTGGGGATGCAGGGACGGAGATCTCTGAGGGCGAGGTGGGTCTGTGCCCTGAGGCTGGGTCACGACACTTGACCCCTGGTTAGTTCTGGCTGGCTTTCCGCCCTCCTTAGGACGCGGAGCTGCGGCTCGATGCGCGACTCGGGCCCAGGCTGTGGAGCCCAGGAGCCCCAGGTTCAATCCCAGCCCCAGCGCTTCCCAGCGCACACCCTGGTGAGGGGCCCAGGGGCCGAGCTCCGCCTCAGTCAGGGTCCGCCCCCGGCCCCAGTGGAGGCCAAGCTCGATGCAGGTGCCAGGGCTTCGCCGGCTGAGAGGGGCCGAAGGCCTCCAGCCTGCACCTCCTGTCCAGAGGGAAAGCCTTGGTGTCTGCGTCTTCCAGAGGACCAAGCGTTCAAGTTCAAGTCCCTCTGGCCAGTAAGCCACCACTCGCCTGTCCTGGGACTCTGAGGCCCAGGCTCCCAGGTGCCGGCGCCCAGCCTGCCCACCCTGGGAGGCCACTCACCCCCCACGACAGCCCGCCACGCAGCTCGAGCCTCTGCCCCGCTCTGTTGTCCCATCTGCAGAGGGGAGGGGGAGGCCCTGGCCACAGCCCGGGGGTGCAGGGACCAGACCCGAGTGCCACGGAGCCTTGCAGAGCAGTGACAATGGCAATGGTGGCCCCCTCAGGTGACAGCCACTGGGCTTCACCGCCTGCCAGGCTCCAATCCCACGCTCAACGGGCACAGCGAGCCCAGGCTGTGTCCAGGGGGCCAGGAGCTCCCCGCTGCCCCTCCTGTCCCCAAAGGAGTTGTCACCCGCTCTAAGTGGCTCAGGGGCTCACGGTTGCCTGGCGCACCCCTGCCAGGTGCTTCTGAAGGGATCCCACACCCCGGCTGTCACCTCCCCGTCCCAGGGCAGGGGCAGGGGCAGGGGCAGGGGCCACTTAGCTGAGCTCTGCCCAGAGCCTGGCAAGGCCACCTTCTGGCTATCAGTGCCCCTGAACCCGCCCAGAGACCCACCCAAGAGGCCACTGTGGGGGGACGGCGTCTGCAGTGGCCAGGGACGGGCAGGAGGGGCTGTGCTCACTGAGCAGCTTCCCAGCTCCGGGCTGGGGGTGGCAGAAGCAGAGCAGGAATAACGCGGCCCAGGGACAGGCTGGCACGGGGAGGGGCACTCAGGCCATCTGGGGGTCTCCCGGGCGCTCGGTGCCACCTCCCCTCTCCTTTCCAGTCATGGCGGCTGTAGGTGTCTGGAGCCTTGAAGTGGGGGAGCGAGAAGGCAGGCGAGTCTGGGTCACGTTAATCTCTTGTTACAGTTTGGACAAAACATTTCTCAAAAGTTCAACGTGTCTCCAGGCAGAGCAGAGCCCAACTGACCCAAAGGTTAAGGCAGCAAAGGGGACGGACTCGATGGGAGGACGGAGGCCAAGACTGCCTCCTGCTCCAGTCACCAGGGGACGTCCGCAGCCCAAGTGCAGTCAGCGTCCTCAGCAAAATCAGCCCTCGGGTCCCTGAGGAGTAACCGAGGCCACCTTTGTCATCATGACCCACAAGTCAGAGGTCATCTACAGCAAACCAGGGGGACGCTGGCCATGCATGGCCTGTGACCTCCAGAATCGGTCATTTAAAGCCAATGAAGAGCAAGTGCAGCTGGAGGTTCTGTTCAGGTCCTCCTGGTGACCATGTGTGCAGACTCCTTCCCACGCTCACCAGGCCTCTCCTACCATCTTGCCAGCTGTTGGCCGGGACTGCTCTCAGCTTCCAGAGGTGGCTCACAGGTCCTGGCCACATGGACCCGTCCTCAGGCCTGTCCACTCTGCCTTTCAGCAGGGCACAATCCCTTTGTAGAGCTTACCTGCATAGGCCAGGCCCCAGGCCCATCTCCCCTTGATGACCCTCAGTCGGGTAACTAACTTCCGCGTGGGAGTGTCTCTACACCCAGGAAGGCATTCCACAGAGCGCCTCCTCCAGGAGGGCCCCAGAGTCATCTCAGCCTCCCGCGAACCAGGCATGGCGGGGCGGGCCTCTTCTGCCCTGTGAGGAGCGGCAAGGGCTCTCTTGGACGGGACTCCCAGCTACAACGCCTCAGGAAGGAAACTTAGCAAGAGGCTCCGGCCCTTTCCATCTTTGGGAATTCTCCTAATCCTGGACACTGTCTGGGAATCAAGTGTGGATTCACATCCGTGTGGCTGAAGCTTTCGTCACAGAGGGAGTCAGCATATGGATAAGGGTGCTTTCTGTCATGAGTGAGTGACACAAAACCTGACTCAATGGGCCTTAGAAAATTTCTGTGTAACTGAAATGCTCTTGGTTACCTGGCTTCAGGCACAGCTGGATCCAGGGCTTCCAACACTGATATCCTTTCTGCTGCTTCTGGCTCTGCCTTCTCCAGCCGTGCCTGGCAGCTCATGGTTTACCTCCCACCTCTCCTTCCAACAGAAACTGAGATTCTTTCTTCCCAACAGTTTCCCTCAATTGCCAAGGCAATGGGTTAAGGTTGTGTTCCACCCCTGAACCAGCCACTGAGCCCAGGGACGGCATAGAGATGGACCTGAGTCACATGTCTGCCCTGGGGCTTGGGATTCCAATGGGGCTGGTGGAGGGTCCTCTTGGACATGTGGAGTTTCCAGACGACATGGGAATGCACGGGCGGTGTGGGGGTAGAGAAGCTCCCAGGTACAGATGGCAGTGCTCCGGGTGCAGACAGTAGTGCTCCCAGGTGAAGACAGAAGTACTCCAGGTGCAGACAATAATGCTCCCAGGTACAGACAAGCAGTGCTCCAGGTGCAGACAGCAGTGCTCCCAGGTGCAGAAAGCAATGCTCCAGGTGCAGACAGTAGTGCTCCAGGTGCAAACAATAGTGCTCCCAGTTACAGATAGCAATGCTCCAGGTGCAGACAGCAGTGCTCCCAAGTGCAGACAGCAGTGCTCCCAGGTACAGATAGCAGTGCTCCCAGGTGCAGATAGCAATGCTCCAGGTGCAGACAAGAAGTGCTCCAGGTGCAGACAGCAATGCTCCCAGGTGCAGACAGCAGTGCTCCCAGGTGCAGGCAGTAGTGCTCCCAAGTGCAGACAGCAGTGCTCCGGGTGGAGACAGCAGTGTTCTCAGCTAGGGAGAGAAGACCAGCAGCGTGGCACTCCCCCCTCCCCGCCCACACCACCCAGGAGAGGACAGCGAGGGGAGGTCCTGGAGCCAGGGCACTGGCTAAGGGGAAGGGGGATTCAAAGCCCCTTTCAGAGGAGGGTGAGGGAAAGGAGAGAGGGCCCTGGGGAGAGGGGGACTCCTGGTCTGGAAGGGAGGCTGGCCAGGTCTGCCCGTGAGTGGCGGGGGCAGCAGGGCCTGCTCCCAGCAGCACTGGGCCATGCAGGCCCAGCCTCAGGGCCTCCAGCCTGGCCAGAGCCTGCAGATCTGCCCTGCTTCAGGCCCTATGCAAGGAGGCTTCATTGGGTGACCAGTGTGGGCCAGAGACCAGGGCATCCGGAATGTTCCACCTGGGCAGAGCCCTGGGTTTTCATGTTCCCTGGGCAGAGGGGCAGGAAGGGCCCGTGTACCACTGTGGCCAGTGCCCAGAGAGCATGTGGATGTTCTGGTCCAGCAGCCCTGAGTGTCCGACGGGCACCGTGGAGCACTGACTGCTGCTTCTGAACCCAGGGCCCTGGGCCTGCCCGGGCCACACTGTGAGGCCAGCCCAGACCCAACGGGGAGCCCAGCTTTCCCTGGGAAGTGGAATTTCATCCCACTTAGAGAAACGCAGCCTCGTGGCGCCTCCTGCCTACAGGGTCTTGATTAGGCATCTGAGCAGCCCAGGGCTGTGCTGTCTGTCACGGGGGTGCTTCCCCTGGGCCCCGCCCTTCTGGGCTGCAGTAAAAGGAGAGCCCAGCTGACCTGTGCCAGAGGTGGGATTGCTGGGCCCACAGCCCTCGCTTCAAGAGAGGAACACAAACGAGACCTGGATCTGGGTTTGAATTCTTCGATGGCCATTGACCAGCTTTGGGACCCCAGGGCAGTGGTTCCTGTCTGACCCTCAGGTTCTTCCTCTGTAGAGTGTGCGTGTTCACAGTGGCATGTCAGAGAGCCATCACTAGGTTAGCTGAGCCCATGCAGGGCAGTGCTGGTGGCACCTCAGTGGTCACTGTGACTGTTGGAGGAGTTCTTTGAGGGGTGGGGTACGCTCCAGGGAGGCACCTTCCATTTGTGGTCACTGTGTCATCTGGACATGGTGTGAGTGGGCCTGGTCTTCCTCCATGGCCACCTTGTCTGGCTCAGGTGAGGTGAAGAGTTAACCCCTCACTTCATCCTCCCTCCCCCTCCTGCCACCTGCCTCCCCAGCCACCAGCCCCTGGCAGCTGACCCCATGTCCCCCAGCCAGGGTCCCTTTGCTTTGTTCTGAGTGCTACCTCTTTCCCTGCCCCTTGCAAAGGCTGCTGGCGAGTCCCAGGTGTGACTTGGGCAAGTGCCCTCCCTGAGTCTGTGGGCCTTGGGCCAGTCCTGCCGGTGGCCACAGGCCAGAGGTGTCCAGGGATGTCCTGGGAACCTATCCCCAAGCTACAGTTTCCGCCCAGTGTTGGCTCCACCCTGCAGCACGGTTAGGGCAAGAGCAGGACACACAGTGCCCAGCCACTGCCCAGAAGAGACAGCCCTGCTTGGGAGCGGATTGTCTTCCAGACCACAGGGTCCTTTATGCCCCACTGTGAGGGTCTGTCTGCGGCTGGCTGCCTGCCACCAATCATTTTATCTCCCGGACCTGCCTGGTGACAACCTGACTTTTCCCAGAGCTCCCTCTCCATCTCTCCCTGCCTCTCCTGATAAAGCTGTGGGCCACTCTGACCTCTAGATCCATTTGAACTTTGACCAAGGAGGAACCCTGGAGAGGTGGGGGGCAGGCTGCTAGGCAGAGGCGTCTGTCGATAGTGGTTTCTGAATGGCGCTCTCTGAAGGCAGACACTCAGAGCCCCGCTGGTTTGTGGGCTGGTGATTCAGGAAGCACATGGGGCCCCAGAGTCTGCGGAAATCTAGGCTGCTGTTTCTGTCTCCCTCGGTGGGTCTACATATAGCTAGTATCAGGACTATCCTGGGCCTGGGCCTACGTCCCCTTATGGCCTCACCTGGGCCTCAGGGTTGCCTCCCAGGGGACTCAAGGGGCTGACTGCACCAGGGTCTCCAGGATATGCCTCAGGGAGCCTTGTAAAAGCCACTAAGACCATTTCTTTGTTGCAAAGAGGAAGATGCTGATTAGGAACCTGAGCCCCAGAGGCCTCATGCCCAGTTGCAGGGACACTGTGGGTTCCTGCACATAGTGGGGTCCTGCCACAGGGGCCCCAGGATTTCTCCTTGGAGGGAAACAGGCTTCTCAGACTTGGGGAGGCCACTCATGCTCTTACCTTCAGAGCCCAGAGGTCCCCAGCAGCCCAAGGTCCCCCGTGCCTGACCAGCCCCGCGTGGCCCTGATGCGGCTGGTTGGCGGCTGGTGCCTGGAGCGAGGCTGCCCATGCATCCCTGCAAGGGGAGGGGGCGGGGGCTGCTGCTGCGGGTCACCCAGGGCTTCTCCTGGAAGATTCCTAGCCATGCACCTTGGAGGTAGGAAGGTGAGAGCAGCTGTCCAGCAAACTCTCCAGGGCCCCGTGCATCTCAGGGGGTTCCCTTGACCAAGTGTCCTCTCCCCTTGGTGGTGAGAGGCCCAAGGAGACGGGCTGGAAGCTTCTGTGGTGTCTGGTCCTAAGAGCTCTGGCGGGGGGGCTTGCCCTGCAGTGGGAGAAGCCGGGTGCTCAGGCCCTACTGGAAGGGGCGCTTCTGGCCCCAATCCCAGCCCCACCACTCAGGGCCTCAGACCCTCAATTTCCTCCTCTTAAACATGGGCTAAAACCAGTTCTTGTGCAGTAGGGTGGTGCAGGAGCAGAGGGGAAGCTCGGACTCTGTGGGTTCCTGATATTCGAAATAAAGCCAGAAGTTGATCTCCCAGAGGTGGCCCAGGACTCAAGGGTGCCTCACCACTGAGCGACATCCCCAGTCATTTTTATCTTACTTTTTGAGATAGGCTGTTACTAAGTTGCTGAGGTTCTCACTCAGTTGCCCAGACTGGCCTCCAACTGGCAATCCTCCTGCCTTAGCCTCCTGAGTGTGGAAAGTCAGGCCTGGCCACGGTGCCTGGCTAGGGCTGCATCTTCTCTGTGGGAGGGTGTGTGGCTACACATCTCCTGTGGTTGCAGAGCCCCGGATTCAGCACACAGCAGGGATTCCCTAGCTCGAGTCTAAGTAGGGTGGTGAGGACCCTCGTGAGGACTGTCACAGGATGTGGTCTCTTGAAACCTGGAAGTGTGACCTTACTGGGGGAAAGTGCCCTTGAAAATGTAATTAAGATCTTGAGATGAACCCATCCTGGATTAAGGTGGGCCTCAAGCCCAAGGCCAGCGTCCCTGGGAGAGAAGAGAAGGAAAGCGACAGAGGAGGAGGAGGTGTGAAGTCCTCACGGAGGCCAGGGCCATGCGGAGGCCAGGGCTGCGTGGCCACCAGCCGGGAAAGCCCAGAGCGTCCAGAAACTGGGGGAGGCAGGAAGGATCCTCCCCTGGGGCTTGAGGAGGGAGTGTGACCCTGTGCCACCTTGATTTTGGACATCTGACTCCCAGCACCTGAAGGAGCGTGTTTCAACAACCTGGCTCAGGGTGGGGTTTTTTTTGTGTGGCAGACGCGGGAAAGGACCATGGGAGCCAGGGCGGGGAGGATTGTTTTCCTTCAGCCAAGACGCCATCTCCCCTGCTGCGCGGCCAGGCGGGGTTCACGGCAGCCACGCCCTTCAGCCACGCCCCTTCAGCCACGCCCCTTCAGCCACGCCCCCTTCAGCCACGCCCCCTTCGCCCTGGCTTCCTCAGGACCGAGTCCCTGATGGGTGCAGCCCCCAGCTTTGCCCTGTTGCGACAGGGTTTCGAGGAAGCGTTTCTGACATCCTGCAACCTGACTTGGCCAATTTCCTTGCTGAAACCAGACCTGGTCCCCGGCACGGAGCCCAGTGACCTGTCGACACGGGCTCGGGCCGTGGAGCGGGCAGCGCTGGGGTGTGGTCCCGGGCACTCGGGGCACGTCCGGAGGCCTTTCTGTTCTCTCGGGCAGGGAGCCAGCGAGGGGAGTTCTCAGCATATTTGGGGGAATGTGGCTGAGACATCCCTGGGGAGAAGGTGGGTTAAGAACCATCCTGCATGGACCCCTGCCTGTCGTGATGGCCGAGGGTCACAGAAGCCAGGCCACCGCTCAGAGGTCCCCCTGATGCATCCGCGGAGGCAGTGCTGTGCTGGAAGGACAGCGGGACAGTGCTGGCCTCCGGGGCTCCCTGGGGCTGAGCGCCACTGCTCCAGGTTCCAAGGACATTCTAGGTGGGCGGGACTCCCGCCTGGTGAGGGCTACGTGAGTAGGTTTGGGGGATTAGCACCCTGACCAGGCGCCCCCCGTGCTGGAAGGACCCCTGCTTCCCATCCGGCGCAACGTGTCCTTTGGTTCTGGGACCCAGCAGACCAGAGCTGGGTTTCCCACGGGCCGAGCCGGGTCCTGGTCCCTTACACCAGGTCCCCTGCTCTATATTTTCCACTGGGCCCCTCGCATTCAGACCCCCAGGAAGGTCTCCCTCCCTCTGGGCCCAGGCGCTCAGACGGCTCAGACACGTTCATGTTCTTACCTGAGAAGAGCGAATGTCACAATCAGATGGTGTTCAGAGAGCACTGTGTGCTTGCTTGGGGTGTGGCACGTGTGCTGGGCGCTGCTGGCCTAGGTGACCGCTACCTGCTGCCACCTGCCAGGTCACAGTGACAATGGATTTCAGTTGCCAGTTGGCAAACACGGGGAGCCTGTCGAGCCTGGGTACCAGGCGTCCCTGCTGCCTGGGTACCACTGTCCCCAGGGCTGCGCTCTGAGTCGACCTTGCCCAGCTGCTGGCTGGGTTTCCCTGCCCACTCTCCTTGCTCGTCAAACCCATGTCACACCAGCCTAGTGGCATGTGCAGCCCTGGCAGCTCCCCGGTCCTCATGGCCCCAGGGGTCCTCCTGGTCCCTGGGGCACTGTCTCAGCTGGCCTTTGCTTTTCAGGGGACGGGACCCGGACTCTAGAGCTCTGTGAGGGGCTTCTGCATGTATCACCTCATTTAATGCCCACAGTACCCCTGCCAGGTGGCGGTGTGAGGGTCACAGGCTCAGGTCAACAGGGAAATTGATGTCCCCAGAGCTCAGGCCACTGCCCAGAGCCACACAGCCTGCAGGGGGCAGAAGGGGGACTTTGACACTGCCGTATGTTCCTCGGGGTCACACAGCCTCTCCAGATCCCTGTGAGCAAGGCTGGAGTTAGGGGAGGACAGACAGGCCTTCTCCTCAGGACCAGACATCTCCGCCCAGGAGAAACACTGCTGGAATACCAAAAAAAAAAAAAAAAAAAAAGTCCAGGGTGTTCCCACGCCACGAAGGCCTGCCCGCCCTCTCCGCACCCCCAGGCCCAGTTCCAGAAGCATGTTGGTTGCCAACAGCTGGGCGCAGGCCAAAGTGGGAGGATTCCAGTCTCCAAGGTGTGCGCGGCTCCTCCCCACCCCCAATTTCTATTAAGGTAGCGTCCAGTGGGCAGGGAAGTGGAGAAGAGAGCCAGCACCCTGGTGCTGACCACAGCACCCCCAGGGCATGGCTGGGTGCCCGGGCAGCTCTGGCCTAGCTGGCCTGTAGGACCCCAGCATGGAGAAGGCTGGTGCGACCCAGGCCTCACCAGTGAGTGGACCTGTGTCCATATGTGGTCCCAGTTTAGTAACCCCTAGTTATTAAGTGCTGGACTGTCCCCAGTACGTCCCAACCAAGTCTCATTTAGTCCTAACAACGTCTGGCTTTCAACCAGTCATTTTCTTCCCAGGAGACACAGGTGACATCTGCAGACACTTTGGGTCGTCGTCCTGGGGAGGGGAGCTGCTGGCATCTTAGGAGGGCACAGGGAAGCCGTAAGTCCCTGCATTGCATTGGACAGCCGCCCAGGCCTGCAGCAGGGTCACCACCTGGATGTCAGAAGTGCTGAGGCCAGGCCCCCTGCAGGGCCAGGGTGCCATCACTGTCACGGTCCCTGTTTGTCAGGGGAGAGACTGGGGCTTAGAGAGGGAAAGTTCCAGAATGACCACCCAGAGGTGGGTGGCAGGGCCGTGTCAGTCCCCTCGGAGGGTGACTGTGAGAGGATCATAGGTCATCAGTCAGCCAGCTTCTTACAAAGCCCCTGCTCTGTGTTACGTGCTGGGATCATTTCAGGCATTGGCATCCAGCAGGTACTCCATAAACGCTGCTGGTGCTCATAACAGGGGAGGATGAGGCTAGTTCACTGCCCCGAAGTACATAATGGCCCTTTTCAGTGACTTGGTTTCCATTTGGACACCAGCTGTCCTTGCTGGACTGGCTGACGCTTCCCCGTCCCTGGTGCCCAGCTCAGGGCCTTGCTGCAGACCAGGCTGCCCTGGGGCATCCCTGGAGGCCTAAGCCCCCAGCCAGGCCCATCTGCTGCTGCCAGGGGTTACCATCTTGCCCAGGTGCTGTCTGCAAACCTCCATGTGGGGGACAGGCACAGGGCTGAGGTCACAGCCCCCTGTGGCCCACACAGCTGGAGGCCCAGCAACACTCAGGCGTGCTCACCCCAAAGATGAACCGGGTGCCCTGTGTTTTCCTGGGAGGGTGATTTCTGCCCCTGTAGTATTTTGTACACTTTAATGAAGAGGGGAAGCCACGTGCAGAGCAGAGCACAACACTCAAGGGCCCAGATGTGTGACAAACACACCAGGTCACCAGCATCAGCTGGAGGGGAGGGTGACCCTAGGAGTCCTTTGTGCCCTGCCGGCCTCCCCGACACTCGAGGGCAACAGCTGTCCTTCTTTCAACTCCACACTCCAGATCTTCCCACTCTGGATGACCACAGCGTGTTCCGGGTCGGGCTTCCACTCACGCTGGGTGAAGAAGTGTCCCAATGGCCAGTGCCTTACCTGTTCTCAGCAGCCTAGAACATTCCGTCATCTGAGATGCCGCCATTTGGATGTCCCTCCAGACCCAGTTGGTGGACTTTTGGATAGTTTTCTGATCTGGGCATGTCACAAATAAGCTGCTAAAAGCACTCTCACGTGATCCCCCCCCCAACTTCATCCCAGCCTCTCATCCCGTTGGACGTCCAGTGGCTCATCGTGGCCTTGTAGTGGGTAAAGGACCCAGACGGTCTCCAGCACACTATCAGCACACAGCAGGTGCTCAATGCCCCCTGGGAAGTGAAAGAGCACCAGTCCCTCTCTCCCCGGGCAGCTCGAGTCGGGGCTCTCCAGGGACAGTGCCCACTGAGGGTTAAAACCTCGGGGCCCGGAACTTGGATTTGCATACATTTGCCTGAGGACTCCAACAACTGCCAGGCAAATGTTAGGAAAATGGGGTCCTTGGGCTCTGGGAGAGGGGGACCTCTGTCCTCCCCACAGGCTGCCTGTCTGCGGTCTCCCACCTGCACTCAGTGTCTATTTATAGGGAGCCGCGGGCTGCCCCCACTCTCCCCAGACAGTCTCCAGTGGGAACATTCCTGGGGCTTCTCAGATGCCTCGGCTACCTCTCCCAGCTCAGGGATGCACGATGTGATTCCAAGCCCAGCACAACCTGGCTGTCCAGACCCTCGCCCTCAGTCGGTAAAAATAGCCTGCTCTGGCTATTCTGGGTTATGGAAAACCACAGAGACAAACTGTTCTCAGGGAGACCAAGAGGGGAGCCCAGAGCCGCTACACCAGAGGGTGGACAGAGGCCCACAGGCAGACCCCGCTGCAGGGGGATCCCCTGCCGATAGGAGAGTCTACAAATTTCAAATTAGCAGCCTGTGCGCAGGAGCAGCGGGAGTGAGGACAGGCAAGTCCCGGGGCTGCCTCCTGTCCACCATCTGGGCTGCTGGCCTGTCTGGCCCAAAGGTCAGTGAGCTGCAGCCTGCATGGCTTGACTCCTGCTGGGCGGGCCTGGTGACAAGGTCTTGGCAGGGACACACTGCACCACAGTGGGGCAGCCAAGGGCGGTCACACCGCGCGTGGACCATGAGGAGGCCGAGGCCGGCACACACCCTACTGTCCGGCAGAGGGCTTCCCTTGATGGGAACGGCTCCCTCAGAGAAGCCCAGTCCCTCGGAGTCTCTCTTTTTCTCTGTTAAAACAATGTTGAAAGCTAATTTGAGAAGAAAGAAGGCGGTGCAGCCCTGCGGTGGCCCAGCCGCGTTCCACGCTGCCTGTCCCTTCCCAGTGTGAGCTCCGCCCACTGCACCACCTGTCCCTTCCCACAGTGTGAGCTCCGCCCACCGCTGCCCATCAAGTGGCCTCAAGTGCCAGGAGGAGCAAGGACCTTGCCAAGGTGCACGTGCAGTGGTGGTGGCCACTGCCCACAGACGCGCAGGGCTCTCCGCAGGGCTCTCCGCGGGGCTCTCCGCGGGGCTGACCGGGGCGCGCAGTGGCTGTAGTACCGCATCCATCGTCTTGCTCCGGCCAGCCAGCCTCGGCCCCCCAGCTTGATAAATGGGGCCAGTGACAACCTCACAGCTGGTTGTGTGGGCCCAGGGTGATGCAGGGAGGGTCCACACCTGGAGCTGAGCTGCCCCACAGGTGCATCTCTTCCCTGTGTCCCCGCAGCCCATTTCTTGGTCATTTTAATCCCATTTGTACCCCGGGGCTCTGCAGTCCTGTGCCCACTCCTTCTGTCCCCCTCCTCAGGTGAGCCTTTTGGGAGCAGCGTGAGTGCCACAGGCCTGGCCTCAAGGTCCAGAGGCCAGCATGGTCAGTGCCAGGCTGTCCGAGGACCACACCACTGAGGGTGTGGTCTCTGTGAAACCTCCACAGCTGTCCCCAGGGTCCCCGTGCCTGGCTCCACTGCCCTTCTGGACAAGGAGCCTGTGTGTGCAGAGGTGTGGCCCAGCCCCTGTGGCCAAGGGCTGCTCGGGCCAGGTTAGGGCGCCCTTCCCAGATCAGAGAGGCCCGGTGCCCTGGGTGTGAAGGGACGGGCAAGGCTGGCTTCCTTCTTATTCCCATCCACCCCATGGTCACCCCCCCGGCTGTCACAAGCGGCAGCAGTTTGAAGTGGGTCCTTTGGCTCCTCTGACCCTTGAATCTAACTGAAGGTGGGCTGGAGACTGTGACAAGGACACACTGTACTGAGCCAGACTCACTCTCCACTTCTATTCCCAGTGAGCAGCAGGGGCAGGGCTGCCCAGTGGAGCCAGGGCTGTGGCCACCATGCTCCTGGGGCATCCCCTCTCTCTCTAGAGTGACACTGGGGTGGAGTGACATGGGGGATACTGAGGTCAACAAGGAACAACCCCTGCCCATCCCAGGCTGGCCTTCCCTGTTGGGGGCCTGGTCAGGTACCCTGTACCCAAGCCCAGTCCAGTCCCCGAGGGGGGCCCTCCCCAGGATCCTAGACACCCTTAGCTGGGGGTGTCTGGTGTGGAAATCCGGAGCCTCCTCTCCCAGGAGGCAGAGGAGGCCTGGGCAGCAAGGGTGGTGAGGGGCAGGCCGTCTGGGCCTGGGCCTGGCTGTCCCCTCCTCCCTATGGCTGACAAAGGAAGGTTGGGCAGCCCCGCCTGTCCTTCCCAAGATGCCTCTGAGTGGACAAGCCCTGGAGAGCAGAGGATGGGTAAGAGGAAGGCTACCGGGCCTGCTTTTCAGCCAGTGGCTCAAGCCCCGACCCCCAGTGGGGCTGGGGACAGTGGGGGTGGGGGGCGAGGGTAGGGTCTCTGGCTGAGGGGGTTGGGGGCTTGTTGACCTGTAGAGGGGCCAGGCTAGACTTCAGCAGAGGCTTGAGGAAGACAGTGTGAGGCAAGGATCGGGCTTCAGGGGAGAAGAGCCACATGTGAATCTGGGTTGGCATCTCATGAACATGACCTCGTCCCTCTGCCCTCCAGCCTCTATATTTGTGACGCGGGCCATCCTGTGGTGCCCAGGGCATCACTGGCACTCCCATTGCACCCCAGGGCCTTTGCACGGCATCCTGGGTCCCATGACTCTCCTGTGCCCACTCTCTGATCTCTGGCTGTCCACCTCCCTCCCAGGGCACCTGTGCCACCCCCATCCTGCTTCCCTCTCTGGTGTGATGCGGGCTCCCTCGGGACCTTTCACTTGCCTCCTCATGGCCGACTTTCCCGTGAGACCAGCCCTACCCAGGTGAGCTCGGTGCTCCATCTCTGGCACCCAGGGCCTGTCCCAAGGGCGGCTCTACAAATATTTGTCCAATCGATTGGCTCCTTTGCTAACGGTGTGGCTTGCTGCTCACTGCTGGTAACGGAGCTCAATCCTACATTGCCAGAACCTTTAGCCACCCTGCCGCTGGGCACAGGGGCTGTGGGCTCCACACACAGGCCAAGGAGCCGGTCACTATGCAGGACCGCTCAAGGGTCAGAGGCTTCTAGAACGTCCAGGCACCCCAGCCCCTCGGCTCTGGGCCTCACGAGCCTCCTCCTCCTCTCGGGAGGGGCGGGCTGTTTGCATCTCCCCCTTCCCCTCTCCTGGCTGGAATTCCTGGGGAGCTTGGGTGCCCCGAGCCAGGCTCTACCGAGGTTCTGGAGTCATCAGTCCAGGTGTGACATGGACCCCAGGATCTCTCAAGGGTTCCCGGGGAATTCCAAGGCACGGCAGGCTTGAGCCCCACAGGCCGCGGGATCTGGCGAGGGGAACCGTGGTGACTGCCCTGGGTCAGACCTGTGTGCAGGATGCTCTTAGCAAACGTCACACACCCAGCTCCCTCCAGGGCCAGGCAGGGGCTGGAGCTGCAGGGTGGCCGTGAGAGGCTACAGGGAGTGGTGCAGACTGGGGACAAGGTGGGTGGGAGCCAAGGCCTGTCCTAGAGGAGCAGCCACGACTTGGTGGCTGGTGGGCAAGGTCCCTGGAGCGGGCCTCATGGGCGGGACCTTCTAGAAGTCTAGAGAATCCGGGAAGCTGAGCTTCAGTGTGAAGTCAGCCAGTTTACAAACATCAGCGAGGAATTCAGATTGGGAGGAGGGGGCGGGGCAACCCTGCCCACAGGTGACCACTGCCCACAGGGCCAGGTGAGGGTTTTGCTCTGCGTCCATGGTAGTTTTGCTCCCTGTGGCACCTGGGCTTAGAGACTGCTGTTCTCTCTCGGAGGGAAGTGAGGTTGAGCTTCTGTGGTGGGTGGTGCCCCCAGGTGTCCGCACCTGACCCTTCGTCCTGCGACGGACGTGCCCACGGGCCAAGGGGAGCCCAGGCCGCCAGTGGACTTCTGGTTGCATGGAAGTTGTGGTGGACTTTCCAGCTGCATGTTGGGGGTGACAAGGTCCTTTCAGTGTGGACAAGAGAAGATGGAGGGTCAACACCAGGGTAGAAAGACAAGCCTGGCCTTGGCTGGCCTGGAGGGCGGAGGCAGAGGCTTCCAGCTAAGGAACGCAGATGGCTTCTAGACCCGGAGGGCAGGGACCTCGGGCAGGGGCACAGCCCCACGACATCTTGGTTCCAGCTCATCTCGGGGCTGTCAGGGGTGACTCTGGGTGTGACCACAGACAAGGCACTTAGCCCTTCAGGCCACTTTTTGCTGGTTTTCAAAATAACTAACGTGGAACCCCCTGTCTCTAATGTCTCTTTCCGTGGATCTTTTTTTGGGGCTAGGATCGTGTCATCGGCTGCCAAAGACAGTACCTCGAGCTGCAGATGGAGTGAGGGCTGCCTGCGTGGCCAGGCTTTGTGTCCTGGGGGGGTCTTGGGGACGTCAACCCCTCCTGAGCCAGCCCTCACAGATTTGGGGGCTGGCTCTGGACAAGTAACGGCAGAGAGCAGGGTGTCACTTATCGCCATCAGCTGCACCAGGAAGCTATCTTCACGAACAAAAACAAAACAGGAATCACACTGGTTTCCTGTGGCTGCTGCAGTGAGCAACCATCAGTTCAGTGGCTTAATCACCGTGGATTCATTGCCTGGTCGTTCTGGAGGTCAGCAGTGTGACCAGGCCTCCCTGGGTTAGGGTCAAGCTGTCCGCCCCTTCTCGAGGCTCAGGACACAGCATCTTCATGCTCCCTGGGGGTCTGCAGGGCTCAGAGCGTGGCTCCAGATCAGACGCAGCCTGGGGACGGCAGGAGTGCTCTGCCTGCCCCACGAGCCTGCTCGAGGGTGGACGGTGGGCAGCGCTGGGAAGCCACTGTCAGAGACAGATGGTCTTCAGGAACCTGCTTCAAACCGCGACCCCCTGAGCTTGGTTTCAGCCGCCAGTGAACCCAGAGGGGGCAGGGCCTGGGCTGGGTCGCAAGAACCTCTGGAAGTGACCCTGCACAGCGCCATCTCCCGCTGGCCCCAGAGGCCTGCCTTGCTGGGGCTCCTCCTGCCCAGCCCAGGTCCCTCGGTGGCTCACCAAGGCCAGCTTGGGCCTCCTGGCACACACCTCCTGGCTACGTGGGCCCCCAATACTCAGAGTCTGGGCCAAGGCAGTTTCCCAGCCCCCTGAGGTTTGAGAGGACAGCTTGAGATCTGTGGGCTAAATGCACATGACAAAGTGACCCGAGAGCCCAGGGAGCAGAGCCAAGGTGCCCCCAGGCAGCATCCACTCTGAGACAGGTGCGGGCAGGCTCTGGGCGGTGGGTCCCTGGGCTTTGGTGTCTCCCTGCCCAGGGTCAGGTTGAGCTCTGTGACCTGGGGCAAGTTCCTTAACTTCTCTGTGCCTTGATATCATTTGTAAGAGAGGGAAAGGATGGTGTCCCTCAGGTTGTGAGGCCCACGTGGTGTCATTGCTGAAATCACCCAGCCTGGGGACAGCTAGGACACGGCACCTGGGCTCTGGCCTGCCATCGCTGCTGCATCAAGGTGGATGCAGCTCACGGTGGAGTGGCCAGGGCAGAGCTCTGTGCACAGGGGACACTGGCTCCTCCCGGGTTTGCCCCTCTGCCTCTCTCCTTGGGATTCCCTCTGCCTTTCCGCCCCACAGTCGCTCCCACCCCGGACCCTGCTTGTGGGCGGCCCGGGTCCCCACAGCTTCCTGGGGCTGTGTCCCTGTGGTGGGCAGGGGTTTGTCCTTTGGCAGGCAGAAGGACTGAGCCCAGAGACATGAGGCCTGTGGCCGTGGGGGCTGGGTCCTGCCATCCACCCAGAGTTCTTCCACGTGACCCCAGTCACCTTGAGGCTGCAGTAGCTGGTCCCTTTCCATAGACGATGGCAGAGATGGCATTAATGACAACAGGAAGGATTTGCTTAGCACTCGCTAAGGACGTGGGTCTGTGCCAGGCACACGTCCCTATGATATCTCATTTTAAGATTCCCAGAGTCACAGGGACGACTGTTTTACAGAGAGACACCGAGGCACGGGGAGCCCCCACCTGCCAGGGCAGCGCGACCCCCACCCACGGAGGTGGCGGCGGGGTCTGCAGGGCACGGGTCCCCGGGCTGCTTGGTGACCTCACTGCAGTTGGGTCAGCCAGGTCAGGGGAACCTCGGACCCCGGACCCTCCATCATCAGCCCCGCAGGGTGAGCTTTCTCGCCAAGTGCTGGGGACAGCGACCTCGGACTGCGACCTCTGAAACCCTGAGCCACAGAAAACCTTTCCTCATTTTAAGGTGATCATCTTGGGATTTTGTGGCAGCATCGGAGAGCTGTCACCCACACGCCCTCCTCAGGGTCCTGGCTCTTTCTTTCTCCACCTGAAGAAACAATATTTCAGGATTTAAAAAGTTCCCCAAACACCCATCTTCTTATTGACGCCACAGTCTCCACGAGGGTTGAATGCATTTGGGGTGGACGGAGAGGACAATACAACTTCTTCTGGTTGAGGCAGGTGGCCCGAGTGGACATTCCAGCAAACCCAGGATGCCTCTCTACGGGACTTCAGCGTGGAGGGTCAAGGCCTGGCCTCCGTCAGATTTGGGAGGCCCACGGAGAGCTGTGTGGCTAGAAATACCAGGCGTTTCCCATCTGGTGAGGAATCTGGATCTCCCATCAGGTAATGAATCCTAGCTGTTTAAGAGAAGGAAGCTCTCACCTCCTACACCCCTCAAGGATCAGAGGAGCTCCTACAGCTAGAGGTCACCTGCGGCTTGGAAAGTTCCAGGCCCACCCGCTGAGGAGAAGCCCATCTTGGGGAGGCCAGCCTGAGTTTGCCTCCTGCTGCTGCTTTCTGCCCCCGCTTTCCATTCGCTCCGAAACTCACCTTTGAAAATGAGTCACAGTGGGGCGTGGTAGGGCACATTTGTAATCTCAGGGGCTCAGGAGGCTGAGGCAGGAGGATCGTGAGTTCAAAGCCAGCCTCAGCAATTTCGCGAGGCCCTAAGCAACTCAGTGAGACCCTGACTCTAAAGAAAATATTAAAAAGGGCTGGGGGTGTGGCTCGGCAGTTAAGCACTTCTGGGTTCAATCCCAGGTGCCATACCAAAAACCAAAAAATCACTTTAAAAAATAAACCTAGCAACATGACTACTGTCACTGGATGACACTGTCACTTGCCAAAGCAGGAACAGACACAATCACTGTAATGCACACCCCCCTGAGCAGCTCTCTGGCGGGCTCTGCGGCCACGTGGTGTCCACCCTCTACCCTGTGTGAAGCTGGGCCCATCTTCCTACTTCCAGATGGGGAGAGGGTGGAAATCTTGCAGTCTGTCAGCAACAGTGGGGACCAGAGATGACCGGGACCTCCTCCCCAATCCTGTCACGTGTGTGAATCGCCTGATTCCTCTCTGCTTCCTGGCTCCTGCTTGTACTTAAAAGCTTGGGGACCTGGTATGTGAGCCCCTGTTCCCACTGTGATTGCCAGCTCTCTGTCCCCAAGGCCTGGGGTGACTGACATAGAAAGAACAGGCCAGTGTGGCCCACTGGTTGGGAGTTTCAGTCCACGGTCTGACAGGCCTGTCATTCTGGACACGTGGGGGGGGCAGCCATCGCGTGGGCAAGGGCAGTCCTGCCCTGCTGCTGACCTCGTGGCCAGGATGGAAAACAGAGAGGAAGAGGAAGGATAGGACCACTGTCCCCTCCAGGGCATGCCCGTGCCCAGAAGGCCTGGGGCAGGCCCCACCTCTCTCATGGGCCAGAGGGTGAGGACCAGCCTTCAGCACATGGGCCTCTGGGGACAAACAACAGCACCTCCCACCCGCTATGAAGCACTTAGGCACCCAGTACCCAGCACCTGTCAGCTAGAGCAGCCCCCACGGCCCCAACCTCACTGAGGAGGGCAGGGTGAGGATGCGCCCCCAGCACGGGGCATGTGGCAGGTTCTCAGGTGAGGGAATGAGTGACAATTCAGACTCTGCCCCGGGGACCTTCCTGCCAGCACAGCGGGATGTGGGGGTGCCTGTCCACCTAGGCTCTGGCCTCTGTCCTCACCTGCACCACGAGGCTGTAGGTGCCAGGGGACCTCGCGTGCCTCTCTCAGGCTGCTGCACACATTGGACAGGTGAGCCAGCTACGAGAACCCTGCCCTGGCCCCTAGGGACGGGTGCAGCCCGCCCATCCCCTGCTGGGACTGTGGATCTGGGAGAGGCCAGGCTCTTGGAAGGAGCCGAGGACACTTGGCTAGGACCCCAGATGCTCTTGCCTGTCCCCGCCCCCCCCCCCCCCCCCCCGCGCTGGGGTGCAGCCTCTGCCCAGACCCAGGAGGTATTTTTAGCACACAGGCACCCGCACAGCCCTGTACTCTCTGACCAAATTTAGAAATCTCAAGAGTCTTTGCTGCAGGCACAATGAATGAAAAGCTTCCAGCCCCGCGGCCCTGGAGCCAGCCGTGGGAGAGCTGGGCTGACCGCTGACTGCTGGGGAAGCCCGGGATTAGGAGCAGGAGAGAGAAAGACATGGGATCACGTGTGTGGCCTGGATCAGCCTGAGGAAAGGCGAAGCGAACCCCACATGATGTTGCTGGAATCTACCCGGCCGGAGAGGGGCACGGGCAGGACAGCCGCTGACCATGGACAGGGGTGGAGGATGGGCAGGTGGTGGGAGGGGCTGGGGGGACTGACTTTGCAGTTCGCAAAGCTTACATTTACTGTTTCCTTATTCAAATAGCTCTGCATTTCTTCTGCAATTGGAAAGCCTTAAGCATCACAAAGTTTAAAAATACCCTAAGATTGAAAAGCTTCAAGGGAGTGCGTCTATGGGTTTTCCTAGTGAACCCAGGCTGAGGCCGGGCGGTGGGCCCTTGCTCCTGCCCTGGTCCCCGGGATGCTGAGCCACCTCCAGCTCCAGGGAGGGTGTGGCCAGGCAGGCCAGTCAGAGGGCAGCATGCCCTGGCTCTGCACATTGCTAGGTGCCCCGGGCCTGCAGCCTGTTGGGCCCCTGGACACGGTGTGTGCCTGGAGCTGCTGGGAACCCAGGAGGTGAGAGTCCATCAGGGCCGAGTGATGCAGGAAAGCTCAGCCACGAGGGGTTGCCTGAGATCCACTGCGGAGCCTCCTGCCATAAGGCCCTCATTCCCTGCTGACCTGAGCTGACCCCAGACAGGGCTGTTGCTGCAAGCCCAGGAGGCAGGGGGGTGCGGCAGCTGCCCCCACCACGAAGGCTGGACAGTAGTGCATCAGGGGTGTGTGTGCGGGCGGTTCAACCCGGCCTCTAGTGGAGCTGACTGTATACACGGGCACTCAATGAGCCGAATGAGAAGTGCAGGTAGGACGTGTGCTCCACGCTCTGTCCCCCGCGCTCTTCAGTTGCTGCCTCCGGGAAAGAAACCGTCACGCGCCGTGCAATGCCATGAACGTGGCCGGAGTCTCATGGTACTTTTGGGATGGTCAGGATGAGGGGAAGGCCACAGCAGTGGCCTGTGTAGCTGTCCAGGGGACCCCGTGGGAGAACTTCCCCGAGCTGTCCATCAAGCCCCCCAGCTGGCCCAGACTCGGGGGAGCCCAGGGAAAGCTCTGGCAAAGGCTGCCAGCCCTGGCCGTCTTTTAAAGGTTGAGGGCTGGTTGGTTCCTATTATAGAGGCTGACCCAATGCCAAGGCTTGCTCAGCTGAAATGGGGCTCAGCAGAACCACGCCCCACCCACCTGCAGGGAGGGCACACGTCCAAAAGCATCGCAATCCCATGGCGGTGAGCGCCTGCCGAGGAACCCCTTCCCGGGAGCCACCCAGCCCTTCCTTGTCAATGGCTCCGAGCTTTTCTTCTAACTCAAAAAGACAACAGTGGCCCCCTCTCCCCTGCTCCGATGCCAGCACGTTGGGAGGTGGGTGGCCTCCGACCTTGAGAACCCAGGAGCTGAGGACAACAGAGCAGGTGGGCCCGGGCTCCCTCCCACCGCCCACCCTCGAGGGGCTCCGGGAAATTGGGCTGGACCAGAGATCCCACTCTCAGTTCCTGTTCAACATCCCAGCGGAGATTCTCGCTGGTGACATATGGTGAGGAAGGAACAAGAGAGACATACAAACCAGAAGGGGAAACCAACTCGCTTCTGTTGGCAAAGGGCATGGCTGTCCACGCCGCCCGCTGAGGAGCCTGCAGGTCCCGAGATCCAGTGGGTTCTGCAAAGCTGCAGGGCACAGGGCCACCCGCAAAACTCCAGTGTGCTTCTCCGCACTAGCACAGAACGATTGGGAAGAAAGTTTTAATATTATAATCGCACCCCCAAAATTATGAAAAACGTTGGTATAAATTCACCATTTGTAGAAGATCTGTGTGCTGAAAACTACAAAATGAGGACGAAAAATACCAAAGGAGACCTAACTACACTCCGGGATCCATTCCTGCGCCCGTGGACTGCAAGGTTCACTATTGTTAAGGAGGGAAATTCTTCTCAAACTGATCTAAATCATCTCTCCAACAATCCAAGCAACATTTTTTTGTTGTTGTTGTTTTGCATAAAATAATAAGCAGATCTGAAAAGAAAACAAAAATGTTGCTTGGATTTTTTTTTTTTTTAATGGAAAGGCAAAGGGTCTAGAACAACCAGAGCTGTCTTGGAGAGGAACCACGCTGGTACTGAGGGACGGGCTCCAGGGAACAGAACAGTCTAGAAACAGACCTGCACACAGGTGGCCAGGTCCCACACCTGTAGGGAAGAGTCAGAGGAGGAAGGATGGGTGTGGGGTAATAGGGGAGGGCTCAGCGAGTTCATCCAAATGCAAAAACCAAGCTTCCATTCACATCTTGCACCAGAAACAAGGTGTGGCCCCAAATGGATCCCAGACCCAAGTGTGAAGCACACATCATAAAACTTGCAGCAGGAAACCTCGGAAAAGATCTTTGCAACCTCGGGTTATGCAAAGATTTCTTAGATAGGATATCAAAAGGATGATTCATCATAGAAAAAATTGATAACCTAAACTTCATCAATTTCTTTTCTTTTTTTTAAAATCTGTTCTTTGAAAGACACTTAAGAGAATGAAAAGACAGATGGGGAGAAAGTATTTATAAAACACATGGCTGAGGAAGAACCTGTGTCCAGAATATGTAAATAATAACGGTTTGGATGTAAGGTGTCCCCCAAAAGCTAGCATGTGAGACAATGCAAGGTTTGGGGGAGCCCTGGGGGCAGTGGCGAACACCTGTAATCCCAGAAGCTCGGGAGGCTGAGGCAGGAGGATTGCGAGTTCAAAGCCAGCCTCAGCAAAAGCAAGGAGCTAAGCAACTCAGTGAGACCCTGTCTCTAAGTAAAATGCAAAATAAGGCTGAGGATGTGGCTCAGTGGTCAAGTGCCCCTGAGTTCAATCCCTGGTTACCTGCCACCCCTTCAAAAAAAAAAAAAAAAGAAGGTTTGGAGGAGAAATGATTAGGTTATAGCCTTAACCTGATCAGCGAATTATCAGGGAACTGATCCCTGATGGGATTAACTGAGTGGTGACTGGAGGCAGGTGGGGTGTGGCTGGAGGAAGTGGTTCACTGGGGGCGTGGCTTTGGGGGTTTATATTTTTAATCTGGCCAGTGGAGTCTCACTCTGCTTTCTGATCACCACGTGAGCTGCTTCCCTCTGCCACACTCTTCTGCCATGATGTTCTGCCTCCTCTCGAGCCCCAAGGAATGGAGCCGGCCTTCTATGGACGAAGGCTTCTGAAACCGTGAGCCCTCAAATAAGGCTTTCCCCCTCCATAGTTGTTCTGTCGGGTCCTTTTAGTCACAGCCGTGAAAGAGCTGACTACAACATCTCTCCCAAACAACCCAGGGTAAAAAATGGTCAAAAGAGGTGAACGGAAATGCCACCCCCAAAAGATGCAGATGGACGATCAGCCCAGGGAGAGATTTGCAAAATCTTGGCTTTTAGTGAAACGGTGCTGAGGCCTCGCCCACCCGCTGGGTGGGACACCCAGCTGAAGCCCAGCAATGGCAGGGAGGGGGCATTTCTGGGGCCACGGGACGCCTGTACCTGGTGGGAAACGCAGGGCGGCCGGGGAACTCGGGAGGTGTTTGACGTCCTTGTAGCACGGCTCCCTTGTGACCTGGTGTCTCCCTATGAGAAATGGAAATACGTGTTCCCACAAGGACTGCGTGGAGACGTGTGATGGCCGATTCCTGACCTCCCAAATGGAAGGAGGTGAAGGTCCCGGAGTTGGTGTCACAAGTGTGGATCTGAAGTGGGGCCCGTGTGTGCAAGGCTTGGTCCCCAGCCTGCGGCGCCACTGGGAGGCAGTGGAACCCTCAGTGGGTGGGGCCTTGTGGAAGGATCAGAGGTCACTGAGATGTGCCTTGAAGGAGATATTGGGATCCCAGCCTCTTTGTGTCTCCTTCCCCGTCTCATGAGGGGAACAGCCATCTTCTGTCACATGCTCCTGCCGTGATGGACTGTGCTTCCACAGGCTCAAAGCAACAAGGCCAATTATCATGGACTCAGACCTCTGGAATTGGGAGCTAACATAAACCTTTCCTCCTTTTAAGTTGATTGCCTCTGGTATTTTGTCACAGGGACAGAGAGCTGACTGAGGCAACTGGTGAGCGGATGAGTGAATTGTGGGATATCCAGAGAGATGAGGGGAAATACTCAGCAGCACACAGGAAGGAGCAGGGTCCTGCAGAGAGCAGGGCTGGATCTCCAGGTGCTTCTGTGGAATGCAGTGGATGAGCCTATCTATGTGATGTTCCGGAAAAGGCCAAACCTTAGGGACAGGACTGAGTCAGTGGCTGCCAGGGGTTGGAGCAGGTTTGGTGCTGGCTATAAAGCAGCATGGGGGACATGGGGGTGACGATGCCAACCACCTCTGGACTTCAGTGCTGGTGACACAGAGGCTCATTTGTCAGAACTCATGGACACTTGAAAGGGGGATTTTACTACAGTTTGGGGTTAGGCCTCAAAATATTTTAAAATGTTTAAAAAATTTTTAAAAAATCTATAAACAATGCATTGTTGGAAAATAACACTAATAACTCTGTCATCCATTCCCAGGTAATCACAAACTACTTTCCATTTGGCCAACGTTTGAAGGCCTTAACATCTCATCTCTAATTTCTGATTTTTTTTTTTTTTGAATTTAAAAAAAATTGGGGGGGGGAGTTGCCAGGGATTGAACTCAGGAGCACTTGACCCCTGAGCCACATTCCTAGCCCTGTTTTGTGTTTTATTTAGAGACAGGGTCTCACTGAGTTGCTTGGTGCCTCACTTTTGCTGAGGCTGGCTTTGAACTCGAGATCCTCCTGCCTCAGCCTCCGAGCCCCTGGGATTACAGGAATGCACCACCAAAGCCCAGCTTAAAAATAATTCTTTCAATGTCAAAAATCCCTGTGTGCAAATCCACTCATCCAAACGCTTGACGTCCTGCTACCGGCCGCAAGCAATGGCAGGAATCGCCTGTGGAAATCGCGGCTGCCCCGCCTGACAGCGGGTCTCCCCCCGGGTGGAGCACTGTCCTGGTAGCCCAGAAGGGGCTGGCAGATTCGGACAGAGGACTTTCCATGGTCAGCGAGTCCTGCTGGGCCTCGCGGGCCCCGGTGTGTGGCTGGCATGCAGTGAATCCTGTGGAGTGACTCCTGTTTGTCACCGCGGGCAGCTGGCTCACTGGCCCGTCCCCTGCATGGAGAAGGCTGGCCAATTCCACTCCCAGGTCACATGTTGGAGGCAGGGGCTCTGCCTTACCCCTGGCCTCGGGGACAGTCAGCTGACAGGCCACTAGGGAGGCTGAGTTGGGCAGAACCATCCAGAACAAAGTGCCCGGGGCCTGGCCAGGGAAGGGAGCTTTGCTCTCCCCGCCGTCTGTGGACAGAGGACAATCCCAGCTGGGGGCAGGTGGCCCCAGGTGCAGTCACGTATGGCACAGCCGGTCCTCACACGTCCTGGGGTGGGACGTGCCAAGAGGTTTAGGAAGCAGTGGTGCCCAGGGCTTCACAGGCAGGTGAGTCACTGGGCCTGCACCGGGGACGGTGGGGTCAGACGCAGGCCGGGGCGTGTCTTGGCCGGAGCTAAGCACAGCTATGAATCAGGAGGAGGGACCACGCTGGTCCCTCGGTGTGTGTGAAGTGCACACCCAGGGGGCAGGATCCAGGGTCCTGTGTGCTGCCAGAGCGGGAAGCTCCCGGGGCCTGAGGAATGCTGCCCACCAGCCCTGGCACAGCTGGGCCCCTCTGCCCCTGCCCCTCTGTTCCAAAGCTATTTCCCCTGACTCCCACCCTCCCCTGGAAACGGCCCCAGGACTGGGCGGGGGGTGGCAGCTCCCCCTCCCTCAGCTAATGGCCACTGAGCCTCGCGAGCCTCGTGGAGCAGATCCTCCGTATCGCGTTCCCAGACTGCAGGGACACAAGGTGGAAAAAAAAGTGGGGTCAGGAGTCATGGCCAATTTGGGGGAGACTGCTGGCCTTGAAGTCAGGGGTGCTGACCCTGTGGCCTCCAGTTGGTCCTGGGAGTAAAGGTGCCAGGGCTCTGCCGGCCACATACTGGCCGCGTCCATCATGATCTCAAAAGACACAGTCTCCAAGGTCATAATCCCGAGGGTTGAGATCCTGAAAGCCCAAATCCCCAAGTTGCGATTCCCATGGAACAAAAGGCCGTACTTGGGTTTGTCTTTCAGGATCGTGGCTCAAACCCTGCAGCTGGATCCAGCCAGGAATGAAGGCCGCTTCCCTCAAGCATGAGCTTTGTTGTAGAGCCGGCCTGGCAGGGCTGCCTGGTGGGGCCCGGAGCAGAGAGACAAGCAGGCCTGTCCCTTGTTGCACTTTCAAGTGACTTGTGACCTCCAGGGCAGCCTGTTTAGCTCCTGTACTGCAGCAGACCTAGACCCGAGCAGGCCTGCAGAAGACGAGTTATTTAATTGACAAAATGTTTGTTTTTATCCAGTAGAAATGTCCTCGGGTCCCTCTTGAGACCATTCCGTAAGCAATCAGACCATCCCGACTAATTGTCAGGAAAGAGTGCCCCGCGGGGGTATCAGAAAGAGAGTTATCAGGAAAAATTAAACAGTGACAGAGCATTAGTATCTGGAAGGAAGAGAGTCTTGTCACATCAAGAGGCGGGCTCCCCAGGATGAACCCAAACTATGTAAAATTTTAGATGTCATTAACAAAAACAGGGGGGCTGCCAAGCTGGGTGGTCACGGTGGGCTCCTGAGGATGGATTCCCACCGCCCCTGCCTGTCCAGGAACCGTCTGATGGCGACATCACGCAGGTCTCCGGTTGGTTTAAAACATCCCTTGTCAACAGTATTGCAACTTAAAACCCTCTCCCGCTCCCCACCAATCAGAGATGTTAAATCGGGCAAGAGATGTGCATTCTGGAATTACCTTCTGCCGGATCTCCAGACCATTTCAGGACGTCCTAAAGTCACGTCCCTCACCAGGCTTCCTGAGACCCCGAGCCAGTAGCGTCCACACTGCTGGGTTTCACAAACACTCCTCTCTTCCTTAGCAACCTCAAGAGCAAGATGTCCTGTTACTAGTGCAAACCACTTTTTATTTATTCCAGTACGGTGTTGAATTAATAAACTGGCCAAGACTTAGCAATAACTGCGCCCTTATTCCAGTCTTCACTGGTCTCAATATCGCAAAAGAAAGAATCGCCTGCCCCCTTGTGGGGACCACGGGCACTGCTTCCATGACTGTCCAGCACCGCAGCTCAGTGGGGGGCACCACAGGACCAGGGGCGACCTCTAATCCAGGCTTTGGGTGGAATTCTGGGTGCAGGAGGGAACCTACGGCAACATTCCCAGGTGAATTTTCCTCCCCGGTGTTCCACACACACAATGTGTAATTTCTTACAAAGCCATCATGTGTTTTTACTGGTGTCTTTAGATACCAACAGGACTTGTGTTTTTAAAATGTTTCTTGTATTATCTTTTCTGAAGTTTAAAAAATTCAACTGCTGTAAAATAACACAGGAAGTGCACCATCCTGGCCATTCCTAAGCACACAGCACAGTGGAGCTGGGTCCATTCATGCCGTCAGGTGACATCCCCCTCCATCCACTCCAGAACTCCTCTCCCCGTGTAAAGCTGAAATGCTGTCCTCATTAAACACTGAGTGAGTCCCCATTGCCTGTTCCCTGCAGCCTCTGGAGACCACCATTTTACTGTCCATCTCTACCAATCTGACCACTCCAGGGTCTCCATGCAAGTGGGATCATGTAGTGCTTTTCCTGTGTGTGGCTGATTTCACTCAGCAAAATGCCCTCAAGGTTCATCCATTTTGAAGCAGGATTCCCATCTTTTTTAAGGCTTCATAATATTCCACTGTATGAATATACCACATTTTGCTGGTCTATTCACCCATCGATGGAATTTGAAGAGCTTCCATCTTTGGCTACTGTGGCTAAGGCTGAGATGGATGTGGCTCTTTGAAACCCACTTCAGATCTCTGGGGCATGGGCCCGGAAGTGGAATTACAGGCTCAGGTGAGAATTCTAACTCCTAAAGATCTGCACGGGGGTGTCCACAGTAATGGCACCATTTCACATTCCCACCAGCAGGCGCCAGGGCGGCAGTTCCCACCTCCTCCCTACAGAGAGAGGTGCTGGGGATGGAACCCAGGGTCTGGCACACGGTAGGCAAGTGCTCGACCACGGAGCCACATCCCCAGCCCAAGAACATATTTTTAAAGGACATCATTTAAACATGACAGTGCAAGTTTAAGTCATTTCATTTTATTGAGATGCAAAACATCTGTAAACAACAATCCAAAGTAAACCATGAGAGAAATACAGTCACCATGACAGAGTACAACAGACCCAGAATTTAAATTCACTGTATGAACTGAATCAATTTGCCGGCACAGAGGGGATACCAGGCCTTTCTTGCTAGGAAATTATTTCCACATGTTCCCATTGTGCGGGGCTTCTGAACCTGGGATAAGCCGAACTACAGATCAACAGTTTAAGAATCTGAACTTGGGAACTATCAATGATTTTGAAATATGGGGGTAAGGAAAGGTCCACAGCCGAGCAGCTGCGAGCTACGCCAAGACACAAACGGTCTCCTGCAGAGCAGCCCTGGTTGCTGGGGTGCTCAGGAGGCCCCTGCCATACTGCCGGGGTGGGGACCCCATGGGGCAAGAGACAGGCTCACCCACCACTGTGCGTCAGGAAAGCACAGGTTCCTTCACACGTGCACATCTTCATCCTGGGGATTTTGGGTTTCTTCTCAACTCCGCCAATTATTTTAAACATATAAACAAGGCTGTTTTAGCAAACCATACGGGTCTGAAATCCCAACAAGCAACAGCACTAGCGAGCAATTTCCTACCTGCCTGGCTCCATCATTAAAAGAGAAGACAGACCTCGGGGCACGCTGTGCTCCTGAGCCAGTGGGACAGGGCACTCCTCATCGTCTACTCTAACCTCGTCTTTCATCGTCTACTCCGTTTTCTCCTCTACAATAGGATCTTTTTGTTGAACTTAGAATTGATTATAAGTATTCGGGTAGCTTTAAATTTCATGGAAAGCTCATATGCATAAAAAGGACATAAAGTTAAGTCTTTCCTGTTTAAAATCATACTATCAGAGCCACCAAGGGTGGGTGTGGGCAGTTCAACGTGAAGTCTTCCAGCTCAGACGGTGGAAGCACGAGCTGGTCCAAACCGCGGAAATGACCGCTATCAAGAACTCATTATGCATTCACGGGCACCCTGCCAAGCTCGAGGAGGAGTGAATTCCTAGGTCTGAGCTGCTGCCCTCCGGCTGGGGCTTTCGTCTTTTATGAACTACCGTGAGTTTTGTGAACTGCCCGCACTCACCGTCAACACTCCTAGAGCCACTCAAACTTTGGGGAAACGGGACATCATTGTCATGAACTTGTCTCAAAGAAGAGCTAGAGGGGCCAGGGGGCTGAGAGAACGGAAGGTGGGCGAGGGGACTCTCGTCACTCGACCATCATGTTGAGGATGATCTCGCAGGTCATGTCTTCACCCAGGGCCCTGCCGCCGGTTGCTGTTTCTTCACGGGGGACAGGAGCCACCTGGCCGGGGAGCGGGGCCCCGCTGGCAACGGAGACCTCTGCTGCAGCAGCCTCTGGGGGGACAGGGGAGTGGGCGTGTTAGGGACGTCTTCCAACCCACAGGCATCTCCTAACTCACCTGGTGCCAGCCCTGTGCCTGAGTCACAGTCCCTCAAGCTCAGAATGGTCACTGCAGGAGTGGGCAGTGGCCTCCCTGTGAGATGCCCATCTCCAGATAGGGGCACATGTGGGCATCACAGGGGGCGGGGGACAAATGGCTGCTGACCAGAGACGCTGCTGTACAGGATGTGGCTCAGAGACCAGTCCTGCCCCCTGCCTGCCCGTCTTACTGCAGAGCCCACAGCAGGACAAGGCCACAGCAAAGAGCCAGCTGCTGGCGGGCACATGTCCCTGGATCCGAGGACACCGAGGAGCCCGTCGGAGCCCTGCTAGGAACAGGCCACCACCTGCTCACAGAGCTCCCTGTAGGGTAGAGGGACAGTGGTGGCTGCAGGTCACAGGCCCCAGCCAGCCACTCCCCAGCGGCTGGGCCAGGAGCCGCGAATCCCCACCAACAGCATGTATGGCGGCAGCTTGCGGCTGCGGGAGGTGTGTCTGCCCCGGCATCGCGGGGTTGGGGAGGGCAGACGTGCCATGAGCCACAGCGAGAGCTGTCTCGAGAGCCCAGGTCACCAAGACCTGAAGTCAGGTGACGTCGTGCTTCTTGCTACCGTGAGCCAGGTCCCTTGTCTAAGTCCACACGTTGCTTTTAACAGCTGTCCCCTAACATGGAAAAGCCCCTCCTTAGCCATGTCAGAGCTTCCCGTCCCCGCCCTCCTGGAGCGTGGACCTTCAGGGCATGAGCACTGCCAGGTGCCCCTTTCCTGACCTGGACTGCGTGACTCCAGTTCCAAAGATGAGTGGAGGGAGGAGGGGGACAGTCCCTCTGTCCAGCTGGGCAAAGCTCCCCCTGGCGTCCGTGTCCAGGAAGCAGGTCTGAGCTCAGCTCCGCACCAACGAGGGCCCCTCCCCAGAGTCACCAGCTCACCTGCCAACGCTGCTGTGCTGTCCGACTCCTCTCCACAGCAAAAATGTCACCAACTTTGAAAAGGCAACCAAGCCATTCAGAATTTCAGTGAAGGTTACTCTAGTTCACGCAGATTTTTGCCCAAGGTTTTCAAGGGCTTAACAGATGACTGTTTCTTCTTTTGGGTACCAGGGATTGGCCCAGGGGCACTTCATCACTGGGCCACATCCCCAGCCCTTTTAAACAAATTTAAATTCAGAGACAGGGCCTCGCTAAGTTGCTGAGGCTGGTTCTGAACTCGTGATCCTCCTGCCTCAGCCTCCTGAGCTGTGGGGATCACAGGCATGCACCACTGCGCCTCGGGATTTCACAGATAACTTTTAAAGGACATACTACATTAGGCGTGCAGAGGGAGAACTGCGGAGGAGCTGCTAGAGACCTGATTGGCAGGGAAGCCGTGTATTTCTACGGCATTTTAGGACGGGTCCCAAACTGCAGCTCAGGGTGGGTGATAGGCCTCTCTGCTCTGGAGGACTGTGAGTCGGATTTCAGCCTCCTCCCTGCAGGGGCCAGGTTGTGGGTCACTCTCCTACCAAGCAGGTGGAGAAAGAAAGGATGCCAGCTGGAGGCCCCAGGCAGTGCTACAGGAACAGACTGGACACGCTGCCCTGGAGGGGACCAGGGTCCACGTGGGAGCAGACACTCAGCACAGAGTCACACCAACGCAGGACGGTCCCGGGCTCCTGGGGAGCAAGGCTGGCCCTGCCCGGGGGGAAGACCTCAGGACCTGCCCGAGCGCAGCAGTCACAGGACCAGAGCGGGGAGGGCGGCCACTGCCCGGGCAGCAAAGGGTGATGGCCACGAGGGCTTGATCTTCACAACCCTGGGGGCCAAGGAGGGGCTGGGATGGGGTCGGGATGGGGCCTCGTGTGCACATTTGGAAGGTCTCCAGGTGGCTCAGCAGGAACACCGAGAGGCCATGTCTTGGGTCAGGTGGAGACAGATGGTCAGGGCTCTCGGGAGCTCAAGTCCCAGGCCAGGGGCCTCAGACATGTGGGCCAGCAGGAGCTGTCACACGAGGATCGGGCGGCACGCCCAGGTGTGCATGAGTGGGTGTTGGGGTGAGCAGCCTGCTGGTGGGTGCTGTTCCTCTCTGAGCACCGAGGAGAGCGCCTGCACCTGGTCCAGCGGCAGGGCGCTCCTGCAGGACACTGGGGCCTTCCGCCATGTGACATTCAACACCATCGCTGGTATGGAGACATCTGCAGGCCAGGCCGGGTCTGCCGCTGCTCACCCTTTCCTTCTGTTCTGACCCCGCGAGCACCGTGGGCAGCCCTGTGCCCTGAGCCCAAGGGGGAAGCCCTCAGAGCTGGCAGGTGATGGCAGGAAGTCTTCTGGGAATGGGGAGACACAGGATGCTGAGGAGCAGCCACCTGGCCCACCTGCCTGAGAAGAGGCCAGGAGCCCCCGCCCCGAGGAAGGGGGAGGGAGTCTGGGCTGGGGACAGCTGGACATTCACAGCCAGGCTGTGCTGCAGGACCTCAGCGTGGGGACCCTGGGGCCCAGCTGCAGCTTGCTTCCTGGACCGGGCAGGCTGGGCACCCACTCCTTCCTGCCTCAGTTCTGTCCCATGTGGGAGGGCAGACCCATGCAGGGCTGCGGTCAGCAGGAAGGAGACTTGTGCAAGCCCTTGGTGGACGTGTGAATTCCAGAAGGGACAGTGCTCCAGGGGGCAGAGGAGCCACTCTGGGGAGTGCCTATGAGGCTAGCCAGGGTGCTCCACTGGGGCCCCTCTGTCTGCCAGGACCCCACCCGGCAGGACCTGGATTCCAGGCCTGGAGCAGGCGGCAGTGGAGTTCTGCAGGTGGGTAAGAGGCGGACGAGGGTAGGAGCTCCGTGGGCTGCTCTGAGAGGCCCAGAACCCACCCTGCACAAAGCCTGGAAGGGTAAGGACTGCGCACACCTGTTCAGCGGCAGTCTCCCGAAACGGTGGATAAACGTTTAGTACAAGTATATCCCAAGTAGCGTGTGGGGCATACTTGTGCTGAGCAATGATTCACGGCTCATCTGCAGTTTGAATTGCCTGGGCACCAGCTATGTGATCCCGCAAGTCTGAAGGGAGGAAGGGTGGCGCCACCCCCCATGGGGACACCCACCCGTCAAGGATGGAGGCTGGAGTCACAATGCAGGACGTTTCGAGGGGAATGTTTGGGGGGAAGGCCACCTGCTCCGGGTCCTCTTCTCAGCTCTAAGGTTCAACCAGGAAAGGCGTGCAGAGGGTGACAGCCACCTGCACAGGGGCCAGTCTAGCCTGTGACTACCCTCACCTGGACAGAGGGCAGGAGGAGGGTGAGGACCCCCAGATGAGGCCATGCTGGGCTTCCCCACAGACCTTCCATCTGAAGACAAGTGTCTTTACAGGAGAAGACACAGGCCTAGAGGGCAGAAGGCCACCTGAGGAGGAGGCCACCGGCCAGGGATGCTGGCAGCCACCAGAGGCCGCAGAGGCAGGAGGGACTGTTGTCTGCAGCCCTGAGGGACATGCTCTGCCCATGCCTGTGTGGGGCCTCTGGCCTCTGCAGCTGGCACCATCCTCGGCCACTCTGAGCTCATTTATCACAGGAGCCCCAGGACAGCCCTGGCGGGCACAGGTGACAGTGCTGTGACCAGAGTCTCCGGGGTACTGAGGGTCAGTGCGGCTGTCTTTCAGCCTCACAGGCAAGCTTGGAAGGGCCTAAGTGGTGACCGTGCTGCTGTCGGGGCTCTGGCACACCCGGCCCTTCTAGGCCCCACCCCCCCAGCAGAACCAGGACACCCTCCCTGCGCAACCATCAGAACGTGCCCACCGTGGCCAGAGGCAGCAGCCAGGAGCCCCTCCATCTGAGTGGACAGGCTGTTTCTAGCCATGTCCCCTGCAGTGACCCTCAGTTCAGAGAGGTTTACAGGAAAATCACCGTCCCACGGAAAACGAGTCTGTATAAAGGAGGTACCGTCATCCTTTCCTGCTTCCTTGGGGACTGTCGGCCGCCTCTTCCTCACCCGTCTTCCTTTCCCCGAGGTGGCCGTCCTCTCCTGGCCCGAGTCACACTTCTCTGCGTGTCTGTGCATGTTGCTCTGCGGGAGAGACGAAGGCACCGTGAGGCCGTGTCCCCGGCTGCATTCACCACCAGCTGGAGGACGAGCCTCGGCAAGTCAGCAGGCAACGGGCACCCCCAGGACCCTGGACAGGAAAGACGACGTGCTCACAGTGACCCTTCCTGCTGAGCCGGCCTGGCCGAGCTCGCTGGCCTAGATTCTTTTTATATCAGGAGTCAGAGAGACGGCAGCATCAGCTCTCCTGGAAGCCGCTCCTCTCTAAGGTGAGGACTGATGACCACAGATTCCTGTCGATTTTACACAACTGGGGGCCAGGCTGTCCTGCCAGCTTCTCTCCTGGACCTACTGGGCATGAGGACACAGGTGGCTACGGATGAAAGTGTACCTGACACTCAAAATTGGAAACAAAGTCAGGTATTGCCCAGTCAAGCCCGAGAGCGACACATTCTTAGTTAATGAACACAGAGGATGACTTAAAATCAGCTAGAAAATTGTCACTATTTCTAAAGTTCACATGCAAACGTGGAAGCTGGTTGTCTTGAATTTGCTGATCACATGAAACGCCCCACCTCGCCTCCGCCCCGACGTGGACCTGCGGCCTGAAGCATCCTGCTCTATGGCAGGAGAGCACACTAAGAGGAGGTCCGGGAGGTCCCTTCGGCTCCTCCCGGTTGGGCTCGGCCAGCGGGGTTGGCACACTCTGACCAGTGGTCCCATCTGCCCCCCCACCTATTTCTGTCAGAGTGCAGCTGTGTCTGTCACTCACTGCCCACAGTGGCAGCGGCGGTGGTGGCCAGTGTGACGCTGTGGCAGGCCGTTCCCTGGTTGATAAGGTGCTCAGGAGCGCTCCGCCCGCCTTTTGGGAGGCCAAAGATTCTTTGAAAATGAGACAAAAGCAAAGGTGCTTTCCCAGCAAGGCCCCTGGACCTGCAAGCGACCTCCTGAGATGCGGGGCCGGGCGGCGGCTCTGCACCCACGGCTCAGCCAGCTCTGAGCAGCAGCTGGGGGGACGCTCTCAGCCTGGCCCGAGGGGTGGGGGTCAGGCTCAGACCTGTGCCTGAGAGAGCACTGAACCCAGCCAGGAGCCACCAGCATCCACAGGTCCAGGGTCCTCACTGGGGAGGACAGGTCTGGGACATTCTGGCCCCCGACACCATCACTGTGACTGTGTCCGTGAACAGAAGTCTGTGAATGATTTAATTATTAAAAATCACTTTGGATTCCGGTTTCCAATACGCTTTCTCTTACGTTTAACAGCTTTGCGGAGATAAAATCCACAGGCCGCGTGACTTGTCCACTTAGAACGCAGACGCTGTAGTTCACTCACAGAGGCCACCGCAGGCGACTTCAGGGCCTCTCACCACCCCCAGGAAGCCCCGCACCCACGCGGCCCCTCAGCGCTCAGCGGCCATGGGTCTACTTTCTGCGTCTGTGGATTTGCCACCCCAGACAATTCACCCGGAGGACCGTGCCCCAGCGGCTCTGACCTGGCTTCTGTCAGGGCTCCTCACACCATAGCTGGTGCCCACCCTCCGCTCTGCCCCTAGTTGAGGACAGGCGACCTCTTCCAGCACAGCAGCTTTGGCTGCTGGACACTCGAGGGGACTCCACTTGGGGCTACGAACTCGGGCCCTCTGGGGCTGGCGGTTCTCTTGGGCACTGCATCACGTGGTAACTCCGTGTGTCACTGGCAGGGACCTGCCTCTGTCCAGGGTGGCTCCCCCATGCTGCAACCCACTGGCCACACAAGAGAGTCCTGTCCCCCACCTTCACCCACGGCATCCCTGCCGCCTGGCTGAGGGCCTCCCCTGGGTGGTCCTGGTGGCTTCTCACTGTGCTCGGACTTTCCCTGATGCTTTCCACGTATCTACAGGTGATCTGCATGGCTCCTCTGCAAAAAAGTCTGTTCAGATACTTTAAATTTGGGTTCTGCCTGTTTTTAGCGAGGTATCTGTCTCCTCGAGTTGGAGGGGCTCTTCAGATATTCTAGATACAAGCCCCGATGAGCCTCCTGCGTGGAAGACAGACACTGTCTGACGCCATGTTCCCCGGGACCATGTGGCTGATGCCCCTTTCCTGCCGTCCTGCTCACACCTGGGGCACCCAGGGCCATTCTGCTCTGGAGAATGCTGCTCTCGGGCACTCGGTGTGGGCGATGCCACCTGTACCACCACCACTACTTTCATTTGAAATCCTACACAAACAGGGTTGAGGTTCCAGAACTATCCACTGCACTGCTCAGAAAAACACAGCTACACGGCTATTTTCACAGAAAAGACAGAGTTTCCCTATAAAACCGTCAAATACAGATAACCGAGAGCCCACCAAACCTGGGCCGGAGCACATGTCCTCCAGGGACCTCGCTGGCCACCTGTGCTGGTTTTAAAACCCTGCCCACTCACCCACAGTCCTGTTCTCACAGAGGACTGTGCACCCCTCATGGGCTGCTGCACTCAGTGACTCACTTCTGATGAAGGGACTCGTGTCACCCGAGACGAGGCGGTGACAGGTACTGGCCTCCCTCCTGTTCCCCCACGTGCCCTGGGCAGGGAGGACGCAGTGGCCCTATGCAGCTGAGGCCGGCAGCAGGGGGAGCCGTGGTGGAAGTGGGTCCCCCGCCCGACCCAGCTGCCGGCAGCCTCAGGCGACCCCGAGCCAGACCCAGCAGAGGAGCCTGTCCCCGGCGACTGACCCACAGAACCCAAGATGACGAACGTTCGCCGTCTTAAGCCACAAGTTCTGGGGTGACTTGTTATGAAGAAACAGAGGAACACAGCACCCGAGGGAACGACAGGAAGCGCGAGTCTGTCTCCCAGCAGGGCACCCGGCGCGCTCCACGGCACCTGAGAAATGCCCAGAGCCACATCCCTCTGTGAGGTGGCCTCAATCTAGTTCTCCGGGGTAATTTAAAAACAACCCTCAAAAGCTGAGGCCCTTTCGGGAGTCTGAGAACTCCCCCAAACCACCAGCTAGGCGTGTTGCGAGGGACTGCCTGCTTTGGGGGAAGGGGACCACCTGTTGGTGAGATCTGACCTCCCAAGGTGACAGAGGCTGCGGTGTCCACGCCTGGCTGGTGGTGGACACTAGCCTGAGCCTGCGTCCTCCCGGGCTCACGGCGCTGCGAGCTTACCCAGCGGGAGAAGCCCTTGCCGCACTTGGGGCACTTGTGCACCCTGGGGATGAAATCCGAGTCGTGGTACTTCCGGAAGTGGACGTTGAGAAGCTGCTTCTGCCGGAAGCGCTTGTCGCAGGAAAGGCACTCGAAGGGCTTCTCCCCCGTGTGGGTGCGGACGTGGACGGTCATGTGGCGCTCCTAGGGCAAGGAGAAGCAGGGCTCAGCTGGTGAAAGGCCTCCACCCACCACCAGCCCTGCTTCCCCACTCCCAGCAGAAGGGCCACCAAACCAGCAAGACTGCTGGCACGCTGTGGGCACAGTGCCACCGTCCTGCCCCGCCACGGGGTTGGTGCTCTAGTCAGCTCTGTGTGGGCTCCGCGTCCACCCTGGGGGTGAGTGGTGAGATGATGGCCCCACGTGCCCTGGGATCTACAGAGTCCCCTGTAGTGACCCGCAGACAGCACTGCAGACCCAGGTTCACAGGCAGTGGACCTGCGGCATGGGAAGTACCGTGTGTCTGAACCCCTGCCCACCTACTGCCCAACAGTGCCCCTGCTAGACCCTGCAGAGCTCGACCGCAGGTCTTCACGCTGGTCTTAAAGCATGACAGTGGGAATAACTGTCCTTAGGGAAGAAAGAACTAGCTGTTTCAAAAATAAAACCGCAGAAGGGACTTGGGAGACAGGCACGAGTCATGCCAAGCACATCCCGTTGGTATCACAGTGGCACACGCCTGTGACCACGGCAGCTCGGGAGGCTGAGGCAGAGGGGATTTTGAAAAGTAAAAATAAAATCAATTCACTAAAAAATAACAAACCAACTACTCGTTAACATATTTCTGTAGAAATATATATTTCTCAAAGCAAAACAGAAATAGTACTAATGTCTGTCTAACAGTCTAGGTTGCTCACTGCAATACTTGGGACAATCAGAAATGCAAAACTATTCATGGTTTATCTGAAATTCAAATTTAACTGTCTGGTGTTTTTATTTGCTGAATCTGACAATCTTCCAAAGAATTTAGGTGGAATCCTATCCCTGATTCTACCCTGATGTGTGTGGAAGTAACTGAGGAAATCATAGATATGTAGTTAGAAAAGGAAGCAGAATTTTAATAGGTTTTTTTTTTTCAAATAAGTGTGGATATTGCTCTTTGATACTATACCCCAAATCAATAAAGGGTGTTTCCTAGCTGGGCACAGTGGCACACGCCTGTGATCCCAGTGGCTGGGGAGGTTAATGCAGGAGGATCCTGAGTTCAAAGCCAGCCTCAGCAATGGCGAGGTGCTAAGCAACTCAGCGAGACCCTGTCTCTAAATAAAATACAAAATAGGCTGGGGATGTGGCTCAGTGGTTGAGTGCCCCTGAGTTCAATCCCCAGTACCCCCCCCCCAAAAAAAAAATGGTGTTTCTTCAAGTTCAGTTGCAGTGGAACCTGTGTGCCTGTCAACTTTCTGTCCCGTTGTCCTGAAAACCCTTTCGTCTACACTGTGCTCTGGACCTTCTGTCCACGCGTGATTCTGTAACACCTTGGACTAGTTATTTGGAAAGTATCAGTGTACTGGGCTTTGGCGATTCTGTAAAGTTGACACATTTCATTGCAAGATTAAAAGAACAAAATCAAGTGCACTTTCTCAGTTCACCCTGATCCTACAGACAGAGCCTCCGAGGACCAGCAGGCTGCGCAGCTCACAGTGGGAAGCAGACCCTCCAGACACGGCTTGTCTTTCTAGAGGTGAAATTCCACCACTGGTCACATGCTCCCCTTCAGGGACAGGTAAGTGCCTCCAACTGCATGCAGAGTTCATCCAGCACCTGCTCTTCCAGGTGGGGGCCAAGGTCAGGGGAGGTGGTCAGGGCAGCTGGCGGCTCCTGCCACCCCCGCGGGCTCTTCCCGCACGTGCTCTGTGGGAGGGGTGCTGTGCAACTCCCCCCTTGGCCCGCGACACGGAGCACTGAGTTTGGGCTCAAGCTCCGCTTGTTCATGACTTCTGCCACATCCCGAGGACGTGCCTAAGTGAGAGGGCCCCGTGTTTGCTGTTGGTGCCCCGAGGCTATCACAGTGACCCACAGGCCCGTGGGGTCACTGCTCTGGGCCAGGCACCACCACGGCCCTGGCACCTAG
Organism: Marmota flaviventris; assembly: GCF_047511675.1. Classification (NCBI taxonomy): domain Eukaryota; kingdom Metazoa; phylum Chordata; class Mammalia; order Rodentia; family Sciuridae; genus Marmota; species Marmota flaviventris. The sequence continues at coordinate 190,927,899 of NC_092499.1, read as the reverse complement.
TGCAAATGCCACACAGCTCAAAGGGACGTGTTGGCATTCTTATGACAGTGGCTTGGCTGGGGTGGGCCCCTGACAGGTCCCAGGGGCCGTGGGCTGCTGCTTGACACTGGCTTCTGGCCACTCTGCATGTGCCAGGCTCCTTCAGCAGTTTCCCAGCGAGAGAAGCCGGCTCCGCCCTCCTCCTGGGCCCCGCGGCGCCACCTCCCTGCCACCCAGGGGCACCAGTGCGGTACCTGTTTGCAGGCGTAGCTGCAGTGCTGGCACCTGAACCTCTTCTCGTTCCTGTGGGTCTTCTGGTGCTGAATGAGGGCATAGCGCTCGTGGAACCCGGCGGAGCAGTAGCGGCACCTCATCTCTGTGGCCTTGTAGGTGTGCAGGTTGCGCAAGTGCACACCTGAAAGAGTCACGGACACAGCCGCCCCAGACTGTCACCTGTCAGGTGCTGACCTCTGACTTCCCTGGTGGGGCGGGTGGACTGTCTTGTGCACTGGAGGGTGTTCATCAGCCTCCTGCCTCCACCTGCCAGACACCAGCAGCCTCCCTGCCTCCACTGTGACAGCCCAAATGCCTCCAGATAGTGCCCCGCATCCCCGGGTGCCCTGTTCCCAGCTGAGAGCTGCTGCTGTCAAGGAGCAGCTATGGGACCTTCATCTAACCCCCTCCAGTGTGGGTTAGGGTCTCATGAGGCTGGTCCTGCGGGAGCCAGAGTGTCCCTTTAACCAAGCTCCTGAGAACTGTCCCATGGTGGGGGGCGGTCTCAGGATAACTAAGGCTCGCACATCATGAAGACAGCCCCTCTGCACTCGGACTCAACAATCCTGCGGAGAGTCAGGCCCTGTCTTCCTCACATCCAGAGTGACCTGGGGCACACACACTGTCTGGCCACGCTCCAGAGCCATCTCTGCTCGACTAAGTCTCAGGGTGGCGTTTCTGTCACCGTGGGAAAGGCTGAACCAGAGCAGACAGCTGTGGCAGAGGGCACCCTGCGAGGTCCGACCCGGACATCTCCAAAGTGGTTTCTCATGGTGGATGGAGCCTCCTGGGGCACGTGGAACGTGTCACCCACAGGCATGTGACATAACTGTGCTCCTCTGCCACACTTTCTGTGCCACACACTTTCTGTGTCAGAAAGCCTTTTAGCCTCTCTCAGCAACGGGCTCGTGATCCTGGGTTCCTACCAAGTCCCACTGGGCTGTATTTGGGGTGAGTCGAGATCGACAGAATGTTCCAGATGCAAAACAAAAGATCTGTCAAACACTTCTACTATTTTGGGGGAACTATTTCAAAACATTTTATCTCACCTCTAGAATTCCTCAGAGCAAACTGCGGAATTTTTATCTTTGCCAATGCATTTTGAGTGTCATCACGTCATGAATTTGGGAAAGAGAAAAAAGGCCACAGGAAGGGAGGCCAAGGAGCCAGGAGACAGGCTCTCGGTCTCCTCTCCCACCCAGTCCCCAGGCTGAATGCTGGTGGCCCTCCCCGCAGGCACGCAAAACCCAGGTCCCTGGTGTGCACTCTCTCAGTGTCTGTCCTGTCTTGTGGTGTCCACGAAGCTCAGCAGAGGAGTGTGGCCTTTGTGTCAGAGTCGCCCTAGTGAAGTGTTTCCCCTGAAGGGAGCCTTCTGTGCCCTTGATGCCCGGCTGGCCCCCAACTTGGGGAGAGAACACCCACAGAGCTAGAGTGACAGCCTACCGGCCCTAGCACCAGGATCAGGGGACTCTAGGGCAGGCCGCTCTAGGTCTCTGAGCCACAGTGTCTTCCTCCCTAAGAGCAGGTCAACGTGGACTAAAGTATCACTTGAGACCCTGGTTTGGGGCCCACCTCGTGTGGACAGGCCTAGCTTGGAAACCTGCCGAGGCTGCACTTAAGGAACCTGCCACCAGATGGCGCCGCAAGACCTCTGGAAAAAAACTGGTCCCTGGACAAGATGCTGGGCAGGCTCCAGACAGGTTCTGCCTTTGCCAGCTGTGCTCAGAGGGGGCCGCCAGCGCCATGCTGGGAGGGAGGGTCAGACACTCACGCAGGTCGCTCTTCCGCGCGATGATGGTGGCACAGTGGGGACACTGGTACTTGGGCACGTTCTCGCTGTGTTTCTGCAGCACGTGGATCTTCATGGTCCCGCTCTGGGTGAACCGGGCATGACAGACGTGGCACTCGTAGGGCTTCTCACCTACGACAGGAACGGAACCACCCCCTGGAGTGCCGCTCACCCCTCTAAAGGACGCCTGTTGCCTGCAGCTTCCCCACCAATCCCTTTCTCACAGGTGTGAGCCCCTAAATCAAGCCAGACAGCATCCACTGGGCCTAGCTGTGTCCATGTGGCCCAGACCCGGAGGCTACTGGCCAGCTCAGGTGGGCGCACGGCTATCATCCTCAGGGTCATAAAAGAACACACACGTTGTTCAGAAAACTCAACAGCGTGTCCACCGCGGGGCCGGCACACCTGTTATATGTTTGGCCTTAAAGCTGAAGGATGGGTTAAGGGGTGGACTTTGAGGCACCTGAACAACCCACAGGAACAAATTCTAGGGGGACTTGCCACAGTGGACACAGCGGGCGCTTCTGTGCCTCCCCTTCAACACTCAACACAGATCAAAAGCCCCGTGGCCACAGAAATCCACGTTCTAAAGAAGTTGGACATGGCCACGGGGTGGGCCTCACCCGAGTGTGTGCGCATGTGGCGCTTCAGCTTGTAGGAGTCCTTGCTGGCGTAGCTGCACAGGCGGCACTGGAAGGGGCGCTCCCCCGTGTGCGAGCGGATGTGGCGCTTCAGCTTGCTGGCCTGGAGCAAAGGGAAGGCTGCTGAGAAACGGGAACTCAGCCAGCCAGCTTACAGCACAGACCTCAGGAACCAGGCCTTAGCACCAGAGCCCATGTCCCCAAAAGTATCAAACAGCCGTTGCCTTTGGCATTTGGTTGTGGGCACTTTCCATTCGAGGTGTGAGACTTTTGGGGACAGACAGTTGGAGGCACTTTGCTTTTCAAGCTCACTCTACAAAGGAACACTGGGAACCTCACCAATCAGTGCCACGTGGGTTTATTTCCAAGGCCACTGATGCTCACAGTAGCACAAGTGTAGGGATGTGTGTTACTGATTTCTTTTTAAGAAAATAAATCGGAATTTGATGAATTAGTTAAATAGCGAACACGAAACTCCCCATTTGGTCATTTCTGGTCGCCTGCTTTACCTCCTTCTAGAACTGTTCTTATGCTGTGTTCCTTGTGTGTTCTGCAGGAGACAGAGGTGGTCACCCACAAGGCCCACAGCATCCTGCTTATCATCACCTAGGGCTACACTCATCTGCTTCCAAGTGAAAGGTATGCACAGGCCAGGAGAACCTTCAAGAACAGGGGAAGTGTAGGATGGAAAACGAACCAAACTGAACGACTTAGCTTAATTATCCAGGAGAAGAGTGGATACCTCTGAGCGTTTTAGAAAGCAAAGCAAAAAGAATTTTAAAAATCACAGCATGAAGGTTTGAGTCAGACAAGTGGACTGACTGGTGGAGGAAGGCTGGGCGCAATGTCTCTAAATGACTTTTCAAGGTAGGAAGGGCCAGGGGACCTCAAAGGCCTTCCAAAACAGTGCATCCCTCACACCCGGCCGGCCAGTGTGCACAGGGATGGAGCCTCCCCACCCTAACGCAGACCAGCAGGCACCATCTGGAAAGGGCTCCGAGGAGCAGAGAGCAGCAGCATCCCGGTGGCCAGGCAGCATGGAGGCTCTGGAGCTGGAAGCTCATGCCCAGAACCCACCGGGCAACAAGACTCCATCCCCAGCTCAGGGTCCTCCGGCACCTCTGGGCTTTGAAACCTCGTTCTGTGTGTGCGTCCCATGTCACAACCTTTAACTCACATGACAGCGAGTCTTTAGAGAGAGCAAGAGCAGGCAGAAATGCCTGGAATCAGTTCCCTCCCTTGTGAAACGCTCTTGCCCCATGATTGGATCTCCACACTAGCTGTCCCCTTTAGCTCAGTTCCAACTGACCAGGCCCAGCCAGGACCCAGCATGCTCCTGAACAGAGCAGGTCCCGAAATTTAACTGACTTTGAAAAGTAAATGCGGTTGCGTCTGCTAAACCTGCTATAGGTCTCTATAAAACTGCCTCCTTGAATGACCTTGAAAATAACAGGTTTGGAAAGGGCACTCCCTCTGTAATTAAGAGTGGAAAAGGCTGTGATTACATCTTCCAGCACGTTGCTTTGCATCTGAGGCAGGGACACTGAGGTCAGCTCAAAAACTTTAGCAAAAATTCAGATGGAGTGGGTCTTAGTCCAGTGGGGGAGCAAGCACGGGCCCCGCATGTGCAAGGCCCTGGGCTTAATCCCTCAGAACTGCCAAAAAAAAAAAATTTAGATTGGATCTGTGTTTTATGTTAGAGCAAATACATTTCAATTTTGTAGCACCGAAAATGACATATTAGGTAGACCTTTCCAGCAAATCCGAGAATTATTTCTTGACCACAGTAATTTCATTTGTGATTTGTATAACTTCAAGTATTATTTTCACTGATGAGTAATCAAAGAGGGAAGGAAATCCAATTCTCTGTGTTTTGTTTAGAAAACAAGGTGCGTAGTACTCCCTGCATGAATCTGAAGCAAGCCCCGTCTTCAGGAAAACCTCTCCTGGGCTGGGTCCTCCCAGTGGCCCCGGGGTTGGCGCTGGCAGAGGCAATGGGCGGGAGGGGACCTACCTCCACGCTCGCGTATTTGCACAAGGAGCAGCTGAAGGGCTTCTCGTGGGTGTGTCTGTAGCGCCTGTGCCGGACGAGCTCCCCGCTGGTCACAAAGGCCATGTCGCAGTCCCCACACTTGTAGGGCCTGGTTCCTACAAAATCACAGTGTTCACACCTTAACAAGATGCAACCACAAAATGTCCCAGGATTTCATAACTTCTAAATTACACTCAAACTCAAAATACTTCAAAAATTAAGGAGGAGCTCTTTAGGCTATAAATATCACAGACGTCTGTGGGAGAAATCTTGGTAACATTCAGTGCTTTTAACTTTAGTGCAAGAACAACCGGAACCAGCAGAACTGAAGTACAAAACAACCCGCGACCGTAGCCCACGACCCTGGGAGGACACTGCAGGACGGCAGGTGGTAGGAGCCCTGCGCACACTGCACCTCGGTCACAGCTATGGAAGGTTTAATGCACAAGTTAGAGATGAACTAACGACGGCTGAGACCAACTATAACTAATAATAAAATAGAGTTATAAGAACACACTGGGATAAAAGTTACTTGAAACCTATGAACTGTTTATTTCTGGAATGTTCCATTTAGCAGTCTGGACTGCAGGTGACCATAGGGCACTGAAGCCACAGAGAGTGAAGAAGGGTAGGAAAAGCCCCTTCTCCTTCTGCATGAGCCTCGGCCTGCCCCAGGGACAGCCCCCGGGGCCACTGCACCTGTGTGGGTGTTGACGTGGTTCCGCAGCAGAGTGACGGTGCGGAACGCCTTCAAGCAAAGGTGGCACATGTGAGGCTTCTCGCTGGTGTGGGTTTTCATGTGACGATTGAAACTCGAGACTCTAGAGGAGGTGAACACGCAGACGCTGCAGCGGAAGGTCCGGAAGTTCCGCTTGGCTGCTGTGGGGAGACAAGAGAAAGCACATGGTCACCGGAGTCTTCCTTTAGCAGCCCCAGGGCTATTGAAACACATCAGAGCAGGCAGCAGTTTAGGAGCCAGCGGGAGCAGCTAGGGACGCAAAAAGTGCCCCTGGACTCACATTTGCAGTTACAAACCGCTGATGGCATTTCAGTCCAAATGCATGATACCAGTACCAGAGAGAGCAACGCCAGCCTCATTCACAAAAATTACAATTATTTTATTTGAGCTGGCCAGTGGCTTCCCAAAGACTTGTCTTTACCTCCCTAATCTGGAATCACCCAGTGCAAAAGAGGCTACCTGGGGTGGTGTGGGAGGAGGACATTTTTTTAAAACATTCCTGAGCAACAGGCAGCAGGGAAAAGCAGCTCTGGGGAACAGGCTGAGGGATGAGGTGTTTTGGGGACACAGGATTTGAAGAGCTCCAACATGTCCCTGGGAATAAAGAAGGCCATGCACGGGCCTGAGGTTGTGGCTCAGTGGTAGAGCACTTGCCTCACATGTGTGAGGCCCTGGGCTCCTTCCTCAGCACCACATAAAAACAAATAAATAAATTAAGTAAAGGTTTTGCGTCCAACTACAACTAAAAAAATAAATATTTTGTTTTAAAAAAAGGTGGCCACGCATGTGCCCAGGGTTTATACCTGACTGGACAAGGCTCTCAGCACTCAGCCCTGGCTGACCTTGATGTTTTTGGAAGCAGGAAGTGAAGGCTGAGGCAGAGCTGTCAATCACCTGGGTGAACACTGGGATGGCCAGGCCCAGCACACACATGTTATTCAGCAAGACTCAAACAGATTTCATTTTATTTTTTGGTTTCAGGTGTTGAAGGAAATCCTTGCCCAATCATTAGCAGAGGGTTGCAGCAGGCACACAAAGCAAAGAATAGACGTTTTACAAAGTTCAGAAAAATTACCAGCCCAGGAAATACAAGGAGAAGCAACCAACAGCCCTGGGGATGGAAAGAATGTGATTTACAGAGTTGCCCCCTTAAGAAAGCATGCGTGGTTCTCAGCAAAGCAAGACAAGGTATGTCCAGAAATAGGGAAATACGATGATTCATAAGATAAAAAGCTGGAAAGAAACCGCACTGGAGGAAGTTCAGACACCTGACGTACCAAAGACTTTGAATCAATGATTTTAAGTATGTTCAAAGACCTAAATAAACGGTGTGTAAAAAGCTGAAAGAAACCATGGAAATGGTATCTCGCCAAATTGAGAATATCAATAAAAAGATTAAACTTCAAAAAAAAAAAATAGAAATCCTAGAATGTAAAAATACAAAAACTGAAATGAAAAATACACTAAAGGGTCCCAATGGCAATTCCAAGCAGAAAGGAGAATGAATCAGTGAATCTGAAGAGAGGGCAAGTGAGATTACTGTTTGGAAATAGAAATAAAAAGGAATGAAGAAAGTAAGCAGAGCCTGAGAGACCTGTGGGACATCCTCAATTGTACTAAGACATCCAGGAAGCAAGGGGAAAAAGTTTATTTGCAAAAATAACTGCAGAAAACTTCCCAAATGTGACGAGAAACTCTACACACTGAGGAGCCTGCTGAACCACACCCAGGGTAAACTCAGAGAGATCCGCATCAAGACGCTGGAGTCAAACTGAAAGACAGAGGCAGTCTGGAAAGCAGAACCTGAGATGAGACTCCTCACCACACGGAGGCTGGACAAGATGAGCGGCTGACCACCACTGGAATCATGGAGGCTGGAAGGCAGTGGAACGAGTGGTCAGGAGCTGAAAGGGAAACCGGCAATTCCACAGTGGGCAAGAGCATCCTTCAGCACTGAAGGAGACATTCAGACCCTCCCAGCTAGACAGAAGCTGAGCAAGTCTGCAACGGGCAGACTGTCCTATAAACACTGCTCCGGAGACTCCACAGGCTGAACAGAAGGACACTGGATATACCTCGAATCCACAACAACACAGGCTCACTAGAAATGCCATCCTCTTACGTGTGACTCCTCTTTCTCCCTGTTGGTCTAAAAGAGAACAGCATAAAACAGTGTCATGTATCTGTGTTAATGGGCACACAATATATAACGTTGTTCTGGGAAAATAACGGTACGGAGGAGTGGAAAGTAAAATTACTGAAAAATGATGTTTCTAAAAATGTACTGTTGAAAGGAAAGTGGCAATAACTTGAATTAGATTGCTATAATTGATATGTTAAATGCAAAACCAATGAAAATGAATCAAAAAACATATTTAAATAAAGGCACAGTAGAAAATAGTTACTCAACATGAAGGAAAGTAGCCATAGAAGAACAGAGGGGAAAAATATGACAGTTCAAAAAAATTGAGCTGGGTACAATGGCACACGCCTGTAATCCTAGTGACTTGGGAGGCTGAGGCAGGAGGATCACAAGTTCAAAGCCAGCCTCAGCAATTTAGCGAGGCCTGAGGTAACTTAGCAAGACTCTGTCTCAATTTAAAACATAAAAAGGGCTGGGAGTGTGTGGCTTTGTGGTTAAACACCCCTGGGTTAAATTCCTACTACCAAAAAAAAAAAAAAAAAAAAGAAAGAAAGAAAGAAAGAAGAAGAAACAGAAAAAAAATTCCTTCCTTATCAGTAAGTAGATCAAATTATCCAATTAAAAGGCAGATATTTGCAAAAAAGGACAAAAAACATGGTCCAACCACTTGCCTTCTGCACAAAACTTGTTTTATATTCAAAGGCACAACAAGGCTGACAGTAATAAAGGGAAGGTGCGTGGGCAGAAACACCAAAGGAGGACTGGGGTGGTGACACAGACATCAGACAATACTGACTGGTGTCAGTCAAAAATGACATCCCATAAGGTTAAAGGGTCATCCATCATAAAGACAGGACAGTTACAAACCACATGCACTTAGCTGAAACTAGAAACAGCTCATGATAGCTGGAGACCTCGACACCACCCTTTAAACTACAGACGATGCAGATCAGCAAGGAAACGGAAGACTTCAGCAGCGCCATAGCCAAGCAGGCATGACCGACAGCTACGCAACACTGCACAGCAGCAGCTCTGCATCTCCCAGGAGCACCCCAGGCAGCTCTGGGCAGAGCAAACGGCAGGCCGCAATACAAGGCTGGATGAACTCTTTAAAAGGCAGAAATCTTAACAGAGTATGCCCTCAGACCATAAGGGAATAGAATTCAAAACCCATGCTAAGGGGAATTCATGAATATGTGGAAGTTCAGCAACACGCTCCTAAGGCCAATGGGTCAAAGAAGAAATCACAGGAAGATCAAAAAATACTCTACATTAAACAAAAGGGAAATGGAAGAGACCAAGGCTCACAAGATGGACCTAAAGCAGGGCTCAGAGGGAGAATTTCAGTGGTGAACACTGACACTGTAAAAAAGAAAATTTTAAAATCAGTAACCTAACTTTATACCTTGAAAAACAAGAAAAAGAAGATAAATCTAAGCCCAAAGCTAGTAGAAAGAAATAATAAAGAGAGTGGTGAAACATTAAACAGAAAACAGAGAAAACCAACTGAAATTAAAGGTGGTTTTTTTTAAATCACCCTGACAAACCATTACCTAGACTCTGAACCAAGGAGGGGGGGAAACACTCAAATTAAAGTCAGAAGGAAGGTGGGGCCATTACTAGCAATCTGCAGAAGTACACAGGAGCATGAGAACACTGTGGACAAATGGGATAGCCCAGACGAAGTGGAAACTTCTGAGGAGCACACAAATGACCAGAACTGACCAAGGAGAAACAGAAAATCTGCACAGACATACAGCAGTAAAGCGATGGGTCCAGCCAGGCTCAGTGGGCACACCCCCATCCCAGCGATTCCAGAGCCTGGGGCAGGAGGATTACAAGTTCAAAGCCAGCTCTGGCAACTCAGCCAAACCTTTCTCAAAATAAAACATTTTTACAAAGGGCCGGGGAGGCATGTAGTTCAGTGGTAGAGCACCCCTGGGTTCAATCCCCAGCACTGCCAAAAAAGAAACACAGGAAAGAGGGAGAAAGAGAGAGAAGAGAGAGACAGAGATACTGACTTGGTCACAAGCTTCCCACAAAGACCATCCCAGGACAAGACCAGTGCGCTGATTAACTCTAGCGACTATCTGAACATGGACCCCACCCAGCCTCAAACTTCTCTCCCCAACTATCCCCAGAGGCCAGCATCACTCTGATGGGAAAGCAGACAAAGGCATCCCAAGAAACCCACAAAGCAAGCCCCCTTCTAACTAAACGTCCAATACAACACTAGCACATCGCGTCAGCAATGGCGAGGATGGGGCGCCAGGCCAGGTGGGACCTGCCCAGGAACAGAGGGCTGTTCAAGGTACAGATCACTCAGTACAGCACCCACGTTACAGGATGAAGGAGACAACTGCACACGGGCATCTCAGCAGTCTCACAGAACCCAATGCCCTTCTCTTGACAAAGTACTCAAGGGGCTTGAAATAGAAGGTGTGTGGGTTGAACTGTAACTGCCCCCTGCCCCCAAATAGGTGCGTGTGAGCTTGTCCTTATTTGCAAATTGTATCTTTGCAAATGGAGTCAGGTTAAGATGAGATCCTATTGGATGAAGGCAGGTCCTGATCCGATATGACTGGTGTCCTTCCAAGAAGAGGAAAGGAGACAGGAGGATCCTGGACAACTCCAGGGACAGTGGGGGCAGAGATGGGCATGTGGCACTGACAAGCCAAGGACAGCCATGGCTGCTGGCAGCCCTAGAGGCTGAGAGGCCTGGAACGTATGGTTCCACAGAGTCTTCCTGGGGAGCACGGTTTCCCAAAAACTAGATTTCAGACTCCTAGCCCAGCACTGTGGAAGATGACATTTCTGTTGCTTTGAGCCACCTAGTTTGTGGTGTTTGGCTACAGCAGCCCTGGAAAACTAACATGGGAAGGAGCCCACTGAGAAATGAGCAATCCATCCCCGAAGACACACCACGGGCAACAAGGGTGTGAGAAGCACTCGTCATCTGTCATTAGAGAAATGTCAATCACCCACAAGATGGCCGTAACTTAAAAGCCACATGGGAAGTAAGTGTTAGAGGGGCCGAGGAGAGGCTAGAGCCCCACCACCCTGCTGAGGATGTAGATGGCTGCAGCTGCTGTGGAAGTGTGGAAGGGCCGCAAGAAGCCAAGCACAGGGCATCTGCATGACCCAGCACCTCCACTCCTAAGTGTGCACCTCCAAATTGAAAACAGGTGTTCAAACCAAACCTTGGGTGTGAACGGTCACAGCAGCACCATTTGTACTAGTGAAAAGGTAGAAACAACCCATGTCCAGCAAAGGAGGACTGGAAGAACACAATGCGATGTGTTCGGCAACAGAACACTGTTTAGTCATTAAAAGCTCACCAATGTAGGTGAGTTTCAACAACAGGATGCTAGGTGAAAGCGTACAGACCAGAAGGCCACGTGTGACGAGAGAGTGACCCCACTTGCATGAAATGTCCACACCCAGGCCAATCCAGGAGGACAAAAAGTGGCCTGGGGGTTGCCAGGGGCCGAGGGCAGGAAGTGACTGGTGGACAGAGGTTTCTTTTGGGAGAGACAAAACCAGACAGCAGGGAAGGTTGCACAAAACTGTGAATATGTAAAACCCTGAAACGACCTAGAACTGGGGATTTCAGCAGGCCATCTCCTGAGCACATGCCTGAGAAAGGGCCACGAAGCTACAGGCTGCAGAATTGACCTCCTGCACAAGCCCAAGGCAAGAAACCTCATGGAACAGCCTCGGCCACATGTGAGAGCCACCATTGGTGGCAGTGTGCCTAGACAGTCCTCTTCTTAACTGAATCATCTCCCACTGGGCTACCTGTTGTCAGGAAGAGAACAATGCTGAGTGATGCCAGGTAGGACCCTGAAAATCTGAGCTGGTATGATGAGGCACTGGCGGGGGGGGGGGAGTCTTGACATAAATGAGCAGCATTTTTTTTTTGTTTGCTTAAGAAAGAAGTCAAACAAATTATTTTGAGGGTCCAATTCACCCTGGGGGGCCACTGAAATACAATGGTTTAATATGGCTTTTATAGAATTTGAAAGTCCCTCTTGAGGGCTGGCCCCATCTGCCTCTTGGGGCCCACCCAGCACCTCTCCAACATAGAGCAGTCCACACCCACATGCGATGTATACATGCTGGACAGACGGGCAGCACAGAGCACTTTCTGCTGCTTAGGCCCGTGGTCCCCACCGCTGTGGCTTCTTAGTCCCTCCCCCTGGCCTCACAGTCTCCTGAAGGAGTCTGCTCAGCTCCAGGGCCTGTCGTTCTTGCTCCTCCTCAATCGGGGAAGGGCTCACTCCCCTGTCCTGGTCTTACTTGGCCCCCTTCTCAGACTCCACTGGGGCTGCAAACTACACAGCAGCGTCCGGAGCTCAGTCTCCTATTTATGGGGACAATACTTTGCAGAACATTTTTACTGTGCTTTTAAAACTTGTGTGCAAAATGCAAAACACTTCTGAATTTGATTCACAATACAGAGCATTAGTTTAAAATTCTCCCCATTTCTTGACGTTTTGAAAGCAACTAAAAGTCAGCCACTTAAAACTTCAGTTACCACTGCCTTCCCACAAAGAAAAAGCAGCCCGGTTTTTGTAGTCTCTTATGCAAGATGGACAGGCCTACCCTTTGTTTTTCTTTGATTTTTTATAGAGCTGGCTTTTTCGACATCTGCTTGACCAGATGCAGGTTTATCTTGCTGTTCTTCCACGTTTAAATTGGAAATTGTCAGAACAATTTCATCTTTTCCTTCGTCTCCTGGCCTTGCTTCCACAAGAAAGAATTGCTCTTCTGTGCTTTCAGTTGATCGGTTTTCCACCACCAGCTGCTCCTCTTCCTCACCTTTTTCAAGCTGATCAACAAAAAAGGAGCATTCAAACAAAGGCAACACTATTGATTACAGTCCAACTAAAATCTCTGCCTTGGACAAACCATAGAATATATGAAGAAAAGCAAAAATAAAAGATTATGTAGTGCAACCAAAATGCTTCAGCTGCAATAATTTATCGCTACGGTTTTTACGATGAAACAACTTTTTTTTTTTAAACACGATGCACCTATAGTATTTGAGTTAGCATAACTTTAAAAACCCTAATAAAAAAAGAAACAAAGGTCTCCCACGATTTTCCTGGGAATTATTTTTTACTGTGTTTAATCTTAAACTGCAAATTAGCTTGTCCGTTGGTAATATTGCACAAAGCCGAGTTTTACGATACGGTTTTATTTTCTTCTTCTGTGCACAGGGTCGGTTTAACAATTGTACCTTGGTCAATCCTGTGCTTTGGGCCCCGCTGGCCGCTAACTGGCGCTCTTCGCCGGTTGCGGACACGTTCTCCTCCAGCAGGTGGAACTGCATCACCTCCACCCCTTGCAGCGGGAACAGCTCTTCCTGGACGCTGATGGCCAGGCACTGCTGCGCACTCTGTTGGGGCTCTTCGCGGAGCCACAGCAGCGACGGCAGCCCGCTGTCGGCCTGCACCACCACCTGCACCTCCTCTGCCGGCTGTGCACTCAGCCAGCCCAGCTCCCGCATCTCCACGTCTTCAGAAGCCAAGTGCACGGTCTGCAGTGTCAGGATGTGCTTCTCGCTCGGGGCGGGCACCAGCGACAGCTCTCCCTCCAGGTGCTTGGCTTGCAGGGGCCTGCAGCTCCCCTCGGCCTGCAGCTCGCTGGCGCCCTGCGGGCTCCCAGATCTGCGCACCGTTTCTTCCTGCGTACCCTGCTCTGGGACTTGGGCCGGCAGCACATCAGGCTCTTTGATTTTGGTAAACTGCGTGGAAGGGCCCGAGACCTCGGTGGCGGCCATGGTGCCGCTGCCTGATTGGGAAAGAAGCCAGCGGTCTGGAAGGGCACAAAGGGCTGGGCCTAGGGGCTTCAGGGGTGATGCTGCTCTGGCCCAAGAGGGTCAGACCACAGTGACCCTGCGTGGCTCCAGAGGGCTGCATGGGAGGGACCTTGGCCGCAGCAATGTTCTAGAACGCAGGGGGGCCGCACGGGCTGGGTGGGGGCCGTGCGTTCTGCCCAGTGAGGCCTAGGTGGGATACATGCCCGCTCCACCCCGCAGGCCTCCACGTGCACCGCGCTGGCCCAACCCCTCAGGAGCAGGGAGCCTGCGGCCTGGTGACTCCTGACCCATCCCACAGGCCAGGTCTCGAGCGCCAGGGGCCCCCCTCCTCGCTTCCCTGGCACCCTCCGCCCGTGCCCTTCCCACCCTAAGGTACAGTCTGTGCTGCTAGAGGCTGCCTCGTGCTGCCCCTGGCCTCCCTCACCGCGGGAGGCGTGGCCTGGGGCCAGCCCGCCTGTCCAGGCCTCGTGCACCGCGTGCTGCAGCCGCTGCCGCCGCCGCCTTGAGGGTGAGCCCAGTGCGCAGGCGCCAGCGTCAAAGGGGCTATGAGAGGGGGCGGAGTCAGGGGCATGGGGAGCTGGGGGGATGGAGCAAGGGGGGCGACCAGGGTAGGGGCAGGTAGGACCGGGTGGGATGGAGAGTAGGGATGGAGGGAGGAGCTGGAGAGAGGTGAGAGATGGAGAAGAGGGAGGCGGAGGAGAGCCCTAAAGGGGGCGCCGAGAGTGCTGGGGGGAGTGGATGATGGACTTGGTGGGGGCCCTGAAGGGGGCGCCAAGAGCCACGGGGGTGAGGAAGGGGGCCGAGTGGAGGAGGGCGGACCTTAAGAGTTCGTGAAACAGAAACAGGGTAGTGCAGCTGGACAGGGCAGGAGTGGCGGGAGGAGAGCCCTGGAGGAGGCTTCCTGAGCGGAGCTGGACAGGGTGTAGGAATGTGCGGGAAAGCGCCCAGGGGCGAGCAGGAGAGCCCCGCTTTGCCAGCATCGGAGGAGGGACAGGGAAGTCCGTGAGAAGTTGGGGGTGGGGAGGGAGGACCCCTAGAGGACGCGCAGACAGGTGTCGCAGAGGGAGGCGTAGGTGTGCAGAGGTGAGGGGTCAGGGAGAGGAAGGGGAAAGGGAACCCTGGGTGGCACAGATATGGAGGCCAGCGGGACAGAGACAGGGCAGTGGAGAGGTGGGGAGCTGGGAACCAAGGGAGCAAGACGACTGGGGCATGCATAGCTCTAGGTCTTTCTGGCTCTTTTGATCTCATGCAATTCCAGAACTGTCTCATTCAAGCACGTGGGAGGTCCAGGGGGAAACGGAAGTGTGAGGAGACAGGAGTGCTGGGGACGAGTTGAGAATCAAAATGGCACCGAACTGTGCACTTCAAATGGTGCGCCTCAGGGTTGGGGGCGGCTCTGCGTGGAGCTCTTGCCTTGCATGCCCGAGGTTCTGGTTTTGTCCTGCAGCACCTCAAAAACAAGACAATAAAAACCCAGAAACAACAACAGAGTGCACTTTGTGTGTTATTCACCTTAATAATTAATTTTTTAATGGAAATTAATCATTTTGATGATCTCGGGGGGGGGGGGGAAGAAGGGGGGGGTGCGGGTGATCATCCTTAAACTAGACACAAAATAAATGCAAGTTTGGAACCAGGGGGTCAATACAGTAGTCTTTAAGTGGGGCTTTTGCATGCACACCTGTAATTCCAAACACACCTGCAACCCCAGCAGTCCCAGCCACTCCTGAGGCTGAGAAGGAGGGTCTCCAGTTCTAGGCCAGCCTGAGCCACTTAGCAGACCCATCTCAAGGTAAAAAATAAGAAAGAGATGGGTAAAGCGTGGTCAGGGGGGTTGCAGTTCCTTTATTTTAGGTAGTTCATAACATTTCAAATTCAAAACATTTTAAAATTATAAAGGAATTTTCTTCTTTGCTGATTGTGAATGTATTTGTATGGGGGGGGGGAGAAAAACAACTCAAAGGAGAAAAGAGTTGGGGGAAGAGGCTTCCAAACTTCCCTGAGCAATGAGAAATGGCTTTGAGGAGGAAGTAAGTGGCTTTGTTTGGCCTTCCATTGTTTAAGCAGCTCTTCCAACAACCAGGGAAGGGTTCTCCTCCCACCACAGCCAGAAAATGTTCTATATCCATACAAGTGCTTTTGCATATCCTAGCCCATCCTCTACCCTTGTTGTTGCTCTCTTATTTGTGCAGAATATGTACGCAAATATTTTCTTCATTTTCAGTAGTATAAAGGATAGAACTAAATTCGGTTTTAAAAGAAACTCATGTACCAGCAGTAATGCTTCTGCGGGTGATTCGTGGATCACTAGTCTCGCCACCGTGTCTGGGGATTCTATTACAGTCTATGTACCACATGGAGAAGATAAATATTTGAAGGTCACCCGGAAAATGGTGTGTTATAATAACTTCTTCTAAATCATTTAAATGAGCTTTTCTGCTTGAGCAGTCACCACCTATTTCATGCCTTTTTTTGGGTAACTTCGCATTGTTGCTGTAATACTCATGCAGCTAGAAAGCCTTTGCAGTGTTTATATTATAGATTTGTGTTTTGAAATTTCAAAAACTGATTAAAAGTTTATTTTTTTTTAAAGGAGATAGAAGAACTCAGTGGTTGAGCACTTTGCCTCACATGCTGAGGCCGTGGGTTAAATTCCCAGTACTAAAATAGAAGGGCGTGAGGCCAGGAGGAGGAACATGGAAGGGGAAACTGAGTCAGATTCAGAAGGGAAAAGTGTGGGGTGAAGCGGGGGAGACAGCTGGACAGGGGTGGAGAAGCCAGAGAAAGACCTGGAAGGAGGCGGGGGCCGGGAGACACACGGGCACTGCTCTGCACTTGGACTCCCCCCGGCCTCCCCATCTTCCTGGACAAGGTTGTTTGGGGGTGAGGCATCTCAACAAAGAGATGGTAGGTTTCCTGCTAACAGGCCGGAGATGCTCAGGATGAGGTAGGATTCTGTTGTACCCTGAGTGCACAGTGGTGTCTACCAGCCGAGCTCTGGTCTCTGCCCTGTGGTGCCTGCGTCTTGTCCATGTAGTTGAGGGGAAACAGGGAAGACCTACGCCCGTGCCCCTCCACCTGGTTTGGTCCCTCCTTGGCCTACCCCCTCGTTCCTTCAGATCACTTCTCCCGCCGAGTGCCATCCCTGCTCCATCCTGACCCATCTCCTGATCGTCCTCGGTGATTTCAGTGGAGGTGCGTGAAGGATAAGGATAAAACTGAAACAAAACACGGGGGGCCACGATGGATGTAGCAGTGGCTGTCACAGTCCTGAAAGGGCTCAGTTTGCTCACGGCTCCAAAGTGAGCATCACGGGGCTTGCCACTCCATGGTTTCTGACCCTAAACGTGAGCCTAGACTCTTTCTGGGGCACTGGGTAAGCACTTAAGTCTTTAAGGTTCCCAGATGAGTAAGGAGTAGGATAATGAAAGGCAGGGGAAGCAGGGCCTTCGGAAACCTGCAGGAGCTCGCCAGAACAGCCCGCGGGGGTTAGGACTCTCGCTTGGGAGGCAGGAGCTGGAGGCCGGAGCTCCCGCCTCTTCCACGTGTAATCTCTTCATGTTTCTTCTCTACTGCCCCGGGGGGAATAATGCATAAAATATTTTATTTAATATCCGCATATTGTGTATTTACACTTTAACATGTAACTATAATAGAGTTGAGAGGCGTAAAATGTATTTACACATGAGTACAGAGTTATACGAGTTTCCCGTCTGTGCAGTGTGGTGGGGGGGATGGGAAAGCTCTGTCCTGGCAGGGACCTTCCTCCTCGTGCTGACAGTATCTAGAGGGCCTGGACGCTTCCTGGGACAGCGTCCTCCCCAGCTATCTGTGGGGCAGCTGAGTGTTGGAGCCCAGTGGTCACTCTCTGTGCCTCTCTGGCATGTGTGCAGGGTACCTCTGGCTTTGTCCCCAAGGAAGTGTCCCAGGGGATTTGCTCTCGTTGCCCTATGTGGCATTTACCCAGACAATTCAGTGATGTCAC
Source organism: Marmota flaviventris (assembly GCF_047511675.1). Taxonomy (NCBI): domain Eukaryota; kingdom Metazoa; phylum Chordata; class Mammalia; order Rodentia; family Sciuridae; genus Marmota; species Marmota flaviventris. Next base: position 190,910,494 of record NC_092499.1, on the reverse strand, counting down.
CGTCCTCTTAGTTTTGAGGATCCTTTTGTGTCCCCTCACAGTAGCTCACTCCTGCAATTCATACTCATGATCACTCTGAGGTCTACACTGTGGGCCATTGGGGTGCTCAGAAGGCTCTTCTGAAATGCAGGCCAGCACCCGAGACTCCCAGCCTGAATGCTGTGTGTGATTTCCCAAGATGGAATATGGCAGAGATTAGGGTGAGAGAAGGTGACCCCTAGCAGGCCAGGAGGCTCTCCCTACCCAGCTTCCCCCGTGCCGCCTCGGCTGTGGGCCACCCTCACCTTCAGTTCTAAACAGAAAGAGCTGGAGAGTTGATTGCTTCATTATTGGGCAATGGGATTAGAGATTCGATGCCAGGCTTTTCTTCTGCATGGCTGGTTGTTTCTGTGTTTATTTATCATTACTCTGAAGATGAACCAGCAATTGGTCTAACACCGCTGTTGAATCCATCCTCACGAGCTAAGCCTGGCTTATCCAAGGGTTGTGAAGATAATTTGCAAACAGCTTAGCTTGATTTTGCCCAGGATGATCCTGGGGTCACCCTCATTTCAAGCGCTAGGTTGCTATGCGGGCATCTGTTTCGGAAGGTGTTGAGCAGCCTGTTGAGAAAACATTGTTTTGACACCAATCATTCTACTTTGAACTTTGGTGTGAACACAGAGAAGGTACTCTGATTTAATGGTGGTTCAGCGTTACTCTTGAATTTGGCCACAGGCTGAGGAGTTTGAGGACAAATGAGATACTAAATGGGATTCTTAAAACTGGGAAGTCAGTGGCTGAAGAGGCAGAGCCCAGGGTGGGGGGCTGACCACTAAGTAAGCCCAGTGGGGTTTGAAATTCTCCAGTACCTAATTATTATAGCCTCCACTCTGTCTTGCTTCCATATGGAGAAGCAGGTGGTAAATAGACAAATAAGAGCTTTGTTACATTTAGTCTATTTAAATGGAGTCTGAAAACTAGCATCTCAAGGAAAGATCTGGAAAGATGTTCTCTAAGCCATGAGTGACAGTTAGTTAATTTGGGTGGTGGGTACTAAAGGGTTGATGTGCAGAGCTACTTTTTCTGCTTCACTTAACTTTTTTAAATTGTACACAGAAATTATGTACCCCCCCAATAAAAAAAAGTTCTCAAAATGGGAGGATTATCCTGGATTACCCAGGGGGTGCCCAGTGCCATAGAAGGACCTTATAAGAGGGAGACGGGAGGGTCCGAGGTCCACATCAGAAGGGAAGGTGACCAGAGAAGCAGGGAGAGAGATGGTAATGTGCTACTAATAGTATATAGTATCTCCTGATTCCATCCTGTAATAAAACAACAGAGTAAGTCCCCAACCTGGAGGTGAAACTATCTTCCTGGTTTATCTCGCTCGTTAAAAGTACCCCTGAACTTTAACTGATTCATGTTCCGAATCATACTGTCTGCAGAGTAGAAACTCAGAACCATCACTTGGCAAAAAGGAGGCAAGGAAGAGCCGGCTGGGGTGGCGGGAATCGTGTGGGCAGATAAGCAGACGGAGGACGGCCCTTGGCTTCGGTGCTGTGGGACACTTGCCGGAGAATTTGCCTCTTGTGCACAAATGGTTTCTTGTCATCCTCGGGCTGTCCCAGGGTGCAGCTCTTGGGAGGGGGCGACCAGATTTTTTGAAAGGAAGGAGTGAAGAAAAGATAGGAGGTCAATAGCACCCGGGAAGCCAGGTCCAGCTGGGCGGGGGCTGGAGAGGCCACTGGACCCATGTTCCTGGAGGGCGGCTGTGAGCCAGCCTCTCAGAGAGAAGACGCTGGTGGTGCAGCTGGGCGGGGGGGTGGAGGGGGTGCTCTGTGCTGTGCCAGGCAGCAGAACAGTCCTGAGTCACCTTGATAAGCTCCTGGTGCATAGGAGGGGACACAAGAGGGCCGCTTGCTACTCTCCTTTGAGAGAACAGCTCGTCTTGTTTGGCTTTTACTTTGCTTTTTGTGTGTTTGTTCTTGAAGGAGAGGGACATGGAAGGAGAGGGCAGGGAGGACAGGGGAAGAGAGTCCCCAAACGCTCCTGCCCACCCATTGGTGCCAGAATGATGCCCCTCACCAAGGACGAACTGTGTGCATCTTTAAGCTCCCTGCGGGCGAGGGATGGTGTGTGTGTGTGTGTGTGTGTGTGCGCGTGCATGTGGGTACCAGCCTCACAGAGGGGCTGGGCTCTGCATCTGTGTGAGTCACCACAGGGCAGGACCACATCACGGGAGGGGGAAATGATGCACCCGTGGAATTAATCAGAACTGGGAGCTTGGATGGTGCCTACTATGAGGATTTTGCTTTTATTATTTTGTTTTGAAAATAGTTATAGATTGACAGAATATTGCAAATTTTAAAAGTGTGCAGGGCGCTCCCATGGGACCTTGACCAAGTTTCCCCAATGACATGTCTTATACCACAGCAAGGGCACATCTTACGGTACAACATCAAAACCAGGAAGCTGACATCAGTACAAGGCATAGGGTTTGTTTAGGTGGTCCCCAGGTCTGCCCATAATCGTGTGTGTAACGGGGAGCATGATTCTCTCACAGAACCAACGCTCCAGGGTAGAGCAGTTGACCACAAGACTCCCTCATGCTGCCCTTGGTAGTGACCTCGGCCCTCCTCCACAGCCTCATCTGCCTGACACAAGAAATCAAATTCCTCGGGAACTGGAGATTCCCGAGGGAGGTTCCTCCTATCTTATCTTGACATTTCAGGTCTGGGCTGGTGGACCCTAACCCGGCACTGATAAACAGCACTGATTTTAATCCTTACCGCCTCCTGCTCCAAAGTCCTCTCATTCCACAGAGTCAGCAGGGTCCAGGACCTGGCACCTGGCAAGTGTGGGGCAGAGTACCAGAGCAGAGTTCTGAGCCTGGCCCCTGAGCCCAGGACATCCACAGAGGGACAGGGCAGTGGCCAGGTGGTGCAGCACCTCCTGTCAGCGTCCCCTCCCTCCATAGCCCCCATGCCAGTCGGGGTGGCAGCTGTAATTGCTGGGATGGGGTGTTGCAGGGTGCCTGCATTATGGGTGACCGAGGACAAGGGTTTCGAAGTGATTTGCACATAGGAAGCTGGCCAGCCATTGGCTCTGGCGGCTGGAGAGGGATGCGTGTCTTCTCCCCAGGGAGCAGTTGCTCTTTGGTCCAGCAACTGCAACCCCGATGGGGACACATCCCAGTTTTCTGGAGAAGCCAGACCTGGGTGTGTAAGTGATCCCCTTGAGTTTTAAACAGTGGCAACCAATTAAAACAAATGTCAAGTTCTCTTGTCAACCAAACAAGAAGGGTGCATAAACCCAATGTGGTGCAAGCCAGCCGGTAACCTCTGCTTGGGGTATTTCTCCACTGGTCTTCATTTTTGTATTTAAGTTTTGTCATAGAACAAGAAAACACAGAGGAAATTGGCTAGCAGCACTTCATTTACTTATTAAGTAATGGCTTTTCCCAAGTGAGAACTCTGGAAATGATAGCGATTGACATTTGTGTGTGTTCTTACTGCTGGGACCTGGTCACCAGGAACAGCCTCCCCCTCCTCCCTCCGCTGAGTGAAAAGGATGTCACGGAAGCCAGAACACTTTCCCCATCAGGGTCCCTCAGTGGATTTGCTTGGTCTTCATTGTTTCTAAACAGACTGGGCTGATGAAAAAAGAAACTAATCTTTGGTTGGTTGACCTTGAAAATTTGATGTATAAGGAGGCTGAGATGTTGGCTCATTTTTTTTTTCTCTTGGTGTCCTTTCATGCCAGATCACAGTGCACGTGTGCCCACAGTTTCAGGAGTCTTCTTCCTCCTCCCTGTCCCTCCCCTCTGCTCCCTGCTCTGCAGCCTTCACAGCCCCCATCCTTCACAGATGCCAACGGCAGGCTCACTCCTGGTGGGCGACTGTCCTCAGGCAGAAGTGTGGCCCTTCCTCCCCACGAAGGCTGCACCTTGTCTGATGGAGTCTCTTTCCCACACCCTGCCCTACCCCAGCATGCTCTCCACCACAGACGCGGCCCTGAGCTTCATGATCTCTTTCCTCTGACTTCTTATTTACATGTGAGCTTCCCTAGGATGAGTTTGCAGACTCAGAGGGCAGGGACTACTCTCTCCTTCTCTGCAGAGCCTTGAACAATACCTGTTTGCATTCGCCTGCTGAACGGCCTTAAAAGTCCAAATGTCAAGCATGCTGTGAAGTCCTCAGTTCCCACAGAGACGGGAGCCCAGCAGTGCTGGTGCTTCTGACCTTGACCACAGCCGACATGCTGTTGTAGCTCTCCTACCTCAGCCTGCTCAGGCATTGGCTGGAGGAAGTGTTTTGCTCTTGCTGGTGGACTCTATGACATGGAATGTTCCGGAACCTCCATGCCTGGGCCATGAGGCGGAGGCTCTGTGCCCCTCCAAAGTTAATGTGTGTCAGTGCACCTTGGATCCTAAACTTTCCTTTAGCGTCATTGCTTTCTTCCTAAGAACTTTCTCTGGTGTCTTTCCAGCAATCTGTCAGGAAGACTAAGCTACCCTTCAGCCATTAGACTGGACTTTAGCTGTTTTGAAAAGATGAATTTAGAGGTAATTTTCTAATTACCAGCAGTTGTCAAATACATGGAGATAAAGGACTGCGGGATCTTCGCCTTGGCACAAATGAGTCCGTGCTGCGGCAGAGCTGCTCATTGGGCCTCGGTGATGAATGCAGGGAGCCAGCCTATGAGAAACCAATTAGCTTGCGGCTCCTTTTGCTAATGCAGGGCCAGTGCCGGGCAGAGTTTGGCTGCTGGAGAATGGAGTTCAAACAGGGCCAGCCACTGAAGTTAAGCTTGCAGAACTGACGAGAGGAACAAACTTCAAGGACGCCTGCGTCCTCGACAATATCAAAATGTTCATCTTCATTTGATGGAACACTTTGGAGTCTCAATTGTCAGCACCGACATTAAAGATGTAATAGCTATTGACGCCTATTCTAGATAATAATGTCTAAAGATATCACTGGGGCACTTTGCACAGGAGCTTTAACCTGCAGATGGAAGTTTTTCTACACAGTTGCTATCTGCAAAAACATCAGACTCATGCCTGGTACTATTTATAAGGTGGCTTTTGTATTTGGTTTTCTGCAATTGTTTGTGTGACATTTTGCTTTGGCAATTGTTGCACTCACCCATGGGTTGATAGCACAGGACAGCCAATGTCATGGACACCTGAGGGTCACTGTGAGGCTCTTCCTCAAGGGCCTTCATTTGCAGCATGGAGGTCCAGAAGCCTGATACTTTCAGGGCTCCACGGGAACGAACCAGACTCCGAAGGTACTCAAATATCATCCAGGGGCCAGTTGCTTAGCTGACAAGAAAAGTGCCACCATTTCACGGAGGCAGACTTCAAATATGCCACCCAGAAGGTACTGTCCCTTGCAGCTGCTATGAGGGACAGCCGTGGGAAAACAGTCCTGATAGAGTAGCAAGTCAGACCTGGTATGAAAGGCTTGATCTAGTTCCACTATGACCTTGTCCTAGGTCCACTTTGACCTGGGGCAATCCTAAACCTTCCTGGGCCTCAGTTTCCTCGTGGGGAAGCTAGAGATCTTGTCTCCTGTGTTGTTGGAAAGATCACAGGAGAACCCTCGGGACTGCTGCAAAGGTCGAGAGCACAGCCTTGGCACCAGCGTGGGGTTCTCTCCCAACACATGGCCTCAAATGAGTGGCTTCAGGTTCAGTATCAAAAAACCCACACTGGGTCACGGTGTCTTCTGCCTCGCAGGCCTCTTGCTGCTCTTTTGTCAACTGAGCCATGTGTGGGAAGCAGGCAGCCGATGACCCTGGGGCCTGGGTGCAGGGAGGGCTTTGTGACTGCAAGCCACCATTGCTGAGAGGAACTTTAGTGGCTGTGGCCGTGGAAACAGTCACCGCTGTGTGGCCTCGCCTTACTCCTGTGTGGCACAAAACCGTACCCCAACGGCAGCTTCCTGAGCCACCTTGCAGTCTGCAGCAGGACACTGCCGGGCTCCCAGTGACAAACCTGTGCAGTCAGTTACTTCTCCAAGAGCTCCCCTCTCTCCTGTGCAGGGCCTGTGATACTCCCTAGCATCTTAACCTTGGGTGAATGAATTGACCACGCTGGACCTTGGGTTCCTGTGCAAAATGGGGACGATGATGGATTCCCACCAGTGCAACTCACCAGTGGATTAGCTGAGGCTCATGAGCTCTTGCTCTTTTCTCTCCTCTGAACGATGACCTTATCCTAGATAGCACAGGCTCCTCGCTGCGGCCTCCTGGTATTTACCCCAAGAGCATTTTAAGGACAGGGCCGCACTTCACGTAATGTGTCTAGACTTAAGTGTTTTCCTCTGTTATCTCGCTGCCTGATTTGTCTGCATTACTGTCCAATTTAAAATGTTAAGTTCTTTACAGCAGAACTCAGTGGTTTGGAAATCTCTATATCATGACCAGAATAGCTTGTCCTGTTATAATTTGGACTGATGTCTGAGAGGACCTGGCTAAATGAGTTAAAGTTTAAATTATTTTCCAACTTAAAAAAAAAAAAAGACTTTTTATTGCTTTTAAAACCTACAACAGCTGGGATAGGAGACTTTGAGGTAATAAAATTCTTTAGGGAAATATTAAGTAAATAGATTAGAATGATTTGGAACTCTGTTTTTCTAGCTCTGTACTGGTTATCGTTTCACATCCAGACAGTACCTATCCAGAGGTCTGTGTGTGTGATCCCCGCCCTGCTCCCAGGCCTAAGACACCTGGCACTCTCAAGCAGCTGCAAGAGTCACCAGAAGTCCTGTTGACAGTGTTAATTTGCTTAGCAAAGCCTTTCTTTAAGATCTTAAAAGGTAAAATTTAACCCGGCCACTATCAGCATTGCCATAAATTAGAGGCATCTAGAATCAATAAAGTTTACCTAGCTCATTTCCATTTTGTTGAACTTGCTAGAAAAAAGAAAAGCATTCTACCTTGCTGTCACACATACAGTGGTCAGGTCCCGACACAGGGTGAACAGAAGCCTCACCTTGTGGAGTGGGAAGGCCCAGTGGTAATTGTGACCTTTTCTACTTGTTGATTTTTCACTTCCAAAGAAGGAATTTTTGAGCAGGGAATTTCCATTCATTTTCACATTCATGAGCTGCATGGGAAGCGCAGGGGCGAGACGTCTACGGGCCAGGCTGCGTTCTGGCCTCTGTTCTGAGAAGCTCTGTTCACTTCTTTGAAATTCAGTTTCGCTGTTTTTGAGTAATCCTTGGGTTTCCTTCCTCTGGGAGCTGTAAAGGTGGGGTTTGGGAAGCTGGGGGTCCAAAGACAGCAGAAACGCCTTCTACAGAAAGCTCTCAGCAAGGTCTTGCAGGCCTGAAGGTGGGATAGATGGACTGGCACATGGATACTCTAGGGGATCACTAAGAGAGGCACAGGAAAGGAGGCAGGGACAAAATCAGAAATGCCTCAGGGACATTTCACACAACATATTGCCATTTAGAGGTATGTCAGGCTCTAGCAGGACCCCCAGCACCTGCCATGGAAGAGTATTGCCTAGCAATGTGTGGTCTTTGATCCTCCGTGGGAAGACCTAGGGCTGGACAGACAAGATTAGGAGAAGCTACCAAGCAGGAGTGCTCCTGTAGTGTGCTCACCACAGCCAAAGGAGAAAGCCACCAAGACCAGGGGCTGACCACTGGACAGGCGGCACGTGGCACCACCATGCAATGGAATCCTGTTCAGCCGTGACGAGTGATGCTCTGATACCCCACATACACAAGAGCCTCGAGAACATCATCCAAGGGAGGTGCCCGCCACGGAAGACCACCGGCCACATGCTGTTTCATTCCACGTGCATGAAATTTCCAGAGTAGGCAATTCTCCCAGGCTGGAAAGCAACCGGTGGTTGCCCTTGGCCCCCAGAGCCGGAGGGAAGCTGAGGAGGGAGAGTGGCTATTAACAGGGATGAGCCTTTTTCAGGGGAGGTGAAATGTTCTGGAGGAGATGGAGATGTGGGTTGCAGAGTTTTGCGAGTGCAGTAAAAACCACGGAGTTGTGCATTTTTAAAGGTGTGTGAGCTTTATCTCGGCTAAACTGTTATGAAGGGAAAAAGAGAGAGAGAGAGACTGACCCGTGGAAAATGGGGAAGACAGGAAAGAGATGGGAGAGAGCACACATATTAGGAGAGTTTAGGGTCATGAAACAGGAGACTGCGTGTCTTTAGATAATTATCTCTGCTACCAAAGCTCACTCCCAGGTGCTGTGAACAGATGCCTCACCTTGTGGGATACAGTGAAACCTATGTTGCTGTGCCCAGCAGGGGTTGGGGGTGCATTCACCTTTGTGACCCACCAGGTCAGGAGAAGGACCTGGGAGTGTGGCCATAATCAACCAAGGTGCACGTGTGCTTTCAAAGTCCTTAATCCAATTTCTCAATCTGAACTTCACACTCATGAGTAAACAGGCCTGAAAATATTTGGGTTTCGGAGTCAGAGACCAGCTCTAGTCCTTGATGTGTCTTCCCAGAAGATCAGCCCTGACAGCTCCTCACTTGTGCCCACGTGAGGAGGACTTATCCCAAGTGAGGAGAACTTACTGTGCTCTATCCCTTGGGATGCTTCATGCATTGAGTTTCCTCTGAGTGGGGCATCCTTCAAACAGGACGTTCCTAACCCTTCTTGGAATTACCCCATTGCAATTCTGGAAACATCTAGAACCCCATGTGCATACCATCTGAATCGTGGACATCGACCTCCATTTATATAACCTTCTGCTGACACATTCACCCTGTGAGGTTGGGTTGCAAAGAGGAGTGGCCCGGGTTTTGTCTTAGGTCCAGGATCAGCCCATGGGCCCATTTTTCACCCTCTTCCCTTCCCGATGACTGTTGATCTCTTCAGCTCTTATTCAACAGGACTTGAAAACATTAAGCACGGCCCTTCATTTGATTAAACTGATTGTATGAGCGGAGAACAAGGCTGTGGGCTTGGAGCTAGAGATGAGTCTGTTTCCCACCGGGGTTGAACAGACACTGACATCTGAAAGTTAAGGCTGAGGGGGCTGGTGGGGGAGAGAAGGAGCCGCATAGGAGTTATGTTACAGCCAGGAAAGGTTAGGGATGAATCACAAGATCAGGGTAGGAAACCAAGTAATAAAATAAGTGCATAATAGTGGGTTGCCAGGCAGACAGTGGGCTAATGCCAAAGTGACAGCTGAATGCCGCGGGGAGCTGAGCACCGGGGAGGAGTGGGCGAGATGGAAAAATAAAGAAAGAAATCATGAAAGCCAACATAGAGGGGGAGAGCAGAGGAGCCTGTCACTTTGTCTTAGGAGAAATTAAGAAGCCAGACAAATTATAAGTGTACTTTCATTTGGAAACATGATCAGACAGTCTGGGACGGGCGCTCCCGGGCGGGGGCGATGGTGGCTGCAGGGTCCCCCGTGTGGCTCCCTCTGACTCCTCTGCACTTGCCGAAGTTTGCAGGTGTCAGGGAGGCCCAGGGCCGAGGCGATGTGTGAGGGCTCGCCGGGGCTTCTTGGTCCTGCTGTCCAGAGAGAACAGTGATGGAGCCTGGGACATGGCCGAGGGCCCTGGGTGCTGGGGACGGCCTCTGCAGGGGGTTTGCTCTTGGCCTCCTATTTCAAATGAGGAAACTGAGACAGGCAGCTGCCCCAGGTCACATGCACTGCCAGGCTTCTTGCTCCTGACCTCCCTGCCATCCCCCTCCCTGGGCCTCCTGCCAAGCCACCAAGTAGGTGGCACAGGGCCCTTCTCCCCGGGGCCAGGGTGGTCTTCAGCCCCAGGGAGGGGTTTTCACAGGCCACCTAGAGTTGGATGACATTGATTTCATCTGTCCTGCCACCGGATAGGGAACATGCTGTCCTCTCTGGCATTTGGTGGCTTTCAAACCCTCTCTCCTTGGCAACGTTCCCTTAGTTTCTCAGTCAAAATACTCATGACCCAAGTGGAGGCCGGGCCTCCAGTGTCACGAGAAGAAAGAGCCCTGTGCTCTGCTACACTGGCTCGGAGGAAGTTCAGCGGAATTTCAGGTTCCAGGAGCAGCTTAGCTCTGGGTGTGGCAAGATAGGAGTGTGGAGGACAGGTCCCCTCCCCTGCTCTGAGGCCCAAGCCGATCATGTGACCATGTGGGCCGCAGCAGCCTCAGCTGGGCGAGGAGGGATTCGTCGTCTTTCCAGAAGGTTCTCTGCAGTCTTTCAACAGCTTGACCCAACCAGGGAGTCAATGCAGGCCTCCAAGGAGGCACACTTGGGGTGTGGGTCTCTGTGCCTCCCCTGCAGGGCTCTCTGTGCACCCCGGAGCTAGGCCTGGGAGAAGGGCTATGAACCCCACAGCTCCTCGGCAGCTCCCCACTCCAGAAGCCCCCAGCAAAACAAAGGAAGTTTCTAGAGTGCTGTGCAGGCCTAGCTAATGTTTCACGAGGACGATAGAAAGCATAATTTGTTTTCCAACGGTAATTTTATTATTTCTCAATGCGAAACAATGTAAGATAAATTCCCTATTATTTTATAATAACCATATCAATTTTATAATACCACATTATTATAATAATCATTTTACTGCAAGTGATGAGTATGTAATTGCCTTTCTTATATATTAGCATATTGTAATTTACCACCACAATTGTTGCTTTTTTTTTTTCCCCTCCTTAATTTTGGTACTTTCAATATTGAAAAACTTTTCAATATTTTCTAAAGTGGCTCATTCAGGCTTAAATTGTAGACTTTCTCCAACCCGCGTGTGTTTCTGCCATCATCTCTCTGTTCAGATGGTAAATTACCCTGAAAGTTTTAATGAATAAATGAATAAATTAATTAATAATGACCACAGAAGAGTCTCATTAAAGCTGCGTGTTCCAGGTGCTCAGCTGGCATTTGGTGAACGGTGACTGATTATCTTGTGATAAAGGATGAACTTGAGCCCCCAAACCCTTCCTTCCTGACTCACAATAGGTCTTGCTGTCGTGGTTATGTAAACGAGGGGAGCAGGCGGGAAGTTATTGTTTAATTTCAAAAACACACATGAATCACTAATATAAAATATGCTCTGCCCCGTGCTCCACTGTCTGAGGTGACTCATGTCCCGGGCCACCCTTGAGGAGATGGAGCTGCTACGACGTTGCCCACCTAAGAGAGGTTGTTGTGTTTCTTCCCCTGGCCAGGGGTCCGCAGGATGCCCACACCCATGGGCAGAGTCCACTCTCGGTGCCCTCCACAAAGTCTCAAGGGTGCAGAGACTCCCAGGAGATGTCCTGGCACTTGGGACAGGACTTCCTTGGCCCAGTACAGCCCTCTGCAGGATGTAGAGCATCCCTGGCCCCTGAACACCCATGGCACCCCCCATCTCTGTGACAACCTCAAAGCCTCCCCCACATCTCCAAAGGCAGCTCCGAGGCAGGCGGTGGGGAGGGCTCTGCCTCTGGTGAGAGTGTGTCGGGACCGTCAGTTCTGCCAAGTTCTAGAAGATGCTGTGTGTTTCTGAGGCTAAAAGCCCATCCATCTCTTTTACAGTGGCCACTTGGCTACTCACAGAGATCTAATTTAGTGCTGCTGTTAAGCCTGGCAAGAGGCTGTTTTATTTTTGTATTTCATTTTCTTAATGAAGAATTATTGCAGAAATAGGCTCTGGGGTCTCAGGCAAGGAGAGAGGTAAAGTACCTCAGGCAAATAAGCGAGCTCTGGAGGAAGTCAGAGACGGAGGCCTGGGCAGGGCCTACGGCTGAGTCCCTAGTGCAGGGGTGGGTGTGGACATTTACACCAGGCTGAGCCTCCCACATGCCAGGGTTAGGACCTCTAACTCTGCACATCCCTGGACCAGGGCTGTGGGCAACCTGGCAGTTGGGGTGTCAGAGGTGGCCTCACCTTAGCAGAACCCTGGAGACTGATGTTTGGATGGCAAGGCCGCCGGGCTGGCCTGCAGGGAAACAGGGTCTTGTGCTACCCAGAGGTCCCCGCCTCTGACCCGTAGGACCTTAGGACCCCACATCATAATCCCAGACCAGAGAACCAGCCGAGACGTTGGTTAATAAGCTGAAGCCACTCTTACCCAGCAACACCGTGAGCACTCACCCTGGCGGAGACGGTCTTCAGGGCTGACCTAGACAGTGTTGCCCAGGACAGAGCTCAGGTCCTAGTCAGGGATTCTGATTTAACATGTGAAGAAGCAGTGGAGAAGCTAATATGGAATAGTGAAAGTTCTGGGAGGGAACCCTGCAGGTATGGGGCGGTATGCCCGAGGGTGTGGGAGCTGCTGGGACGAGAATGACAAGAAGGCCCAACCATGCACAAACCAGGACAGGTGCTGCAGGCAGGAGTCAGTACAGGCAAAGGCTCCGAGGTGGGCATGAGACCAACTCTAGGATACGATCAAAGTTAACTCACAAAAGCTGAGCGTTTTGCAGTTCGAAGGGAACTTGCAGCTCCCGAGGGCTGACCATCCTCTGATTCAGAGGATGGATTCAGCAGAAGGGGTGTATTTAAAAAAAAAAAAAAAAAACAAGGACTAAAATGTTCAGGATTCTTTTGGTTGTCCTTTGAGCTCGCCCATGTCACCCAGCCCTTGCACTGCACTCAGGATGTGCTGCTGAAGGACCGGGGCTCTGCAGAGCTTGGGCCGGAGCAGCCAGGGGCAGGAGTGCAGCAAGTCAAGGCCCATCTGCTGGGACACAGGGCCTGCAGCCAGAGACGATGCGGCCTCCATGTTCACCCTGGTGACCTGTGTAGGCCTCGATTTCCAGAGCGAAGTTGGATCTCATCTCTGACTTGGGCTTTTTTTTGTTTTTCTTAAGGAACAACAGATGTCACATGAAACTTTCTTTTGACACGACAATACCCGGAACAATGAGATCCATCAGGAACAATGAGAGCAGAGCGACTCTGAGTGTATTTTGAGCAGTGATTACCACCGTCCCTGCTTTTCAAATGTCACTTGTGGAGTGTTCCTCTGTTTGTACGAAGCACCAAACTTTCTTTCTGTTCTTTTCCAAAGTAGTTGAGAGCATTTTAAATCTCTTTGGTGAACCACGGCAAGTCACTCCAAAATTAAAGTGCTCAGAACCTTTATTTTGAAAAGCCCGAACGGTGCCCATCAAACCAGCACAGAGAGCACTCTTTTTTCGTTACATACCCAGCACATTCATCTGTCATTTAAATAATTTGACAGCTCGCAAGAAGCTGTCTGACGAGTATCGTGCTCAATTGTTAAAAGTACGACAAAGAAAGTCCAAGAAGTTTTTTCCCCAAAGAATTTATCATTAATAATTCACAGGAGCTGCTCTGTATGTGGCACCTGCTGAATACAATTATTCAACCCCACTGACTTCCTCTGCCTCCGCTCTCTGAACGGAGGCTGTGGAGACCACATGAACATAAAGGACACCTGAGACTTTCACATGAAAGGGAGAAAACAAGGCATCAAATGTATACAGTTATCATGTGTCACTCAAAAATAAAACAAAGCACAACTTAAAAAATAACTACTCTCCGAAATGTAAGAAGCTTCTAAAAGGAGTTATAAAATCAATTAATTTAAACATTAAATTAAAAGATAAAGTTTTTTTTAACACTGCTCAAATAAGCTTCCCACATTCAATATGTATGCAGAAATATCCAAGTGCAGAAGCACTTGCTGCCTGTCTTCAAATACATCACTCTGAAAACACGTGTTGGCCCGAAGCACCTGAACCGTCCCTCCAGCACCGTGGGCAGCTCTTTGGAAGTCCAGCCTCCCTTGTTTTGTGGTTTGGGAAGAAGTCTCGGTGTGGGGATGGGTGTGGGGATGCGCCAGTGCTGTCTTTGACTTTTATCCCAGACGTTGTATTTTGCTGAGAACAAATAAACATGGGCCCCTGAAGACGGGCCCACAGCCAGCCATCTTTGGAGCACCAGGTTTCAGGTTAGATAGGGACCAGCACCCAGGGGCAAGACAAAGCAAGAATAGAGTATATCCTCTCAGGGTTGTTCAACTCCTGCATCTCGCCTGTGTCTTCCTGCCCCATGTGTCTCTACCTTTGGGTAAAAATGTAGACGCCTGAACTTGCAGGAATAGTCACACAGCAGGGGCCCCACCTCTGCATCAGATGTGTCCTGCAAAGAATGGGCAGCTCCTCCAACCTGTGGGCCAGCCCTGTGCCCAGGCCCCCTGTGGGCTGTGGCCACTCCAGCACTTCCGAGAACAGGTGGGGTGTCGGGAAGTAATTAGGAGACTCTGCTGACACTGCCCCTTGTCCAGGGTGCCTCGTTGCAGAAAGAGAAGCTGGCCTCCACTGGGGGAAGCTGAGCCGGCCAGCCCATGGCACGGCGCACATTTCAGTGCAGCCAAAGTCTCAGAATTCACCGAGGAGGGAAAGCGGTGGACTGCTGTGTTTCCTCTTGCCAGGTTTAAATTAATTTCTTTAAGTGTTCCCGTTAGTTAGCAGTGATTGATAGAGTGGAGATATTATTAATAAAAATTAGGTACCCAGCTCGGGAATGGACTTTTGTTCATGCCTCAGCACTTACCAAAGGGCAAACGAGAAAAGGATCTTTCCAGAGCTTGCATTTGGAGCGAGCTGGGCCAGGTGGAGAGTGAGTCTGGCTATTCATCAAGGCTGTCAGGGTGAGTGTCTTGCCAGAGTGTTTACCCACATTCCCAGTAAGCTCTGGAGTTGTGCTAACAGGGGCTGGTCCCGCTGGGACTTGGAGGACTTTGGAAGTGACTCTGGCTGTTCAGCGCGCGTGTTTGGCTGGAGGTGCCTGCATCCTGTGGCCCCCGGTGCTCACAAGTGTGAGAATGCACTGAGAGACTCTAGAAAAGCAAACCACGTGGCTCAGAGGGGACCCGCTGGGGAGGCCTCGGAGAGTCTGGGGCCGTGTGTGTTCTGGGAGCTGTGGATGATGGGGACACAGCACCACAGTGCCTTCACTGTGTTCGTCCCCACGGGATAACATGCATCTAGTTCAGGGAAATGAGAGAAGTCCAGACGGGAAAGTGTGCGGGGAAAGTTGAAGGCACCCAGGCCAGGCTCTGGGGCTCCCACAGGGCCGTCTGCTGCCAGACAGCTCTCCTGAGGCCCAGCCACCTGCAGGCTCGCTGGGGAGCTCTGTGGGCAAAGGGGCTTCCCCGCTGGGCGTGCAGAAGGCATCTGCTAAGTACCTCCCGTGTGCCAGGTGCGGTTGGGGTAAGGAGGTTGCCTCCTGTGTACCAGCTACGTTAGGGGCAAGGAGGCCATCACAGGGGTGAGAATGCAGACCCCCAGACATCGGGCTCTGCGTTCACTATCCTATTCCCCCCACAGCTAGTGCCCCAGAGCCGCCCACAGTAGAGTCCCTAAAGGAGTTTGCCCACAACAGCAGAGGAACCGTGCTGCTCCTCCGTAGCTCTGGGGAGTGCTGGCTGAGCGTGCTGGTGCTCTCCTTGGGGTGTCTAATGCTCAGAGCTGACTCCCCTTGGAAGCAGGGACAAATCCACCTCATTTGACAGGTGGGGAGACTGAGGACGCCCAGTGGCAGGAGTGCGTGGTCAAGGCAGAGGGAGGGTCTGCCTCCAGGGCCCATGCCGATGGCCTGTGCGCTGCGCTGCCCCTCCTGTGCCCCGCTACAGCCCACAGATTGAGCCCATCCTGGCTTCCGACACTCTCTCTGGCCAAGTGGGGTCAGCCACTCAGCAAGACGGATGGCCTCCGCAGGGAGGTCTGTGTCTGAAGCCAGGCCCCGTTGCCCCCAGCACTGGGCACTTGACCCTGTTACTGGGAGAGCCTGTGAGCTAAGAGCTGCTCCCAAACAGACGACCCTGCCTTCCCCCGCGGGCCCAGCGGGGTCGGCACGGGACAGGACGGAGGGATCCAGTAAGCGGCCTCTTGGCTCACAGCTCCCTGGTGCCAAGCTGGGGAAAGAAAACTTGCACAACCCTGGCCGGCTTTCAGCAGAAAACGGTGGGGGATCCAGGAATGAAGGAATCTAGCACATGTGAGAAAGCACAGGTGCCCTGATCCCCACTTCCCGCTTTCCAGTCGGGGGCCCCAACCTACCCAGAAGACAGCCTCCCCTTGGGACACTCACTGGGGCAGAGCTGTCAGCTCCTCAAGTTTCTTTTGCAATACCCAAGCACAAGGGAAAGCTTCTTGCCCCCACCCCTGGCCCTGGTGGGGGCCTCTCTGAGCCATGCTCTCCCCTTGGGGAAGGGGCTTCCAGGTGGCACCTGTCTTCAGCAGAGTTGTGGTTGACAGTGCGACCCGCGTGCGGGAACACAGACCCAGCTCCAGCACCAGCTACCGGAACAGCCGTTCCCAGGGGGCTCCGTCCCCTCTAAACTTCAACCTGGAAACACTTCCGGTTTCTACAGCAGAGTTAGATGCCCAGCCCCGGAGCCGCTGGGCTGGGCCCACCTGGGCTGTGTGGCCCGCGTCTGGGTGCTGTGAAGTCTGCCCCCTGGTAGAAGAGCCAACAGGCTGAGCTAACTTCACTGAGTTTTAGGAATTATCCCCAGCACCCATCAGAAAAGATGTTTCTGTTCTGAGTGGCGGCGTCACAGGAAAACGGGACGATTTGCATCGATACCAGGGAGCTGGCGGAAGGTGGCGTTCAGCTCCTGAGCAATCTTTGTTACTTCCAGTGGAGTAACAGAATGGCCCATTTTCTCCCTGCGAAATAAGTGTGTTGGATTGTCTTTGTGGTAACTATACAATTAGTCCCTCCTGCCCTTGCTCTGCCTGATGTGGCTGTCATTTCTGAGTGCGTTTGGAGCTGTGCTCTGTGACAAATTCGTTCTCACTTTCTTTGAAGCAAACTCTTAGAAAACGGACTGACTTACTCGGTAGTACCTGAAGCCAAGAGTGATTTGAGTATGAAGGGCCGTCTCAGTTAGAGATGAGCAAACTTGGAGCCTCAGGGAGCTGTCAGGGACTGCAGGTGCAGGGATGAATCAGTGGGGGCCATCTGTCTGTTTGCCAGTTCTACTGTCGATCAGGCTAGAGTCTCACAGAGATGGCCTGCATTTTAGAAGGCCACATGGAGCTCTGTAAGGCAGCTAGTATCTTGACATGGAAAGCCAGCTGCAAACTCAGGCTCAGAATAAAAGGGAATGTTGAAAAATTCAGGCAGAACGGCCTTTGTACACCTTGTCTACAACATGCAAACTGAAGGGGAAGACAAAGCCCGGTTGTGAAAGCAGATTCAGGGAGAGAAGAGAGGCTGACGGATCCCAGGCAGGTGAGAGGGTTGGGGTCCAGAAGGAGACCCGCTGTGGGCTTCGGGTCCCACACAGGGCAGGTGTGTACCCAGTGCAGAGGGGCAGGGCTATGAAAGGGCCCCGAGCTTCCCTCCTCCCTCGGCACAGAGAGCCGCAGGGGCCTGGGCAGGTTTCTGGAGGAGCCGGGACGGGAACTGCCTCGGCCTCCTGGGTCTGGGTCCGCAGAGACTGGGGTGGAGTCTCACCCAGGGAGGGTGCAAACAGCGAGGCCACTGAGGCATGTGGACACCGCCAGGGTGCAGTGAGAGGCCGCAGCAGGGCTCCCAGGGAGGAGGGGCACTAGGCACCGGGCTTGGGCCTCGGGCCTGCACCTCCTGGGGGTGGAGGAAGAACCCGCCATCACCTTGCCCGGTGGCTTCCATTTAAGCTGTCAACCTCGGGTGGGGGTGACATGGGACACTGCACTCTGAGGGGGCGATGGCTCCTGGGATGAGTGACATGAGCTCCAGCAAGTGCCCCGTCCCCCAGGCAGAGCGCCATCATCCTCTCCATCGGGCGGAGGCTCCACAGAGGTGACGGAGCCGCTTCCTGGAGCGGCTGTCACGTGGGTTGGTCACCACAGAGAAGGAGCCCTCCAGAGGTCCCTCCAGAGGGCCTGACGTTGGACATGAGCGTTTCCCAAATGTGTCTTCCAGACCCATCTTTGCAGTAAAACCCGCACTTCATTAGCGCACTGAGCAGGAGCCTTCCTCCTGGATTCCCTTGTCCTTCTTCACTCTGGAAAAACTCTGCGAGCAAAACCCTGGAGGGAGGGAGGGAGGGACCTGCTGGAGCCTCGGAGGACCCCCGGGTGAGCCCTCAGCCCGAGGCCACCTTCCTGGACCTCAGGGCTGGGTGGGGACATGGAAAGGACAGCACGGGGGTTGGCTGGGTGCTAGGTGGGCTTGGTATGTCCCTACCACACTGTCCCACCTGTTCCTCACAATAGAGGACCAGCGGGCATGGCGACTTCTGCACAGCACCCTGGGGTGAAAGCCGAACGGCATAAAATGGACCCTTAAGGTGCTCAACTGTGGGGCACTGCTGCACCCAGTGCTGCCCGCCCACCCCTCTGTCTAGTTCCAAAGCACTGTCACCGTCCCCAGAGGAGACCCAACGTGTTCAGCAAGACAAGTGCCACCTGTCAAGGGCCCTTTCACTTGTATGAATCTATGCGGCACCAAAACAGGAGCCGGAGCCTCTCTGTGAGTATCCCCTCCCGCCTGCCGGGAGGCTGCGATGGCCCCGTAAACGCACAACCTCTAAATATTTGCCCCCGGCAAACACAGTTGGGGTGGATGACCTGAATCGCCCAGATGACGACTCTGGGGCCGGCCGTCACAGGGCTGAGCAGAGTTGTCTTGTGCCAGAAACTTCCTCGGTGTGGTCAGCGGTGCCCACGGCGCACAAGGCAGCCGTGGAGACCCAGGGTCGGTTTGCGCAAATGCCTTGGCTCCAGGCGTGGGATAGTCACAGTTTGTTTCTTGTCACCTTCTGGGAAGTCACTGTGGCCTTTTCTGTTTTTTTTTTTTTTTACTTTTACCAGAGCCATGCTTTCCATTGAATCCAGATTCCTGAATAGAGGGCCCTTCTGTGGTCAGCCCCAGGAGGGCAGAGCCCATCCCATCAGGGGTGGGGTGGAGGAGGGTGTCCAGGTCTTGCGGGTGAGAGACGGACTGGGGACGATGGCGGCCAGCATTGCTCTCGGACCTTCACCTGTCCAGGGAAGGGCTTGGCTGAGCCGGCGCAGCCCCGTCTTCTCTGGTTGTCGGAGTCCCCTGGAGTCGAGGCAGGCCCTGCCCGTGTCTCTGGGTGCCTCTTGAGCACACCTGAAGGCTCTTCTGAGTCTCCCTCCTCTCCCGGTGCCCTGTGACAGCCTGGGGCACATGAGCGGGTGGCAGCGCTGCGTGGGTGAGGAGGAGACGCGCCCTGCCAGCCGCTGCTCCCTCTCCACCGTGTGCTAGGAAGGCCGAGAGCAGCGGGCTGGCCTGGGGGGCTTGGGAGACCTGGGAGACAGTCCCCTTGGCTGTGGACATGGTGCTCTTCGGTGGACCCTCGTGGGCTGAGGATCCATCAGACACCCAGCACCATCTCCAGTCCTTGAGGGACGCTTCTCACCGTTCTCAGCATCGCGACGTGCAGGATGGCTCTGTCAGCAGTGGGAACAGGAGCAAATGAAAGTGTAGGTTCCTTGTTCAAAAGGGACAAGGAGACATTCCCCTTTCTCCCAGGGTCTGGTCACCAGCCGTGGGTGCTTGATCTGCCAGTTGACGGTGCCCTCCCTGGCACACCGCATACTCAGGGGAGCCAGTGCAGATGTTCACAGGAGCACGGCCTGACCTGACCTCCTCCCACTTAGCCCCAGGCCCCTGCTGGGGATGGAGGATGGCCGTGGTCACCAGGCAGGGTGGGCCAGGAAACCAAGTGACCAGAAACCTGTCCCAAGGAGGTGGAGGGGCAGTAGGAGGCAGGTGACTGTTCTGTAGTCCACCTGTGCCACACTCTCAGAGAGGATATTGTTAGGGACTTCAAGACAGTGACCATGAGCAGGCAACTCCAAGGGAGGGACATGCCCATGACCCCATGAAGCTGCTCCTGGAAGTGGGTATGCAGGAAGTACAAAATGGGTGCTCAACAGTGAAGTGCTGAGGGTAGAGAAAGGAAAAGAGAGTCACAGGCTCAGAGTTTGGGGCTATATCCAGAGAAATACCAACTCAATGGCAGTTGTGGCGGCTCAGCCAGTGTTTGCTGAGTGAATATGTGTGATTCCTTTCCTGAGCCCCAGGTCCCTGACCTATAAAATGGGAAAGATAATAAAGGTGCTTACATCAGACAGAAGCATGGAATATGTTCCCTTTTGGCATGCAGAGGAAGCCCACCACTTCGATCCTCTTCATTCCCAAAGCTGGGTACCTAGTGCACATTTAAAAAATGTTTGTGTTGAGGATTCCTAGAGAAATGTGATTTTTGCAAATTGGATTCAAAACAACCCCTTCACCTTTTAGGACCTCATCGCCCCACGTGGAGGATGCAGCTGGCATGGAGGTGCGAGGCGGCTCCCAGACAGGCCACGCAGCAGCTGCGGGAAGGAGCAGGGAAGGAGTCCGTTTTAGTCTTCAGATCACCTTTTCCAGGGACTGGTTTTCTTTCTCCTCTTTCCCAGGGCAGTTTTGTGTCTGGGATCAGCTTTTTACACGAGCTTGGACCTAAAGAAGCACGTGTCTGAGTAGCCCCTGAAAAGCTAGGGGATCTCGGTGGCCTTGTTCCCAGAAACCACAGCTGAAGCTCACACCCAGTGGGAGCCCCCAGATCCCCCACCCAGGACGCAGTCCGCGCCCACTCCAGGTCCCTGCAGCTGAAGACCCACCGTGAGGACTTACTCTTGGTGTTCACATGCGACCAAGACTCCGGTCCAGTGGGAGAGTGGGAGGCTGAGGCTGCCTGAAGCCCCTTAGGGGAAGCCGTGGGCCCCAGGATGCCATCAACTGGGGACAAGGGACCTTTGCCCATACTTTCACCCATGTGTCCTCAAAACCCTACCATCTATTTGTGTCTCATTCTTCCAGAGAACTCTGTACTTTGAGGTAAGTTTGTAGCCCAATATTTGCTTTTTAACATTGACAAGGGAGAGTGGCAGGAGATTGAGGCCACCCCTCTGCACTGCCCAGGTGGGTCATTCACATGGGATGAAGGTCATGGTGACTCACCAGACCTACATTTGAATGGAACTAGCTGTGTCCCTCCTGGAAGACTCATAACAAACACCTGGGATTTGTGTGGAACATTCCAAACTCCAGGCTCTGCTTTTCTGTTTTGATTTTCCATCTCTGAGGTCTTCCAGGGAACCAGCCCATTACAGTCCCGTCCACAAAATGGGAGCGCACCAAGTCCGTGGGGTGAACCGCATGCACCAACCCGCAGGCACGCGCCACCTGTGGCTGTGCACTGGAACGCCTGATCCCAGGTGCGGTGCTAAGGAAGGGCCCTGTGCAGCCAAGCGTGACTTCCTGTTGGGCGTAGACACAGCAGCGTTCCCTGTGGCCGATGATGGCACCTCTAGTAATAAATGCCAGTGAACTGGAGGTGAAGTAACCTCATGCCAACAAGTCACCCCATGCTGTGTTTGCACCGAAAGCCCCCCAAAACCTGAAGAAGCAAAACCCAGCTGCAGGTTGATGATTTTGGTGGGAGTGGAGATGTGGGTGGACCTTCTGCTGGGCTGTGGGCCACGCCCTTGGGATCGGCTCATTAGGGCTATAGGTCCAGCTGGCCATTCCCAGGGCCTTGAATTTGCTGAGGCTCTTTACAAGCCTGAGTCACACCACACCCCATGGGGGTGAGCCAAGTCTCCACCCTGCCTCACCTAAGGTAGGGGGCTCCCGTGGAACCCCTGTCTGCCTGGGGGAGTCAGGCCTGGGAGCTGGTCCCCCCTCCTGACTTCTCACCCAGTGCTCTTAAAACCCAGCAAACAGCCTTGAGATGCATTAAATTGCGCTGAGGTTCTGACAGCTTGCAAAGCAAATTCTTTGCAACTGTTATAAAGGTCTCATTGCTTAAGTGTACTCCAGCAAAACCACCAAGCCCCCTCCACGCCCAAGACTCAGACTTGCAAGGGAAGTGAAATGTGCCTGCGAGGCTGCCAGAGTGACCATGCCTAGCCCAGCACTTTTTGGGGGAATATATGGAAGGTTCCAGAAGAGGTAAGGATTCCTCATGCAGAGTGACGTGCTGGAGCTCAGCTTGCTTGTGTTCACAGCCTCCCTGCCTCCTGCCAGCCTACTGGACCTCTCTCCTTCAGTGTCCTTGTCAGTACATAGGATTTTTCCAAGTGGCACCTTGGCTGGTGGTAATGAGTTGATGTAAAGCACCAAGAATAGGGTTTGATGTGTATGCATTCGGTGACTACTATATGCCAGGTGCTGTGGATACAAACATGAGCAAATAAGAAGAAACCCGGCCCTCCTGGACTTCCTATTTGGGGGTGGCAAGGGTATATAGCACGCACTCAATAAGGTCCTCAGCACCCAATCAGCTCAGAGGTGCAGATCTTTGCCAAGGAGTTGCACACTGGCCACAGGGTGTTTCTTCTCATGAGCTTTGGCTGTGGGGTTGACATCTCACAGCTGTAGTGTTTTGTCAACCGGTGACTGTTGGCACACAAAATGTGCTGCCAACAACACTTGAGGTCCAGGAGTTTCCCGGGCCAGCCTTGTCCTTGACCCCACCTGCCTGTCAAAGAAAGGGTGGGTATGTTTTGCATCAGCAGTGAACAGGGTCAAAGTTTAGTCGATCAGAAGTTGTGTAAGGACTCACTGTGGCTGGTCTCGGCCCGAGGCCTCCCAACACTCATTAACAACTGCTCAATGATTATCTCCCTGGATTTATTATGGTGACTTGGACCAAAACATCCCTGACCGTGGCGCTGATCCAAAGACCTGCCCCCGACGTCACAGGCGAGCCTCCCTGGGTGTATCAGAGGGGCAGGGCCGTCCTCCACGGTATTTAAGGCAGGAGGCTCCACCGCCAAGCACGGCCTTCCCACTGGGAACTCACGGGAAGAGCCCGGAGGAGCCACCCTGGATCTGACGGAGACCACCCAAAAGGAAGGCAGGTGGGTCGAGCTTTCTTACGCACCTTGCTAAAAATTCCAGCAACCACACTAACTCAGTTTTCCTCGGGGCCGTGACTCTCTGGCCATGTGCAACCCACCCACGGTCCGTCGGACGTTCCAGCAGGCGTCTCCTGGTCCTTTTGTCCAGGAAGGCTGTTTTCTGTTTCAGGTGACCCTGGCATTTGTGCCCCTTACCACAGCTCTGCAGAAATGCCTCCTCAGCTGCACAACGGCCTGGACTTCTCGGCCAAAGTCGTCCAGGGCAACCTGGACAGCCTGCCCCAGGCGGTGAGGGAGTTCGTGGAGAGCAGCGCCAAGCTGTGCCGGCCGGAGCACATCCACATCTGCGATGGCTCCGAGGAGGAGAACGGACGGCTGCTGGGCCGCATGCAGGAGGAGGGCATCATCAGGAAGCTGAGCAAATACGACAACTGGTAAGCCCCCCCCGGGGCCCACCCCGCCCTCTCCTTGGCATCAGTGGAAAGAGGTGAATGAAGCCCTCTCAGGGGCTGCAGATGCTTTAGAACCTTAATAAAATGGTCAGAACCATCGAGGCGGGAGGACCTAGTGGAGCCCCCGAGGCCCTAGTTGAGCTGGGCAGGCAAATGCTCTTTGCAGCCTAGATTCCGGATCATGATGAAAGACAGTCCCCACCCCTAGCTAGTGGCCTAGTCAGCGTCTTCCTGACAAGGTGCCGGCTGGCTTGGCCACCGCACTTCTACAACGTGCCAGTGTGCTCCGTGTCCTGCTGGGTGTGGGAGAAATGTGACAATGCGAGATGGGTCTGTTCCTCACGGTGCTTGACTGAAGGGGACCCTGGGACTTTTGCAGCTGGTTGGCTCTCACTGACCCCAGGGATGTGGCCAGGATTGAAAGCAAGACAGTTATCATTACCCAAGAGCAAAGAGACACGGTGCCCATCCCCAAAACCGGCCTCAGCCAGCTGGGTCGCTGGATGTCAGAAGAGGACTTTGAGAAAGCCTTCAATGCCAGGTTCCCAGGGTGCATGAAAGGTGAGCAGGCCATTCTCCCAACAGGGCAAATTGACAGCACGCCTGTCCTCATGACACCTGCCCTGGTGGTGATCGTGACAGCAAGGGAGCCCCGCCCCCGCCTCAGTGTCTCCCACTCTGTGTGAAAAGCGCCCTGTTCTGTTCTCAGACGTCTTGCATGAACCCTACAGGGTTCCACACGTGTGGATTTCATGCAGCCTGGCCAAGCCTGATCGTAGCCTGGGAAAACATGGATCTGAGCATTTTTGTCCACTTTGCCGTAGACTTTGCTAAACCTTGGGGCTGGTGGCCATGAGGGTGATATTGATGATGGGAGGCCATAGCAAAGATTCCTTCGGAAAATGATGCCGGGTATGTTTGCAGGCCAAGGTCATTGCTCACCGCCCCCACTGGCCCCTCCCCAGGTCGGACCATGTACGTCATTCCATTCAGCATGGGGCCCCTGGGCTCCCCGCTGGCCAAGATCGGCATCCAGCTGACGGACTCGCCCTACGTGGTGGCCAGCATGCGGATCATGACGCGGATGGGCACGCCTGTCCTTGAGGCCCTGGGCGACGGGGAGTTCATCAAGTGTCTCCATTCCGTGGGGTGTCCCCTGCCTCTCAAAAGTAAGCATGCCACTTCAGAATCGAGAGTTGATAAAAAGTAAGCTCCTGCGCTCCGCACATTCACACGCTGACGCGGCTGCGCCTGTTGCAGAGCCTCTGGTCAACAACTGGGCCTGCAACCCAGAGCTGACGCTCATCGCCCACCTGCCGGACCGCAGAGAGATCGTCTCCTTCGGAAGTGGGTACGGCGGGAACTCGCTGCTGGGGAAGAAGTGCTTTGCTCTCAGGATAGCCAGCCGGCTGGCCAAGGAGGAAGGCTGGCTGGCAGAGCACATGCTGGTAGGTGGGCACGTCCCCTGGCCGTGCTGGGAGGCCTGGGGTGGCAGACGCAAGTCCGTTCAATCTCCTGTCTGCGTGGGAGATTCATAGACAGGGAAACTTCTTAAGTAATTATGAACTCCACAGCCTATGTCCCTGCTGAAGGACCTCGGGCACAATGGCCACCATGGAGATCCTGTGGACTTCATTCTTTTGAACGGAGATAGATCTTGAGGGTCTACCCTTGGGAACTTCTAGGCACATCCCTAGACCTCAGGGTAGTAAAGAACAGAGACCTCAGTGAAGAACCTTGTCTCCTGCAGATCTTGGGCATAACCAACCCTGCGGGTGAGAAGAAGTACCTGGCGGCAGCTTTCCCCAGTGCCTGTGGGAAGACCAACCTGGCCATGATGAACCCCTCCCTCCCGGGGTGGAAGATAGAGTGTGTGGGCGACGACATCGCCTGGATGAAGTTTGACAACCAAGGTGACTGTCTTGGGCCCAACCGGTGATAAAAAGTGGACTCCTGTGGGTTATCGACCTCAAACATGGCCAGCTCTCCCAAATCCAGGGTTGGGTGTGTCGTTCAGTTAGTTCAGAGGCTGCGAAACCTCAGAACTCTGTCCTCTGCCAGCCCAGCATCCTTTAACAATCTGGGTCAAATGGGCCGTGTATGGCTGATCGCTTATATACAAACATTTAATAAGTTGGTGGAAAATGGAAGAGGAAGAAAGAGTTGTGAGAGTCTCAGAGTTGCACAGTCTCAGAGATGCCCAATGAGAACAGGCGTGTCGTCTAAGGAGGGAAAGGGGTCGGGGAGCTTGGTACGGAAACTAGCGGGCAGATGCCAGGCTGCTCGGCTTGGGATTTACCACCGCTTTTCTGGTTGGACTTGTGCAGGTAACTTAAGGGCTATCAACCCAGAAAATGGTTTTTTTGGTGTTGCTCCTGGCACCTCCGTGAAGACAAACCCCAATGCCATCAAGACCATCCAGAAGAACACCATCTTCACCAACGTGGCCGAGACCAGTGACGGGGGCGTTTACTGGGAAGGCATTGATGAGCCGCTGGCCGCGGGAGTCACCATCACCTCCTGGAAGAACAAGCAGTGGAGCCCGCAGGATGGTGAGCCCCCTCTGGAGGCTGTGCGCTCTGGGCTGCAGGTGCCTGTTTGGGCCAGATGCTAAAGGGCCTCTCTCTCTTTTTGTAGGGGAACCTTGTGCCCATCCCAACTCAAGGTTCTGCACTCCTGCCGGGCAGTGCCCCATCATCGACGCTGCCTGGGAGTCTCCGGAAGGCGTGCCCATCGAGGGCATCATTTTTGGAGGCCGCAGACCTGCAGGTGAGCTCTCCTCTGCTCAGGTGGGGGCACGGGGTTTTGGGAACTGAAGCACAGTTGGAATCTCTCCTTTTCCATGACCTTGTCAGAGGGTGCCAATGAGCTGGAGCTTTCTTTCCCCAAATCCAGAATAACTTGCAAGCTCCAATGTAGAGCCAACTCGTTGGCTTCCTGGATCTGTGACCTAAGGTGGCTGGATTGGAGTTTACAGATTCTTTTGTGGCCCCAGTTGGTACAGCGGTGCCTTAGCAGTTTTCTGTATAGCTGCTCAACTAAAAAGACGCCGTTTTGCCAAGTCATTTCATGTGTGCGATGACATCGCTGGTCTTAGAGTCTGAATGTCAAAGGCTTGAAGGAGTTTTCTGTCCTTCTCAAGGTGTCCCTCTGGTCTACGAAGCCCTCAGCTGGCAGCATGGTGTGCTCGTGGGCGCTGCCATGCGATCAGAGGCCACGGCGGCAGCAGAGCACAAAGGTAAACAAAGTCAGGACTTGAAACCACATGGAGGGAGATTAGCGCTCTGGGCAGCCCCCCCTTTGCCCCCACTCTGTGTCTGTTTGTGGAGAGAAAGACGGGGGCAGGAAGAGAGAGAAGTAGGCATGCTATATTCACAGTAAATGACGGTCCCTATTAAGCCTTTGGACACATTACTTACCAAAGGACCCCTTTCTTTAATAGGCAAAATAATCATGCACGACCCTTTTGCCATGAGGCCCTTTTTTGGCTACAACTTTGGCAAATACCTGGCTCACTGGCTGAGCATGGCCCAGCGCCCAGCAGCCAAGTTGCCCAAGATCTTCCACGTTAACTGGTTCCGGAAAAACAAGGAAGGCAAGTTCCTCTGGCCAGGCTTTGGGGAGAACTCCAGGGTGCTCGAGTGGATGTTCAACCGGATCAATGGGGAAGACAGCGCCCAGCTCACACCCATTGGCTACATCCCGAAGAAGGATGCCCTGAACCTGCAAGGCCTGGGGGACATCGACCTGGAGGAGCTCTTCGACATCTCCAAGGAGTTCTGGGAGAAGGAAGTGGAAGACATCGAGAGATACTTGGAAGACCAAGTCAATGCTGACCTCCCCTACGAAATCATCAGACAGGTCCTTGCACTAAAACAAAGAATAAGCCAGATGTAATCAGAAGCTAAAGGCTTTAGCTTTACAATCATCCCTTTCCATTCCATAGGATGCACTCAGAGCAAGAGAAAGTGAGTCTTCCCAAATCGGCACCAGCAACAGCACAATGAGCACACTGTTGAGCAGATCAGAAAGGCACATGTAATTGTTCAGATGAAAAACACAGAGACAAGGCTAGGAATCAGGGAGATTGGGGGAGAAATCTTAGCAAGTCTCCAAAAATTGCATCCAATGCATGTTTTGTTCAACTTTAAGGTTATCTGGGCATCTAGTTGTTAAGTTTTTCCACGTTAGCTATACCAGTTAGCTGGAATGCACAGAAGAAAACACTTGAGCTGTATATATGTGTACATGTGTGTGTGAGCATTGTGTATTTGTGCATTGTGTATTTGTACTGTTATCTAAAACATATTTAATACCTTTCGAAAAATCGTGGGCAAGATTACCTCCTAGTTGTTAGTGGAAAGAAATGTTGCTTTGTTACTAATGTGTGTGTTTAAATTATTTTTGTATACTGTTGTTCCTTACCTTTATGTAATTGTAATCAGCACCCTTACCACTTCTCGGAAAAGATTACACAATAAACTTTTATAGGAAAGATGGATTCGACTTGCTTGGTTTCTCTCACCTAAACCATCCAAAGAGAGAGCTCCGATTGAATCCTTCTTAATCAATCCCACCTCCATTCCCATGAAGGTGGGGGCGCACAGAACCACTTTGAGAAGCAGGTGAACTGCAGACCAGGAGGAGACCAGGGAGGAGGTGGTGGGAGGAGGGAGCATAGAGGATGGGAACGAGGCTGTGCTTTGCTTGCAGGATCTGCTGGAGCCACTAGTTGGCGCCCTATGGCTAGGAATAGCAGTGCTGCTTCAGGGCTGTACTTGAAGTGTTTAACGTGAACTTTTGGAAAAAAATTTGGTCTGGGGACTCAGCTGTCCCTAAGAATTGCATTGTGAACAATTTCAAAGCCTCTTTTCTTTTGACTCTTTTTTTTTTTTAAGCAATACTTTCCCACTATGACATCCGTGGGAGAGAAATGCCTTTCAGAAGGAAAGGCCAAGGGGAGCTCTGCTTTGAGAGCACTGGTTAAGTTCCTTCTGCATACTGTGGACTGTGGCTACACACTGGGCTGCCTGAGAAGGGAGGTGGCATGGGTTGGCCCCAGGTGGGCCTCGGGACCTGGCCTGGTCTCCTCTGCTCCTGGGGTTTATTGGGTGTTCCAGAACACTCCAAACAAACCATAAACTTTATATTGCATTTGTCTGCAGATAAACACTGCTCCCCTTGGCTGTTCTTCCCTCTGGGGTGGGCAGGGTTCTGCCTTCACCCTGCACCACACCCCAGGCCTGTTCTCAGGTCCCCCCCCACCAACGTGCTCCTTCCTGGTGGTCATCCCAAAGCCTCCACTTGGACAGCGAAGCCGAGATCACCCCAGGTTTGCAGGTGGGGAAACAGATCCAGAGGGGTCCACCAGGGCTGGGACACAGTCCTGCCCCTTTAAGGGATGGATGACTGGATCTGGCTCCTCAGATAAATTGGCACTTTGTAAGACCAAAACCAGTGATGGGGAAAAACCACTTAATGGAATGAAATGCTCTCTGCGGTGCTAATTTAGATCAGTGGCTGCAGACTCCATCCCTCATTCCGCTTCCGGAACTCTCTCTGGACATGCTCTCCGACTCCAACACCGAATGTGTGAAGGAGAGAGAAGAGGAGGCGGCTGGCCCGAGGCTGTCTGGATTGGGCTCCAGGCCCCACAGCCACCCCTGGGGGCCTTTGGGCCAATTCCTTGAGCCCTGAAAAACAGGTGCAGTTTGTTGCAGTGCGTGCCCTGCCCTGGCATCCTATCCTGGCCCCTCGGCTCTCTCCACTGGCTCTGGGGGCAAAGCTGGCCGATCCCGAACTGCTAGTGCTCCTACACAGCAGGGCCTGCCTGGCCTCCAGGGTGACCATGTTGCCACCAGGCCCTGGACGCCTGGGGACAGCTTAGGAGGTGACTCAGACACAATAAGAGATTTGAGGACACAAAGGACTCGCCACTTACCCCTTGTCATTGGCCGCTGACTCGGTTTCCCTAAGCACACCTCTGAGCCCTCCATCTGTCTCCAGGTCTTGGTTTTTAGGCTGAGATTTCTGGTTTCAATAACCAGGAAGCTAGGGCCTCGTGGACCAGCATCTTCCTGTTGTGCCTGCAAGTGGGAAGACAGCCTGGGGTCGGGAGGCTCAGAGGGTGAGCCGCTTGTCACCTGGAGCAGGGATAGAGCCAGCCCTCCCCAGGGGACCACACGACCCTGAGCCCAACACCGGCTGACATCTTCTACCCCTGATCCCCAGGAGCTCCCGGGCTGTGGGACCCCGTGTGAAGACCAGGACACAGGAGGGCCACACAGATACTGAACCAGGACTACAGTGACCGGCCTCTCACTCCTCCCTCTCTCCTGGAGTCTACCCTGTCCCAGGGCCCTGGACCTCCCACACACTGAGTGTCCCACACCACATGGACCTGTGCAGACGGTGGGCCGTGGGCCTCGTGGACTCCCTTTGTGCAGCCCTGAGCCACAGCAGGGCCTCTGCTGTCCTTCTTAGCTGCTGCAGTGATGTTCTTAAGTGAGCCCCCCCATGGGCAAGGGCTGTGGCCTGTGGCCTCCCTCCACCCTGCTCCTTTGCCCCAGGGGGCACCCTGCCCTGGCCAGCAGGCCCTCCTCACTCACCTCGGCCCCAGGGCCAGTAACATCCCCTGGGGACCCCCAAGGGTGAAAGGAAACAGCTCAGCTCAGCACAGGCCTTGGGTCCGTCCAGAGGGTCTGGACGGAATCAGGGTCCGGCCTTTCTCTCTGTGTGTGGGAGGTAACTGCCCGAAACTCTGAGCCTTGGTTTCCTCAGCTGTAAAATGGGCATGAGAATATGTGGACCATCTCAGGACTGCCAAGAAGATCAAATGATATGGCCAGGACGGGGCTGGGCCTGCGGTGGGCAGGGAGGGCGGCTCGTCTCATTTTTATCCCATTCCAGGTCTTCAGTGCAGCTGGGACAGGAGCCCCCTTTCTCCCACAGCAGCCAAGGTGCTGGTGACCAGCATGGGCCCGGGTGGGAACGCCCTTCCCTGCGGGCTCCACCCAAGTGCAAGAGCCACTGGGGATGTCAGGGAGAGTGGGGAGCACAGCCAATCAGGGATATCGCCAGCAGCACTCCTGCCCCAGGGGCAGGCCCCTTCACCCCCCCCCCACCAAAGACTTCAGCCAAAGGTCCCGAGTTCAGGTCTAGTCATTCTGCCTTTTGTGTCCTTAGGGCAAAATCAAGGCTGGGCACAAAGACGTCACCGTAAGAATTCTTGTTACCAAGAATGCTCTTCCTCATGGCCCCATATAGGAGCCAACTCAGTGCTCCTAGAGAAACTGTAGTTCCTCCAGGATAGAGAACTGGGCAGCCATGTAAAATGACTCAGCAGAAGATCATTTATTGACATGGAATATTTGCCACTCCGTCCCGTGTGCGGGTAGACGATGAGCGCACGGTGGGGTTCTGCGTGTCTGTCCAGGCGAGCGCTGAAAGAAGACAGCACGGGACGGTAACCACAGTGGTTTTGGGGAGTCCAGGCAGCTGGCCTCTGGCCTGGGGGTGTCAGCAAGACCCCTGGTGTCACCACGAGTGCAGGTATTGAACGCAGGAACCCTCCCCCCAGGGGCCCATCAGTGCCCGGTGGCTGGAGAAGAGAGCAGGGGTGGGCGTGAGATGACCTAAACAGGCCTGGCAGGAGGGCCAGGGGAATGGCCACCAAGAGCAAGGTGGAGAGACCACCGTGCCTCACTCCCTCCAAGGCTGGCATCCGGTATGGCAGGGCCACAGGTTAAGAAGCTGGAAGACCCCCCCCCACCACCACCACCAGGTGGTGAAGATCTGCTGCCCTGATGAATCCTCCTCCCTGAGGCCCCCAGACTCCCCACACGGCTGAGGGGCTCCCACCCTGCTCGGGAGTCGTCCCTAGGTGGCCCCAACAGCCCTCCCCTGTGCCCTACAAGTGCCCCCCAGGACTCTGCGGCAAACCAGGCAGCTTGGCAGGGCCAGGGGCGTCCCCTACACTGAGAAGACCCTGGCTCAACCTCCCTGGACAGCCATCAGGTCTTGTCCATGGGGAGCATGGGGGGCTTGGGACAGAAACTTGTTCTCAAGTGGAGCAAAGCGAAACAGGTGATTTTGCCACGGTCCTGGGTTTTTTTCCTGCTCATGTTGGCACAGGAGCTCAGCAGAGCGGGGATCTGGGGAGAGGCTCTTGTTAAGGCCCCTCTAGGACCGTCACCTGGATTACAGGAAGAGCCGCCAGCGCACAGCTCATGCGGGGCTGATGA
Organism: Marmota flaviventris; assembly: GCF_047511675.1. Lineage (NCBI taxonomy): Eukaryota > Metazoa > Chordata > Mammalia > Rodentia > Sciuridae > Marmota > Marmota flaviventris. The sequence goes on along the minus strand of NC_092499.1, from coordinate 190,879,021 downwards.
TTACAGAGCCCTCGCCGCACGCCATGTTCTCTCGGCCATCTGGGCCTCTCCGCAGCAGGACAAAGCTCAGAGGTTTCTCTGAGGCTCAGAGCTGGGACTTAGGGCCGCCGCAGAGGAGTGGCGGACGTCATTCGGTCCACAGTAGCACCGGAGTGGGGCCAGGAACACATTTGCCTCGCTGACACCTGCCAGCGTCTGTGGGTTGAGGCTGCTTCCTGGGGGTGAGCGGCCCACGCCGCAGACCGTCTGGGCTGGGAGCCCCTGGGTAATGGGATATGCAGATGCGTGCGCCTTTGCCAGGCGGAATGGCAGGACTCTTCTCCAGGCGAGGCAATTTACAGCAAAATATGCTGTAAATATTTGTTCAGCCCAGGAAAATGACTTTAATTGCATAATTAAACTCGTTGTAGATGCTGCTTCCGGACAAAACGATGGGGGAGAAGAACTGAGCCCACAGCTGTCCCTCCGAGCTTCCTGACTGGAGGGACAGGCTGCTCTTCTCAGGCTGCGCTGGGGCCTGTCTTTCCACGGAGCAACGGCAACTTTGAGAACAGACAGGGAGGGCGAAGGAAAAAGCAAGGGGTGTTGAAGTGTGGAGGGAGCAGAAGAGGTCACCTACTCAGAGGACCAGTGGCGGGTGTGGGGGGCATCCAGACCCTCAGGCAGGATTTAGCACGGTTTCCAAATGTCCCATGCACGTCCCACCTTCCACAGACAGGGGCCACTTGAGCAGGTGATGAACCCACGTGAGGGGGAGAGGAGGGGTAGGCTGAGAGACGCCTGCTTTTATCTATTTATTTAGACATTTGCTTTAAAAAAAAACCAACACCCAGCACCCCCACCAACATAGCCTCCCGAGTACAATCCTAAGTGAAGAAGCTGGCCACAGAGGACACAGGTGCCATGTGCCCTGTTCATGGGAAATGTCCCCAGCTGGGACCGAAGGCAGGTCAGAGATTGCCAGGGGCTGGGGAGAAACTGAGAGGGAGAAAGAGATGCTAACGGGGACAGGGTTTATTTGGGGGTGATGGGAATGCCCTAAAGTTAGATCGTAGTGAAGTTTCCACAATCCTGTGAATTTATTAAAAGCCATTGAATTATGCATTTTAAATGGGTAAGTTTTATGGAATGTGAATTATTGCTCCATAAAATTGCTAAAAAAAAAAAAAAGAGGAAAAAAAATACAACAACAACAAAAGTTCACTTATCAGAAACCAGTGTCCTTCCAGGGCCGTGCTGAGGCCGGCACGTGCCATATGAAGGAGGGGGGAGGAAGGAAGAAGCAAGCGCAGCAGAGAACCGAGGGGCACGGACTTCCTCATTCAGGTCCACCGCCACTTTACTGCCAGGCCAGGGAGCCTCCTGGACCCCGAGCACTGCACACGTCACCTCATCGATGACCAGAGGGGAAACTGAGGCTGTAGGAGACGGAGGCTGCAAAAGCCACTTGACCAGCAGGTGGCAGAGCTGGGACCCTCAGGAGCCTCCATCTCCATCCTGATGGCATTGATCTTGAGCCGTGGCTGTGACCCCAGATGGGTGCTCGGCAGAGGGAAGAACTCTGGGGTCAGGAGATCAGGAAGCTCACCCAGCCCCGCCAGCCACCAGGAAGCCCACCTAGGTTGGCACGGGCATCAGAGGGGAGGGTCTGGCGCACATCACAGCAGTAGGAAAGGTCTAGGCACAGGGCAGGGTCCTGGACTCGGGGTCCATCAGTGGCACGAGGGTCCCATTTCCTCCTCCCCGTCCCTGGTAGCAGAGTCCAGTGATGGAAGAACTCACTGCAGCCTGAGACTCCTAAAGTGCTCTGGGTGCCTTGCCTGTCCCTGAGCCTCAGCTTCCCTGGCTGCACAAGTGCTCTGTCCTGCTTCTTGGAAGTCTTTCCTTCCAAGAAGGGGAGAGTCACTTGGCTTTTTGGTGGGGCTCTTAGGTCTAGGACTCGGGGGTGGGAGTATAGCTCAGTGGGGAGTGGTTGCCTATTATGGGAGAAGCTCTGGGTTCCATCCTCAGCACTGTCAGAATAAAATAAAGAGGAAGAAGAGGAACTGGAGGTGAGTGAGCCCTCGTAAGAGACCAGGCAGAGCCTGACTTCATGGAGACGTGACAGCCAAGGCACTTTGCACCCTGAAATCCCATGGCACTTAGCACCCCTCCTAAAACCCCACCGCTGCCCCCACTCACCCCTTTTATGACACCATCTGCTCCCCAGGTACAGGCGAGATCTTTCAGTCCCAGGCCAAGGACATGGGGGGCAACACCCTCATGGGCACACTCTATGTGCCCCAGACCTTCCACCCTGGCCCACAGCCTGCTGCCCCTCTGTCTTCAGGGGCTTGAGTGACAGTTGACTCCCGCCACAGGACACTGGACTAGCTTTAAGAAAAGCCCTCAGCATCTCGTAGGGAGGCAGAAGGGGGCCTGTTCTGCCCCCTTCCCCATCAGGAAGACCTTGGCTGCCTGTTGCCAGGGCCCCCGTGTGCGGGGCAGCCTGCCTGGGCTGTAGGAAGGCGGCTCCCTGAACCCAGTGGCGTCCAGCCTGGGTTGCCGGGAAGTCCCCTGCCAAGGCTGAAGTTCTGGGTCTAGTTGAGCGGGCCTGGGCCGCCCATAACTGGCTGCAGGGCACTGGTCTGGTCTGGTTGGAGCCTCCCAGGCTGAGCACAGCCCCCCAGAGTTGGCACAAACCCCTGCCCCACGTCCCGCTGGTTAATAGAACACTGCCCTCAGAGGTGAACTCGGGGCTGGCCTGGGTGGGCGTGGAGGTCGCGGGTCCCTCTGAAGCGAGGCAAGGGCTTCATCACCATGAAGGACAGAGCCCAGGGAGCCAGAGGCCCCGGTGACTCATGCGGCAGCTGCTCCCCCATTATGTAAAGCGGAACTCGGAGCCATTAGCCGGTAGGAGATGAGATGTACATTTTGGATTAACTCAGATCACCAGAATGCGTCTTCTCAGCCCAGGGAAATTAAACATGAAGTCGGGGGAGCTGAGACAGGAGGGGCAGGGCTCAGCCAACCATGCCGGATCGGCTTTGCTTTTTTATTTTTTTCAACAGGCTGCAGGCTAAGGGGACGGGAGGACACTGCTGCCATGTCGGTCTGGGAGAGAAGAGATGGAGCCGAGATCCACTTTCTGTCTCTCTCCTTGGGCAGAAGCACAATCAATCTGGGTGGCAGAATTAAATTTTGATCTGTCCGATTTCTTCCATCACAGCTTCCCCTAATAATGGTTATTTATTGAGCACTTATTATGTGCCTGGCAGTCAGCTAAGCACTTTGTAGATAAGGAAGAGGTCCATTTGTCTTCTCCCCTCTGCATCCCCGTCTGCGTTGTTGCTGGGGAGGGAGTCTGGAGGGAGAAGCTGATAGGAGCCGCACAAAGGGAGCGCTGAGTCATGCTGGGAAGTCGCACTAGTCCTTCAGATGGATACCAGGGAGGCTGGGGTCTCAAAGCCCCCCGGGGTGACGACCCAGCCTGACTCCTGGTATGTGACCAACGGTCTGTGCAAGTCACCCCCGGAACTGTAATAAGCACATGTCCTACTGGGAACCTCTTCCAAGTCAAAAGAGACGGTGAGGGTTGGACAGGGGCTCTGGGGCTCTAGAGGTCTTTGGAATCTGAGAATCAACTCAAACCCCAACCCTAACCTAATCCTGGAAATGGACAGGGTCCGATGTCCTCCTAACTTGGTGTAGAACAGAGCTGCAGTACCGCCTGGCCCACCCCGGCTCAGGCATCTGGCCACTGGGTCTTCCTGGCTTTGTGGACACAGACCCACAGGATCTGGGGTCCCACCCAAGTTCCCTGAGTCAGCTTGGGCAACTTCAGTCCGTCCCACCCTGCACCAAGGTGGGTCAGAAGGGTTGACTCTCCTGGGTTCCTGAGTGTCAATTCCAGCAGAAGAGACACATCCTCTGGGACCCCTCTAACAGTGGGGAACAGTCACTGCACCCCGTGGGGGTCCACTCTGGTAACAGCGGGGTCAACTTCCCTGTGGCTGGGGACGTGAGGACGTGCTCTGAGAATCGAAGTGTCTGCAGTGTCCCCAGCCGACCAGTGCCTCCCCATGATGGCCGGTCTCCAAGATCCATCCATCACTTTCCAATGAATAGTTATTGGATGTCGTCCTACTGCCTGGTACTTAGAGTCAGCCCAAGTGCTTAGATGAGCTGATCAGGACTGTCTTTCCTAATGAATTGGTCCCACAGGAGGCCCTGTCCTTTTCCCAGGGTCACTGAAAAACTTTGAGCCTCAAGATATCAGGAGCAATATTTCCTGTGGGCAAGAATCCACAGGTTCACTTTTCTGCCCCAGTCAGAATTGCCTGGAGGTCAGCCCCTGGTGCTGCCCCCCGAGTTTACAGTTCTGCCTGGGCAGCTGGAGAGATGGTGCTTTGGTACTACCCTTCATCTACCCACCCAGCCACCCACTCACCCACCCACTCATCCATCCATCCATCCATCCATCCACCCACCCACCCACTCATCCATCCATACATTCACCTACTCACCACCCACTCATCCATCCATCCACCCACTCACCTACCCATCTACTCATCCATCCATCTATCTACCCACCCACCCACCCACGCACCTACTCATCCATCTATCCAGCCAGCCACCCACTCATCCATCCATCCTTTTAGAAGGGTGACCCAACACGTCACCCTTCTATTTAAGTATCCATTTTTCATCTTCCCATCACCTAAGCCTCTAGGTGCCTTCCATCCACCTTTCCACTGGTCCACTCACCCGCGGCCTCCACTCAGTCCTCATCTGGTCTTCGCCTGTCCATCAAGCGTACACCCTGCCTCCAGTCTCGGACAGCCCCCCATCTTGTCACTGAGAAGCAGCCTACTTTCCCCATGTTCCTTCAGTTCACAAAATAACTGCTAAATCAGAGCACGCCAACTGGGTGCCTTGGGAGACTCAGGAAAGGTCCTCAAAGGAAGCATTTGAGTAGTGTCCGGAGGGTTCCATAAGGAATCTGCAAAGTCATGATCTAAAGGAAAAACATAGGAATTCCAGGTGGATTCCGTGGTGTGAGTGGGGCTCAGGGTGGGTCAGGGTGGAGCGTGGCTGAGAGGACGGGGGTTACTAAAGGGAGAGACCAACACAGATGGTTGGGCGTCGGGAGAGCAGGTATGTGGTTTGGCTGGACTAACGGATACAGGAGACCAGAAAGGTAGTGTGGCCCGCCCCAAGGGGTAGACTACGGACAAGCAGGCCATACCTCCGAGCTGGACCTTTTGTGAGGCAGGAGGTGGAGAAGCTGGGTAACACTGGGGTGTCTGGGAGTGAGCCCTCATGGAGAGCAGCCCGAGATTGCGTCCTCTGCTCTGGGGGTGGTGGTCAGGGCTGTTCTCAAGCTGGGGCGGTGGGGCTGCCATTGCCACTGGGTCTAGGCTCAGACCACCTGGCTGTCCCAGGTCTCCTCTCGGGCTCACATCTGAAACTCCAGCCACAGTGAACTTGAATGACCTCGGCTTGGAAGACAGGCTTTTGTCGGAGGTTGACTAACTGCCTTGGCCATTTCATAATGGCCATTTTGGAACAAAGGGGCAGAGAAAACCAAACAACTTCCCACGTCTCTCTGGCAGGGGAGAAATCAAGGTCTTTGATGGTCTCAGACGTAAGTGCTTGCCTGCTGTTAGGCTAAAATTTCCGGCATCTGAAAAGTTCCAAGTTAATTTTCAGGGGGGAAATTAGATGAAAAGTAGCTTTGAAAACACCGAGAACCTTGTGTCTGAAAACTCGGTTGCCAGGGAGACTCTCCAGCACTTCCTTGCCACCACATTATAAATTAAGCCCCTAACTGAAGGGTAATTAAGGTAATTGTCAGCACTGCCGCAGGGAGGTGGCGCGTCGGGGAGGGCCCAAGCCTGGGGGCACAGGCCCCTCTAGTCCCAGGAGGCTGGGCCCTTCCTGGGGAGGGCGAACCACAGCCCCTGAGGCCTCTTCCGGAAGGGCCAAAGCCCTGCCTCGAGGAGGTCCTAAGTGTCAGGCTGTAGCCCCGTGGGTTTGGAGCAGGGTCAAAGCGGAGCGTGGGCTGATGGGCAGACTGTGTGGGCACAGAGGTGGCCCCCTGAGGCGGGCTCACCCGGGGCATCAGGCAGGAGATGGAGCAACTGTGATCTGCCACCTCCGGGAGGGAGGCAATTTAGCATGTAGCTCATGGTCCCAGCCGTTCAGCGACCCATCTGTCCATTCATCTCTCCCTCCATCTGTTCATTCATCTAGCTGTCCGTCGGAGCATCTGGCCATCCGTCATCCAGGCGCGCACGAAGCCAGCACCTACTCACTTACTTATGCATTCACCCATCCATCTACCTGTCGGCACAGCTCCACCTGCCACACCCCACCCACGCGTGTGCAAACACACACACACACACAGCGGGAAGATGGGCATGTGGATGGAGGAGGGGAGGGGCAGGGGGTGTTTGGATGCTTGGAAGGAAGGATGGATGGAGGGATGATGGAGGATGCATGATGGATGATGGAGGATGGATGATGGAGGATGGATGGAGGGAGGGAGGGAGGGAGGATGGATAGAGGATAAGTGTGGATCGTGGGTGAGCACACCGCCTCCATCTGTCCATCTGGGCACCCATTCACCTACACGTCCATCCATCCAACATCCCTCCATCTATCCATCTGCCCTCTCTCCGTCTAATCGGTGACAGTGGTGACCCCGTATTGAACCGACAGTAGCCATACTTCCTGCAAGCTTGCTGGGAGCCTTGTCAGGGCTGCTCCCAAGGCCGTCCCTCGTGTGGCCACCACCCCTAGCCCGCGAGGAGGTGGAAGGGAAGCCTTGTTGCTTGCAAGGGCAAGAGCTTGGATTTCAACCCTGTCTGCAGAGAGGGGGCAGTGGGTCTTGTCACCGTCAACCTCTCCTTGTTGGCCCTGGGAGTCAGACTCCAGGATCCTGGGGCTCTCAGTTGCCCGACTTGAACTTCTGCCCCAGGGCACCCGCCCAGCCCCACCTGCATGTCCCCGCCCCTTCCCTTCCCACAGGGTAAACAGTGCCAGCGTGGTCGGAGTCCGTGCCAGGGTGAAAGTCCATGGGTCAGGAGCCTCCGGCTGTTGTTCCCAGAAGCAGAGGCCTTGCTGCCCGTGAGCTTTGGCCTCTTTCCTTTGACCCGTTTTAGGGAAGTGCTCATTCCTGATTGTCAACTTTCACCTACTTCCAAGGCCCCTCTCCTCCCAGGGCTGGGCTGGAGGCTTGGGCCCCTCGATGCCCTGGCTCTGGCCTACTGCAGGCTGAGTCTGTGTCCCAGGAGGAGGGGGCTGCTCTCAAGTGCTTGTGGAGGCCCAGGGGCCCGGCCTGGAGGCCATAGGCACCAGTCCAGTCAGCATCTCAGTGGGGGACAGGGTGCACTGTTCTCCTTTTGCAGAGGAGGAAACCAAGGTTCATGATGGCGAAGGACCCTCACAAGGTCACACAGTTACTTGCAACGAGCAGAGTGTCAACTTGAACCCCAATATATCAGCACGCAGTGGCTGAAGACAGACTACGGTGGCATATGGGGTGAGTGTGTGTGGCATGGTCCTCAGCTGCTGCTGAGCTGTGTGACCTTGAGGGAGTCACTCAACCTCTCTGTGCCTCAGCTTCCTCTTCTGTGAAAGGGGATAAAAAAGAGATCCAAAGGGAGGGCTCAAAGAAGGGGTACACACCCAGTGCCCTGAATGCCCTCAGCACACAGCAAGCGCTCAACAGGTGTTGGCTCTGTGGCAGCTGCTCCTTTGTGCCCCCGAGTTCTCGCAGAAAGTTTGCTGGACACGGAGCCCTGTGGTTGAGAGCTGGCTCCCTGCTGCAGCCCCACCGCAGAGGCTGGAGAGCCGGGCCATGAGGATCGATCTGCTGTCACTCAGATCCGGGAAGGGCACCCTGAAGGCTGGCAGCTTCTTGGTCATTGCGGCAAATGTGGTCCCGGGAGGCAGTCGCCTTGCAGAGGGACTGCTGGGAGCCGGGACCTGGGGAGGGGGCTCCCCTCAGCATGTCCCAACTGCCCCAGCCCAGGGGACAGGGGTTATGAGGTCTTTGTGATCCAAAGGGACGAAGGAGCAGTGCCCAGTGGCCCCTGAGGGATGGGCTGTCTGTACCATGATCCCACTCTGCTGCCCGGCGCCCCACGGATGCTTGGTGACAGGGCTGGGAGCTGGCCCTCCTGAGAGCTCCCATGTGTTGGAGGAGGGGGCACATAGCAGACCACTCTCAGGGTCCCCAGTCTGCTCTCCCAGGCCACCGGGCCCCAGTGTCCTGCTGGCAGAGCGCAGGGAAACTGAGGCCCTGTTTCCACAGATGCAGCTCCTGTACTGGTACTGGCCCAGGGCTGGCCCGCCCCTCTCCTCCTGCCTGGGGGGGGGGGGCACAGGATGCTCAACCCAGAGCTTTCTCTAGGGCCAGCTCCTTGGCCGGGCTGGGGGTCTCCCGATTGCTGGACGCTGCCCAGGCCTCGTGCAGCAGCTTGCTGTCCGGGGTCTCTGTCCAGGAGTTGGTCAGACAAACGCTGTAGGGATGCCCCCTGCCCCAGTCCATCGCGACCGCCCTTCCCCTGTGCAGGACCCACGCTCCGTGGGGCTCCCCAGGGATGGGGTCTCTCCTGCAAGCCCTCGGGGAGCTGGCCTCGTCCCCAGGCTGCTGGGGAGAATCTGAGGGGCACTTGCTGGAGCAGCACCCCTCCCTCCCAGCCCCTCGGAGCCCAGCGACGCCGGCAGCAGCGAGCGCGAGCCTGCTGCCGGGACCCCCCAAGCCCACGGCGGGGGGCAGTGCACCCCACCCTCCTGGGTGGGGAAACTGAGGCTGGGAGAGGCAGACCTAAGCCCCCCTGAGTTTCTCTGGCTCACTGCAGACTGTCTGCAGGAGTCATCCAAGGTCGCCGAGGCGCGGCGGTGGCGGCAAGACGACAACAATGTTCTGACTGCTGGTCAGGTCCTCCTCCAGCCCGGCGCGCCGCGGGGGAGGGAGGCGAGGCGAGGGGCCGCCGGGGCCTCTTTAATTCATGAGTTCCTGGCAGAAGCACAATCTCGGGGGAAGATTGATGACCGGCTGCAGGTATGGGTGGGCGGATTCATAACGCTGTGGGCAGCGGCTGTAAATCAGATGAATATTCAAGATCCCGCCCCAAGCGATCCCAGTCGGTGATCAGGGTGGATATGCGGGGAGCGGTGGCCTCAGAAGCCCTCCCAGCTCAGAGGCACCCCCCCTCCAACTTCTGCAGCCCCGGAAACTTGGGCAGCTGGAGAGAGGCGGAGGGGGGGGCGAGGGGCTGCAGCCCCCAGACCCGCTCAGACCCCACGTGAAGCGCAGTTCCCCGCAGAACCAGGCACAGGTCTTCAGAGGAACATGAGGGGGGGTGGACACCACCCAGATCCAGTTCTAGAACATTCCTTGGAAAGCTCCCTGTGCCTGGCCCTATCAGCCCCCTGAGCCCCAGGATCCACCGCTCTTTCTGTGCCTGCAGGTAGCTAGTGGTGGCCTGGACCCTCCTCGGTGAGCCGAGTGGCCTCCTGGGGGGGCTGCACCGAGGTGGCCCCCTGGTGCTGCTGCTGTGGGACGAGCCCACCCCTCTGCAGGGCCACCCGGCTGTTCTGGGTTTCGCCTACGGGGTCACGGAGCACCCGTGGGCCCGGGGCCGTCAGAAGCAGCCAGCAGGGGGCAGCGTGGCCCGGCCCGTCCCACTCCCCACTCACACCTCCACCAGCGCTCAGGTGGCCTGTCCCTCTGCCCCAGGCAGGTGTGCGTGCAGTGGCGTCTCACCCTGAGACCACCCCCTTGTGTCGCTCACCACGTCTCTGCAGGCCCTGGAGGGGACTGGCCTTGCCCTCACCCCCTGAGCTGACCTGGACAGCTGCCCATCTTTGGGGCTGAGTTTAGGAGCTGAGTTCCTGGGAGCTGCTGCCTGAACGGGGCTGAAACTTGTTCTGGAGCACAAGGACTGAGACTCAGCTGTGCTCCTAAAAACCTCCCATGGCTGCCACTCCACTGGGGGTACAAGCCACAGTCCTCCTCTGGCCACGGGGCCCTGTGGGATCTGACCCTGGCTGCCTCTCTGCCCTCATCTGGAGCCAACGTCCCACCTGCTAATCGACCATATTCTGGCCCACTGGTGTGGAGTGGAGTCTGGTTGTACCCCAGGACCCTTGCACTGGCTGTGGCCCCCACCTGGACCCCATCCTCCAGCCCTTCTGTTGGTAGATGGTGTCCAGGTGGGAGGAGCTCTGAGTCCTTCCATAGTGACAAGCTTGCTCTGGGTTAGGGGCTGGGAGCAGTCACTCAGGGACCATCACACACTCCACCTTACACTCCAGGAAACTGAGGCTCAGCAAGGCCACCAGCTACCCAGGGTGCACCATGGCTGGGGCAGAGAGCAGACCTGCCTAAGCCTGGAGGCTTCTGAGTCATGTCCTCCTTGGGGTGAACGGCATCTCGCCTCCTAAGGGAGCTTCTGGTTTGGGCAGAGGCAAGTCCATGCGCAGTGCCCCCGCCTCCCGAGCCACCCTCCAGTGGGGCAAAGGCAAGCCCCGGCCTCTCCTCTGCTGGAGGCCTCCCCATTTCCCAGCTCAGAGGCCAGCCTCTTTCCAGCCCTGGGCCGGCCGCTGGGCAAACCTCCCCAGAGTCAGGGGCTTTTGCAGTCTCTTGAGACCCCCTGTTCCCCACCCCGTCCCCACATGTCGGGAGCCCCCTCTGCCTCCGGGTGCAGGCCAGACCCCAGGCCCCTCAGGAGCCCAGAGGCAAAGCCCTGGTGAGACCCAGAGCACACACCCCTAGGAGCTGTGCGCGGCACGGGGCTCCGTCCTGGGGGCTGCTGTTTGAAGACCCAGCTCCCAGCCCAGGCAGCCTGCCCTGTCCCCCAGAGCTGAGCCCTACAGCACCAATCCTGGAAGAAAGAGAACAGCCCCGGGGGTCCTGGGGGTCCTGCCAGCAGCCCCGATTTCGCTTATCAATATGGGTGCCATCAACAACCCCCCGAGTCCCCCACCCCCAAAGCAGTCACCCCAGATGTCCCCCCTGTAGAGGTAAAAGTTTCTCATCCCAGACTCTAAAGTCTGAGAAAGCACCTTAGCAACACAAGCACGTCTCCCGGGCAGACGCGTGCGTCATGGAAAACTTGGGAGCTGGTGATTGGGCGTTCTCTGCTGCAGAGTCAAGTCCCCGAACGCTTGAAAAACAACATAATGTATTCCTGTCTGCAGCTCTGAGCAAAAGCTCGTTTCGTGTCTTGTGTTTCCATTTCCTGAGGATTAATAAGTGTGGAGGGGGACTTGGGCTTCGTGCCGAATATTTATTTAGTCAATATACACATCAATTTAGCAAATTAGAGATTGCAAGCCATTTCTAAGCAATGCTGTAAAAATAATAGCTGTACTTTAAACTTGTAATGGATTTTTGTGTGGGGGGTGGCTACTACGTGCCTGGCACTTTATAAGCACAAAGAAGTTTAGTTTTTCTGAAACTTCACTGAATGTGTGAGTCATCGTGGATGTCTGTCAAAAACCAGACGTCTCGATCCTCCGCATGGGCTGCTGGCCTGGCCTGGGGATTCTGAGCCACGCCGAGAGATGAGGAGTGGGCTTTGGGGTTGGTGGTCCTGCCTTTGCCCCCCGCACCGTTGACCTTGGGGATGGGTGCTTCTCTGCTGTGGTTGCCGTGCTGGGCACCGCAGGATGCTGAGCAGCATCTCTGGTCTCTACCCACAGATGCCAGCAGCAGCCCCCTCCCCAGCTGTCCCAACCACAGACGGTTCCAGAACCTTGACACACTTGGGGGTCTCCTCCACTTGAGACCTACTGGGGTCGGGCAGGGTCCTCAGGCTCTCCGGACCTTATTCCTCCACGGAGACCCCATTCTGTGAGCAGGACTTCCACCCCACAACCTGGGGGGGGGGGGCAGCTGCTGTCCACACGTCGTGGGTGGGAAACTGGGGCTCAGAGAGGTACAGTGACTTGCCCAGAGGTGGGCTGCCGGTGTGTGGCCTTGGCACTGACCTGGGCTCCTCCCGCCTCGAGCCCCCATGCAAATGTGCCCTCCTCGGAGGGCTCCAGTCTCCTGGGCTGGGGTAGCCTTTCGTCCCCCTGGTCTCTGCTCTCCTCCTCACTCTCCTGCGGTCCCCACAGGCCTGGGGGGGGGCAGGGTTCCTGTCTGTCCCCGCCCCTGGAATGAGGGCCCACGGGGCGGGGCCTTCCCAAGCTTGCTGCCTGCTGTTTGCACGGCCCGGGCACACAGCAGATGAAATCAGGGAAAAACAGCCTAGCTCACGGGCAGCACTGCCAGCTGCCCCACGCCACCCATCCTCCCTCCCTATGTTCTTTAGTAAAGAGCTCTTCCATTTTTAGCTCCTGAGCACACGGATGTGGGAGCTAGGGCTGGCCAGTGAGACTTAGCTCAGCCAGTGGAAGTCTATGTGATGCCTTCTAGGAAGTGTCCTTATAGGGAGAAAAAAAAAAAATCCCAATGACTGGGAAGAGGACTTGATGGCTGGAGCACAAGCAGCCAACCTGGTCTATGAGGTAGGAGCTCTGTGCTCAGCATGGAGAAGCAGCCAAGACAGAAAGAATCTGATCTTTGGTGAATTCTAGAAGGTACCTAACTCACCCTGAGCTTCCTTCCTCTGGACTTTCATCACTTATAAGTGAGATAATCTACTGTTTCACTGAAGTTACTTACTCCTCCCCTGGGTCTCTGTTCGATGCTTCACACTGAACTCTAGTCAGTGTTCTAGGCTGCTGGGCATGCCCAGGATGAAGAGGGAGCTATTCTCAGAACGGTGACTTCCCTAGGTCTTTTTGGTTAGAAGGAGCTCCCACTTCCACTGTCAAGGTCAATCGCCTAAATCCTAGGGTTACTCATGGTCCCACATGTAGTGCTGAGGTTCAGAGGATGGTCACAGGGGCAAGGAGCAGGCTGGAATTCAAGTTCATGAATCAGCATCACCTACTCTGACTCTCAGCCATGTGCTTCCGTTCACCTGTCCATCTGTCCATCTCTCCACCCATCCAGCCAGCCAGTGCCCACTCTGTTCTTAAGGCTGGGTTCAGGGTATAAACCCAACTGTGTTTGGAGTCTTGAGGCAAAACAGACCACGAACCAGCAAAGAGGGAAGCAGACACACTAGGCGGAGGGGACCTGGGGAATGAGATGGAGGGACAGAGCGGGGGGTGGGGGGGGACGGGGATCCAGGCTGAGGGTATGGCCATGCAGAGCTGCTGGCAGTAAGGGACCAGGGAGGGCGGACCAGCCTGGGAGGAGACCTGCTGGGCCAGGCCGAGCCGTGTGCTGGGGGCCCAGCCTGCACTGCCTCGGTGGCCAGTACTTCCCCCCACCCCCTGCATCCTGGGGCCAGTAGCACAGGCCGGGGGCTCCCTGGGCTGGGGGCTTTCTGGAGCTGTTCTCCTGGTACAAGGACGGGCTGTTCCCACTGCCCACACCAGGAGCAGCGTCCAGCCAAGGACAGCCAAGGACAGCAGATCAGTCTGGAGGAGCCTTGAGCTTGAGGTTATTGATGGCGCGTCTCATGCTGTTCCAGAGTCCAAGCAGGAGAGGCCCACGGCTGGCTCCAGCCCGCCCCTCCCCCCTCGCTCCCCCTACCCCCCCTCCCCCCGCCCCCCCCCCCCCCCCCCCCCCCCCCGCCTCTCTGGGATCATGCATTTCCTTGTCCCCTGGTCTCTCCGGGACTTTCCAGCCAGAATCACAGAACAGAACACTTAAGACTCGCAGTGACCCTAGGAAGGAGGGACCCCCTTGCTCCCAATTTACAGAGAAGAAAACCAGCGGGGCTGGGGCTGGGGCTCGTGGTGCAGCTCGCCCAGGATGGGTGAGGCCCTGGGTTCGATCCTCAGCACCTCATAAAACCAAATAAAGTGAAGGTATCGTGTCCAACTACAGCTAGAAAAAAGAAAAAGAAAACCCGATGGGTCCAGAGAGGCCCAGCGCCGGCTCAGGACCGGCCTGAGCAGCCCACAGCCCCTGGCCCACGTCTGCTCGCCCCCTGCCCACGGCCCCTTTCCAGTTGGTTCCAGATCTGAGTCAGCCGGGCTCTGCGCCGACGGCCCTCTAGTGGACACTGTTGGAACAGCAGCTGCAGCTGCCCTGGCCCCTGTCAGGGAGGGAGATGCGGCTCCCACCTGCTGATCCAGGCTCTGGGGGACCAGGGTCTCCTGGACACTGTCCAGCACACTCAGCTCTGGGGACCGCTGGTGTAGACGGGATCCCACCCGTTGTAGAAGCCCCCCTACTGCCAATGGAGAAGGGGATGGTGGGAGGAGGGCTTTGAGGAGGGAGGGGCGGTGGGGGGGGGCAAGGGGGGCCAGTTCAGGCCCCGTGCACGGGTGGGGGACAGGGGGACAGGGGCTGCCACCGTGCCACCTCCCTGTGCCCCTCTCTGGCCCCGTGTCTCCCAGCCCAGGCTCTCCAGCTGGCTGAGCAAGAGGCCACCTGCGTGATCCGGAGCCTAGAGCCAGGGCTGCCTGGGAGGATGGCGCCCGGCCTGTGGGGGGCAGTGCTGGGGCCACCCGGCCCAGGGAACCTCTGCTGCCACAGAGATGGTCACGCTGGGGCTGCCCAACCCCTGACCCCCCTCCTCCATGACATCCCGACTCCAAAACATGAGTGCCCAGTGCTGGGGGCCATCAGACGGCTGAGTCTCAAAGCTGCGTTTCAACCTCTGCGCACCACGGTTGTCCACCCAACAGGGGGCCCGAGGAAGGCCGCCTCCTGGCCATCCCCAGGGAGGGCGCATCCTGCCTGTCCCTGGAGGGGGGCCAGCAGCCTTGCACCCAACATCCGTGTTGGAGAATGGGATTATTCTCATACCAGCGACTGGTTCAATAATAGGTGACATTTTAAATAAAACGATTCTGCTGTTGACTCGTGCAGTGCTCAGACACTCAGGAAGACAGTCCCCGGGATCCACAGGAGGCCGAGGGAGCCCGGAGAAGAAGGGGCGTCCCGGGCTGGCAGAGATCTGGAATGAAGGGGAGACCTGGGAGAGCGTGAGGGTCAGAGGGTGCCCCGGCAGCCAGCAGGAGGCCACGGCAGCGGGGCCTGGAAGGAGCGGGAGCCTGTGTCTGGTCTTCACCTGGCAGCTGCCTGCGAGCTCAGCGGAGAGGCCCGGGGCAAGCCGGGTGGCCAGGGCAGTCGGACTGGGAGCACTAGCAGAGGAGGTTGAGGCCTCAGGATGGACAGCGAGGAGAAGAGACAGTCCCCTGGGGCGGTGGCTCTGATTCTGTTAATGGGGCCAACAGCCCCCTGCACATGCGGAGAGGAGGGGGCAGAGGGGGGAGCCGTCCCTGGCCTGGTGGAAAGGGCTGAGGGACCGTCCCAGGGGGTCGTGGAGGTCCAGAGAGGGGAGGAGACCCACCAGGGTCACACAGATCCCGCCCTGAGAGAGACCCTGACTTGTAGCCAGGGTGAGTCCTGCCCATCTGCCGCGGGGCTCCTGGGGAGCAGGCTGCAGCGCCCCAGGGCTCCTGATGCCCCTGGGCAGCTGGGGTGAGTCCTCAGGCGCAGGGAGCTGGCAGCCACCCCGTGGATTCTTCTGGAAGGAAGAGGTGTGCTTTTGCTGCTGCTGGAGCTTTAACCATGGAACCTCCCCTCCATGCTCCCTGAGCAGAGGAGGGGGTGCTCAACGCGGAGCTGGATCTGGGGCTGGCAGAGGACAGAGGCCCCAGAAGACCGCCCCCCACCCCCCGGTGTCCCTAAGCCCAGGTCTTGTGTTCACAGGAGACGTGGGGTGAATTCAGACAACGGAGGAGGCAGGGGTCAGGATTCGGCCGATTCTGCTCAGGGCCAAACTGCTCAGCAGGGATCAGAGCCCTTGGGCACATGGCTGGTCCTCCTCAGCTGGGGCAGTGGGGTGTCCACCCCTGCGGGAGGCCTCACTGCCAACAGCAATCAGACTTCCTGTGACACATGCCACTCTCCCCAGGGGGCTCTGTTCTATCCCACGTCCAGGGCACTGGGGCTGGGGATGCTGCGGACTCCTCAGTGGGCCTCCCTGGGGCTGGGGACGCTGCGGACTCCTCAGTGGGCCTCCCTGGGGCTGGGGACGCTGCGGACTCCTCGGTGGGCCTCCGACTGAGTCTCCATCCTTGGCCTTTCTCACCTGGTGCCTTCCAGATGCCCTGGGGGTATGTGAGACACAGCTTCGTGCCACAGGGGACCAGAAGGGACTTTCAAATACCAACACAGCCTGGGTGCTGTGACCAGCACAGAGCTGCGGCTCCAACCAGAGAGGCTTGCCCGATTCCACTGCCCAGCTGCCACCTTGTGGCTGCCCAGTCCCACCTCCCAGCCAGGACCATGGACAGGGAATTCCCCCGCCCACTCTGCGTGTCCTTCCCCCCTTCCACCAGCTGTGGGGAAGCTCTGTCTAAGGGGCCCACAGCAGCCGGCCTGCTCTGGGCCCCGAAGTGCTGGGGTCCAGGTCCCAGGAGACACTCGCAGGTGCCCCTCCACGACACACAGAGCAAAGCAGCTCTTTTTCGGGCCCAGGTTCCTGCTTGGCTCCTGCTCTCCTGGTTGGGGGCTCGAACCGAGCTGACCTCCTCTGCTGCCCAAAGCAGACCTAAACTTTGACAGTGGCCTCTGGGGTCTAAGCCCAGTGCCCCGGATGCTGCCGGACATCAAGTGGATGACAGGATGGGGCACCCACCTGTCAGCCCAGACCCTCGGCTGGCCCTGCAGACCTCACTGGGTCCTGGGGAGACCTGGGGGGTCTTAGAAGATACAGTCCCCACTGTCTTCGGGGCAGCGACAGTGCTGGCCAGGTCAGGGATCCCAGCCCCTCACAAGTCCCAACCATCCGCAGTAGCCCTAGGGGCGGCCAGCGCCCCACACTGGGGGAGGCTCCCGGTTCTGTGGTGGGAATTAATGAGGTACTGTGTGTGCAGGGCTCAGAAACCTGGTAGAGCAGGACAGTCCTCACGGACCCCTTTTACAGACGGGGAAACCGAGGCCAGAGAGGAAAAGGGGCTGGGCTGGAACAGGGTCTCCCGAGCCCCGACCCAGGGCTCCAAGTGGAAGTGGACCTGGTTAGCGACCCTGCATGCAGTCCCTGAGCGCTGCCCGGAGATCAGGTCCACATGGTGGTCAGCACAGGATGCTCGCGAGGAGAGCAGCTTTGGGGGCTGCCCCTTGGAGTCGCTTTCTGAGCACTCCCCGTTAAAGAGGGTTGAACAGCCTTGTCCTGATGTGCAGAGGAGGGCACCGAGACTCAGGGACAGGAGACCGTCCTGAGGCCTCACGGGGAGGCAGGATTTGAATGCAGGTCTCTAATGGCAAAATATAAGTGCTCCCTGGCCATGGGCAGAAAGGCAGTGGTCCCTCACAGCGGGCTCCCAAAGGCCACCCTCTGTCACCCACACACCCCGATACGCCTGGAGGTGGCTGCGCTGAGGCCACGTCAGTGGGAGGGGCTGCTGGCGGGGGAGGAGGCCATGGGGAAACGTGGGGACCCCACTCCAGCCACGCTGCCAGCTCCCCTGCCGCCGTGCGGCTCTCCAGCTGTGTGACAGGGCTGGTCGTCCCCAAGCTCTGAGCCCAGCTTCCCTGGTCCTGCTTTTCGAGGAGCAGCAGGGTGCTGCTGGCCCAGCCCGCTGGTCGCTGGTCGGGGCTCTGCCCTGCCTGTCCCCTGCCTGTCCCCTGCCGGTTGGCTCCTCCCAGCTCCCTGCCCCTTGACCCAGCAGGTCAAGGCACATGGCTTCCTGCACAGCCAGGCCCACGGGGGGTCCCTTGCGGCCCCACTCTTGCTTTGCGCCATCCTGACCCTGTCTGTCCACATCCCTGGGCTCCCGGGCAGGAGAAGCCGGAGGAGTGGAGGGCAGAGGTCTGGGCTGGGGGAGCTGATCTCCCAGGGGAGACCCGGGTCCATGGGGCTCCTGGCCTCTGAGGAGCCCCCTCCCCTGGACACCTCTAGATGTGACCCAGGGCCAGCAGCCACCTGGGAGCCCCTGGCTGTGGGGCTGTGCTGTCCTGGTGGGTGTCTGCCCGTGTTCTCTTGGCTATTTGCCTGCTCCCTGGTGGCTTACAAGGCCCCGGGTTCCGGAGCAGCCAGGAGCTCCAGCGGGGTGAAGCGGTCCTCAGCTGACCGGAAGCCGGAGTCCCTGGGATCCGGAGTTCCCAGCAGGAGATCCAGCCCCACCGGGTCTGTTAATCATTCCCTGCGGATCTGGAACTGTGCTGTCACACAAAGGCCACGGAGGCAGCACGAAGACCGCTCGTGAACACTGCGGGGCATTCTGGTGACCGTCCAGGGGCCAGCTGCAAAGTCAGCTGCCACCCAAGGGGCCATGGCCAAGAGGTGGCACTGTCCAGCATTCAAGGGGACTCCCTGGGGCCCAAGTTGCCCCAACGTCCTCACACCCCTTCAGACCTGGTGGGCTGGGAGGGGGTCAGAGGGGCCAACTGAACCTGGACTGCCCAGTGATGACCCCTGCAGCCCCCTGAGAGGTCAGTCTCTGTGGACCCAAGAGGACAATGCCATTTACCTGCCAACAGAGGCTGAGCAGCTGGGGAGGCAGGTGGGGGTTAAACTTCCTATGGGGGAACCTATAGGAAGGTGGATAAGCACAGCACAGGCCAGGAATCGTGTCCACTGAGCATCTACTACACACCAGGCACACAGGCGCTGGCCACCCCACGCCTGCCTGGCCAGCCTTCCCCACCAACTCCTATGATGTCCCCTCTCAGGGGGGACATGAGGAAGGAAGGAAACAGGGCGGGCTGTCCCAGGGACTGGCTCCAGGGGCTGAAGGGAGCCCCTCGGCCTCCTGAGCCAGATGCAGGGTCAGCCGGCGGTGGACGTGGAGGTGCGCTCTTCCCGGGGACTTGGCCCCAGCCCCTGCCCCAGGCACATGTCCTGGCAGGGCCATCTCAGCAGAGTGGACGGCCAGGTGAGGGGTCCAGAGTGCTGCAGGCAGGGCAGGGTGGGCGGCGGAGGGGGTGGAGTGGGCGGGAGGCCTGGCTGGCCAAGGCCCAGTTCCGAGGTCGGGGCCTGATCCTGGGGTGGGGCAAGGGAGTGACGGGACGGGGCTGGCCCCTGGTATCCCCTGGGTGCTGGGCAGAGCTTGGGCAGAGGGACGAGAGGCTGTGGGGCTGCTGCAGGGAAGGCAAGCGCCGCTCACCTGGCCGGGCACAGGGAGCGGGGAGAAGGGGCGGCTCCAGATTTGATGAGCACCTGCGCAGGGAGGCTCCCCAGGACAGAGAGGGTCTGCCTAGTCCTGGGAGGGCACCGTGAGCCGGGGTCGAGGACGCCGTGAGCCGAGGTTGAGGACACGCAGAACCACCGGGCCCGGCCCTTTCCTGTTCCTAGGACCCCAGGAGCGGCTCAGCACCCAGAGGCCTGGTACCTCCGTCTCGGCAAAGGGGAGGCAGGCGCCCCTCAGAGCCAGGGCAGGGTGAGGAGGTCGGGGCCTCCCTGCCCAGCCGTCCCAGCTAGTGGGGAGATGGGGTGGGCCAGGTGTGGGGCCCCAAGAGGGGCTGTGGACTGGGGCTGGGGCTGGGGAAGTCCAGGGCCAAGGGCAGCTTGGTCTGGGCCTTGACTGTCAGCAGGGTGGCCGTCACCCCCACCGCACCCCCTAACCCCCCATCACAGGCAGAAAGTCTCGGGCGATCTGTGGACTTGGGTGTCTGCTGTCCCAAACTGGAATCATCCAGAAAAATCAATGCTTAACCCGGCGACTCCAACAGGGCCCTCAGCACGTCAGCAGGGGACCTGGACCTGGGTCTCCGGAAACACCCACTTGACTATAGTCCTTGCCCGGAGTCCCCAAGCTGAGGCCGGGAGCCCACCCCGGCTCTGCACGAGGGCGCTCGCGGCCGGGAGGGGCTCCACACCGGGGTCCAGCCGAGCCCCGTCCTCCTGGGCCTGGCCACGGCCCTGAGGAGTCTCAGGTGCATTTTGGCTCCTGTCCAGGGATCACAGCGGGCCAGGGGACAGGACATCCTGGCTGCCCAAGGAGCAGAGGAGGGAGGGGCAGGGACAAGGTCCCAGGGCCCTGGATGAGGGCACAAAGGTGCCAAGCAGGGCCACTGCCCTGGGGAAGGGACCTGAGTGTCAGTCCTCGGGCCATGTGAGCCATGAGGTTGGATGGGTGGGGACCCCTACAGGTGAGGGGACCGAGGCTGAGAGAGCAGCAGGTGGCAGAGGGGGATGGGAGCCAGGGGGCCTACCCTGTGCACCTGCTGCTGGCCAGAGGAGGCGGGGCCTCTTCAGGGGCCTCTGCTCCCTTCTGACCCTTTCCTTCCCTCGGCCTCTCTGTGCCAGGCCTGTCCAAGCATGTCCAGGGGCTGCTCCCCACAGCAGTCCTGACAGTCAGTGCCAACCGGACACCAGGCACAGAGAGGGCAGGTGCTTGCCCGAGGCCACACAGCCTGAGGTAAGGCTGAGCCACCAAGGCAGCCGCAGGGCCAGACAGACCAGGGGGCCGGCATCTAGTGTGCAGCTCTCAGTCCTCCAAAGGCCAAGGTCAGAACTTCTCTGTTCTTCGTGTCACCCCGGCCCCTTCTGCACCGGTCCTGGGCGGAGTGGCATGTGAGCCCCGAGGCTGGCCTGTACCAGGCCTCCTGGAGACTGCTGGACCTCAGCCACACCCAGGCAGGGCCTCTGGTGTGGACTCTGGGTTGGCATCTCTGTGAAGTCCACCGGCAGATGCTGACGCCCTGGAGTCTGAGGACTGCCCACCGATGCAGGCTTGCCCAGCCCCGTGGTAGACACTGCAAGTCCCTGGGCGGGACACCAGGGCCCAGTGAGCGTGGGGCACGGTCCATGGGACAGAGACAAGACTCTACTCAGGGAGGCCCAGAAGCCTTCATGCCGAAGGTGAGGCGGAGGTGAGGCAGGGTCCAGCCGCAGAGCCCGGGAATAGGGGCTGCCCCGACTTGAGCATGTCGCAACTAACATGCTCAAGTCCAGGGGGAGACAGGACGCCACGGGGACCGATCACACCACTCAGGGCTGAGTCTGAGCTGTGGGCCAGCCCCATGTGACAGGCCCAGCACCCAGAGTCTCCACTGGGGATGAGACATGCCTGGCCCTGGGAGAGAGTGGCTGAGGGGACAGGGAGGGTCTCTTGACACCCTGAAGATGAGCCAGGAAATGCCGAGAGGAAGAAGCATAGGTGGAGCACGTGCAGGGGTCCTGGGGCAGGAGGGCGTGGGTGACGCTGGGGCAGGGAAGGGAGGCTGAATGAGGTCAGGAGGGGCAGCTGAGGGACCAGAGGGGTCAGGCCAGTCCTGCAGGGCAGCTCAGGGACAAGCAGAGAGTTAAGCTCAGAAGGTTTGCAGAGTGGAGCTTCTGATGGTATTTACATGAAATACAGATTCGTGGGTCTCACAGAGACCTGCTGGGTTGAGATCTGCAGGGCCAGGGCCTGGGCCTCTGTCTGGGACATTGCTGGACGATGAGATGTCACCCTGTGGGGTAGGGGAGAAAGGGCAAAGATGAAAACTGTCAGGGCGGCAGAACAGACCCCGGTGTGGCGGGGAGGGGACAACAGGGCAGGAGCCCCCAGGGAGCAGGAGTCTCAGAGACGGCTAGAGGTGACCAGAACAGATGGACCCCCTGGTGGCCCCTGCTCCGACGTAAGCTGAAGGTAAGTAACCTTGAGGCTACACACCTGGGCAGGGGGGACACATACGTGGAGTGACCACCCACGCTATGCCAGGGAACTGCCTAACTTGAGGGGTGGTGGTCCACAAGGACAGGCTTCGGGGGTCAGTCCCACCCAGGGGTGCTGGGCCGAGTGGAGACTGACCCCTGCCCTTCTGCCCAGTGAATTCAAGTTTGGGCTCAGCTGCAAAAAAAGACCAGGGGCGCCACCTGGTGGTCAGAGTCTCGGCCATGGCCAGCTAGGTCCAGGCCAGGGTCCACCTTGTCCAGGGCTCCGGGGGTCCATCCCAGCAGGACTCTGTCCTTTGGTAGATGCTCATGCCCACCCACCTGCCCCTTGGGCCTTGCAGAAGACCATTAAGCCCTAAAGAACCCCCTGGTTGGGAATCTCGCACCCGGGGCAGGCTCCGATTCACCTGAGCTCAGGTTTCCTTCTAGATCTTTCTCCACGCACCCAGATACTTTTTAATTTACAAAGTGATTCATACCCCACAGGGAGTCTGCGGGCTGGCTCCCACGCACCACTGGAGGGTGGATTCTTTTCGTGTCGGGGAGGATTCTTTCTCAGCAGCTGCACACGCCCTCGACGTGGCCGGAAAGCGGCTGGGGCGACGGCGTCCCCCCGCAGGTGGCGTTGACTAGGGGCAGGGTGAGTTTTCCGTTCTTGGTTTGCTTCCCTTGAGGAAGACTGGGATTTGAAAGTCCTCTGCACTGGGACGTGAAGGGGATTTTGACAAGTGCACGCTGGGGACAGACACCATGGTGCTGGGGAATGAGCCCACCCTGTCCCCGAGTTGCGACGGGGAGCCCAGAGATGCTGGACAATGACCTGTGGCCTGCCCCGGGCTCCTCTGGCTCTGGAGGTCCCAACTGCCTGCAGAAGACAGCCAGGAATTGCGGGTGGCTGGCCAGTCGGAGCAGAGAGGGTCCCCAGTTTCCCCCCCTGGGGGACAGGCAGTTGGCCCAGTTCATGGGCTGTTTGGAGGTGGGCTGTTCCGAGGGCTCAGCAGGTGGCTCTGTAAAGCCCCCGTGGGGTCAGTCCCCATCAGCATCAGCCTTTGCCACCCCTGGGGGGATGATGGGAGCTGAGGCCTGTGTCCACTTCACTGACTGAAGCCCTCCAAGCCCACTGGCCTGTCCTCTCCACCTGTAGAAGGGCCCAGGCACCTTGAGGTTACGGAGGGGACCGACCAACAGGATGTGGCTCAGTTGCCCCACAGTAGATGTACTGTGTGCTGCCTGGGCTGTGGCTGTGCCGGGGACCACAAGCACATGGCCACCCACCGGCACCGCTCAAGGGCTCTCCACGGGTGGGCTCTTTTAAGCCCCTATTTTGCAGATGAGGACACTGAGGCTAAGGGGGACTTGTTACCAGAGGTCACACAGCCAGCAATGTGGACACCCAACAGTGGGCAGGAAGGGGCTGGGACTCGGGCCCTGGGCCTGGCTGCCACTTGGGGAGGTCTGTCGAGGGATCGCCTCTGTGTCAGTGACCCCTCTGGGCGGGGTGGGAGGCGATGGTGGTCAGCAGAGCAAATGGCCGTGACATTGTGAGAGGCACGTGGGGGTCACCGAGCCCCACCAGAGCCCAGAGAGTGAAGCCGCTGCCTCGCCAGGGCTGAGCAGGACGGGGCGGCGGCTGCTCCATCCCGAGCCCAAGGCAGGAGGAAACCGGGGCTGAGCAGGAGTCGAGGAGGAGGACCAGTCCTGGGAAGGCAGTGACCAGGGGGGCTGAGGTGGGGCAGCTCGAGGTGGCAGGGCGATGAAGAGACTCTCCACCTCACTGCCCCCTGCTACACTCCAAGTGGCCACTGTTCCCTCCCTCCCAAAGACAATCACAGAGAGAGGGTGGCGATCACCCCAGGTCACACACGAGGAGACCGAGGACAGAGACTAGGTGCCTGCCCAAGGCCGTCCAGCTGGAGGAGGCTAGTTCTGGACTTTGGACCTGGGGTGGCCCCATTTTTGTCCTCCGTGTCCCTGCGCTGTTGTGTGGACGGGGAATGTCCCCCTGTGTGCTGAGCAGAAGGGAGAGCATGGGCTGATCAGGTGCCCTTGGGGTTCAGCGGGGACCCCCAACTCCACTTCCTCACCACCCAGAAGAGGCATCTCAGAGCGGGATGTGGGGCTCTTCCCACCACAGCTGTCTTCACTCCCGTGTCCTGGGTTTGATCCCGGTGGGCTCGACTCTGCCTGTGTGACCCTGCGAGTGGCTCGACCTCTCTGTTTCACTTTTTTCACCAGGTGAAGGGGGTTAAGGAACCTTTCCCGCAGAGCTGGTGGAGGAAGGGTTGGGGGAGCCGCCAGGCTGCCAGGGAGCTTGTGGTGAGCTCCTGCTGGCTCCTGCAGGAGCTGTGGTGGAGGCTCCTCGGGATCAGGGCAGGTTGTAATTGTGTCCCCAGGAAGGAAGAAAACCACCCTAGAGTGGCGCTGGGTTTGGGCCCAAAGCTGGAGGGCCAGTGGGAGAGTGACACAGGAGCTTGGCCAGGGCTCTGTGCCCACATTGGGGGTGTGCAACACCCCAAAGCCATGGGGACATGTCGTGTGTCTGGCCACTGTTGGGGAAGGAGCAGAAGGGGTCCCAGAGCCCCTGCCTGACCCTTGTTTTCAAAGTTTCCAAGTTCAGCCTGTGTGTGGCGGTCAGGTAGCCAACGGCCAGCAGGTGGCGCTCGGCCCAAGGCCGTGGAAGTGCTGGAGCCGCGGTGCTTGGCCAGGCCAGTGGCAGCAGGTCTCCCCGCCTCCAGCCGCCTACTGCCATGGAGTCGCCAGAAGGTGGCGCTGGGTGGCAAGCGGCTCTGCCTCACGCCTTCTCTGGGAACCAGCCAGAGCTACTGGGGTCACCGCTGAGGCTTGGTGTGCCAGTTAATGGCAGGCACAGAGGTCCCCACCTGGGGCTGCGAGGCACATTGAGGAAGCCCTGCCTGGGCCCCCACTGGGAGACCTTTGTCAATCAGTAGGTGCAGGGTGACCTGGGATCCCCACAAGAGCCCCTCTTATCTGACCGCGCAGAAGGTGCTTTTCTTCTTCCTGGAGGAGGAAACTGAGGGTCAGAGGGGACGGCACCTGATGTGGTCATGCTCAGCGACGTGCCCCTGCAGCGTGATACCATGCCCACCCACTGCAACCTGCCATACCACCAGCCACCCGCGTCCTCAGTCTGGGGCTGGCGCTTGGGGTAGAGTGTTATTTCTGCTGTGCCCTCAAGGCTGCTCTGCAGGAGGGCGCCCTCCCACAACACTTGTGTCCTAGTCCCCAAGGCTGCCCGAGGTCCCCTTGTGTGGAGAACCCCCGGGGGGAGGTCGGTTACCTGGGACACCCAAGGCCGCCTGTCAGGAGGGTCCTTGGGGAGGGAGGCAGGAGGCCGGAGCCCTCACATGGGATGCCGGGGGCGGCAGGGAGCGCAGGAGCAGGTTTGCCGCCGCAGCCTGCCAGCCGAGGCCAGGGGAGCTGGGG
The DNA here is from genome assembly GCF_047511675.1 of Marmota flaviventris. NCBI lineage: Eukaryota > Metazoa > Chordata > Mammalia > Rodentia > Sciuridae > Marmota > Marmota flaviventris. Next base: position 190,853,963 of record NC_092499.1, on the reverse strand, counting down.
GCGCACGGCCTTCCCAGAGGCAGCTCTGAAGCCTCAGCTGGGCAGCCATTGCCCTCTGACCCTCCTGCTCCCAGGGCTGTCACCCTCTCCTGGTTGGTGGACACAGAACTGATGGAGGCCACTTTGGGGATCCTGGTGGGGGTGGGGCTTGCAGGAGCCAGCGAGACACAAGGGCAGAGCTGACCTCAAAAGGTGGGGGCAGGTGGGCAGAGCCAGGCTGCAGCCTTGGTCCTGTCCTTCCACATCCTAAGAACTTGCCTGGGTTCCAGACCGGTCTCTGTCCCTTGGACCATGGCTTTGACTCCCTGAGCCTCGGTTTACCCCCTGGGCAGTGGATTCCTGAGAACCACCCACCCTGCGCAGCCTGCCTGTCCAGGGAACCCCTATTCCATGGCCTCTTGTGGGAGGAGTGTCTTCACAGAGTACAAGATGCCGGTCCTGCTGCCCCCTCGTTGGACACAGCCTGGCTGTCCTGGGCTGACCTGGTTGTGCTGTCCCCGGCAGAGCCAGTACATGGGAGGGCTGGGTCCGGGGTGGTGGGCTGGCCATCGGGGCTGGAGAATTCTGGTTATGAACTCAAAGGCTGAAGTGGGCAGTTTCACTTAGTAGCCGTGTGGCCTTGACCAAGCCACTCCCCCCCACCCCAGACCCAATCTCCTCAGCTACTAAGAGGGGAATAAAGGTACTTTGAAAATACTCTGAGCTCCGGAGGTCACATGTATTTAAGCTCCCCCAAGTTCAGAATTAGGTCCAGACTGGCTACAGCTAAGGACTCTCATCCACGTGGCCAGGAGGAACTGTGAATCCTGGAGTGGTTTAGAAGCCACTCTGGTCTTTGCTGGGAGTGTGAAATCTGGAACCATGGCAGCCACTTTGACACCAGCAGGGCAGAACTCTTTGTGGCTGGAGCGTCTCCATTTGGAACGTGGGACAGCTGAGTCTGGGGGAGCCAGAGATGAGGGACAGCACGTGCTTGACCACCTGGTCCTGATCTGTTGGTTTGCAAGTCCTGCTTTTTGTTTTAGTTCAAAACTGCCGATAGACGTGCGGTATCCCACTACATTTATAGATGAACCCCTAAGCAATCGCCAGCCTCCAGACTGGGCCGGCCCCGGGCGCTTTACAGTCTCCTCGCAGTGTCAGGCCCCCAGCTTCTCACCACGCCCCGCATGGGGCCCCTTCCTAAGTGGTCCCTCTCAGCGTGCCCCTGGATGAGGAGAGAGCACCACCATCTTTTCCTGACAAAGCAGCCTGAGCAGCTTCAGCAAGGAACACCCCCAGACCCCCCTCCCTCCCGGGCAGATCTTCTGGGGTCCACCCTCCCCTCCACTGGCCACGTGGCTGCGTGGGGCCCTGTACCCCTTGGACTCCGGGTTCCTTCTTCCTTTATCTTTTGCAAGTGACCTCGCTCCTTTCCCCTCTGGACTTGTGTGGACTCTGCCCCGGGGTTTTCTGAAGCCTCACCCTCCCGGGGGCCTGGCTGGCTCCTGGACTAAGCACCAGAGTGTCCTTCCCTCCACAAAGTCACGGTCCTCTGCATCATTCCCACGCCCCACTCCCCCTGCGCTTTCGGCCTCTGAGACTCAGGGCTTCCCCCGTCCACCCCACAAACCCCCCGTCCCCTGGAACTGTCCGTCCTACCAGCACATCTTCACCCGCTCCCTGGAAGCCTCCTCTCGGCTTTTTCTTCTAGTCCTTCGACGGCCTAAAGCCTTTCCGTGTCCGTATTACACTTCTCCTCCTCCCCCTGAGCTTCCCCTGCGGAGCCGCCATCCCTGCCCCGTGGGGGCAGCGCCTGTCCTCCCGGGCTGCTGAGGGCGTGAGGAGGGTCATCTGTAATTTACAGGTCACTGCCGCCCCCCACCCCACCCATCTCACGTGCCTACTGCCCAGTTTAAAGCCCAGCCTGGGGGGGCTGGGGATGGCGCCCCGTGCTGGGTCCCCTGCCCGTGGCCCTGGTTTCAATGTCCAGCCCTGAAGACGAAAAGAAAGCCCCATATGACCACCAGTTGCTCTCTGGTCCCACAGAGCGTCTGTGAAGGGGACAAAGAGGATTCTCGGTGCTGCACTAGTGGGGACAGAGGAGCAGGAGGGTCACAAGGAAGGCTGGGCAGCACTGACAGAACCTAGTCCCTGTCCTGTGCCCATCAATGGCATCTGCCACCTCTGGGTAAGGCCACGGTCCCCCTGTGCAGCCTGAGGCCAAGGAAGGGTGGGAGACTGCAGCCCCCTCCCTCACAGGGACCCATGGAAAGGCCACATGGGTCCTCAGAGTGAGCCACCTCCCCGTCGTCCCTCCAGTAAAGCCAGCTGGTGCAGGGGCACCCTCACCCGGGGCTACAGTGGCCTGGCTTCTGCTAGTTGTCTCCTCCGCCCCTTTCTTGTAACAGAGCCTCTCTTTCTTGGGGACATAGCCCACAGGGTGACTCCCCCACAACTTTGGGGAGCACATCTGACCCCAGTAACCAAGCTGAGCACTCCATTCTTCATTGGCTCAAAGGGTGGCATGTGACCTGGAGTTACCAATCAGGATCTTCCGTGGGACATTACAGACAGTGTTTGATTTGATGACGGCTCTTTCTGCTGGGGTCGCTAAGCTGGTGGCCTAAGCCTTGGGTGCTGCAGCTGAGCCACATAGAGAGTCTCTAGAGAGATGGCAAGAAAGAAGCCTGAGCATAGGACTGAGCCCCTGGATCCAGCCATTCCTGAACCTCGGAGTCCCTTGACTTCCCAGTTGCATGAGCAAATAAGTTTTTGTTTAAGCTTGGGTAAACTAGGCTTCTGTCACATGAACCAAAGTGCTCCTTAACGCCTCTCTGGGCTCTTCCTGCTTTAGGCTTCTGGTCCCGGCTGTCTTCTGAAACCACAGGTGAGAGGTCCCCCTGAGTGGGAGCAGAGCTGGGATGAGACGCAGAATCGCCCTCTGAGCAGGTCGTGTGGGTTTGGAGACGCATTTCCAGTTCATGGAACAAATCCCCGCCCCTCTGGGGGCTGCAGGATTCCTCTGCAGGTATCCCCCAGGAGGGAGGGTGGACAGGCAGGTAGACAGGGAGAACGGAGGCGGGGACGGACAACCTGCTCATTCTCTGCTTTTAATAGTGACTAGTCAATTTCCTTCCCGAAGAGACCAGCGCTGACCTTCACCTCCAGCCCCCATTAGCTGCCAGTGATGCTTTGCCAGAGTATTGATGACAAATTAATTATGCAGAGAGGGCAGATTTCATAGGAAAAATGGATGCTCTGGTCTGGGCTGGAGTGGGAGCCGTGGTGTTCCCGCCTCCCACAGCCCGGGGAACCAGCGCCCTCAGGAACGCGCAGAGGCTGGCTACGGGTCCCCAGCTCATGCGGAAGGCAGTCAGTCCCGGAGCCGAGAACCAGACGCAGTTGTAAGCCCTCCGACTTGGTGGCTGGTATCTGATGTGATCTGGAGGCTCCAGCCCCCGGCGTGGCTGCGGTGACTTTTCCCCAGCAGGGCTGTGCCGTCCAGCTCGGGGGACAGGAGCCCTGCTCCCGTGATGACCGCAGCTGCCTCAGGCTCAGAGCCGTTGGGTTCTCGGGCCGCCGGGTGGCCTCCTGGCTTCCCTTGATTCCTGGGAGTGGCCCAACGCGGTCCCCTGCTTTCCTTGCTGTGGGCTCCCGGCCACCCTACTCTTCTGCAGTCTCTGAGTAAGTCGCCCGTCCGGCCTCCACGCCTTGGCCAGGGCGGTCCCTGCCTGGAGCGCCATTCCCATCCCACCAACTGCCCCTCAGTGTGGCCTGGCAGACGGGGCTCCAGGGCTCTCTGCTCCCTGAGAGGCCTCCTGGGCTGTGTGCCTCACTGTCCCATGTCTCCTGTGACGGTCACGGCTCCTGACCGTGAGCCGCCACGAGGGTGGGTCTTCTCCCCACTCTGCAGCCCCAAGCAGGGCTCGGCTTGCAGCAGGTGGCCGGCAAGGAGCTTTGTCCCACAGTCGCTGTCCCTGGAGGTGTGAAAGTGAACAGACAGGGCCACAGAGCCCCGTAAAGTCCCCAGCCTTGGAGGGGACCCCTGAGGTTCTTGCCTATCCAGCGGTCCCACGAAGGCTGAGTAAGGGGGACCCGCTGACGGCCTCCTTGTTCCAAGGATCAGCCCTGTGACTCAGATTGGCCAGTCCCTGCTGATTGGTCAGAGAAGGTCACCTGACCCCTGGGCCAGCCAAAGACTTGCTTGGGACGGCAGAAGGTCAGGGAGCAATTTGCTCTCTGAGAGTTCAACTAAGGAATCCTAGATCAATTCTAGAGAAGGGAGGATTCTAGAGGTCAGGTGGGCATGACAGTCCTTGAAGGCAGGACTTCAGGGAAGAGAAGAGTGTGGGTGGGTGTCTCAGTGCATCCGGCTGCTGTAGCAAAACACCTCTGACTGGGCACTTTATAAACACTAGAAGTTTAATGCTCACAGCTCAGGGGCCTGGGAAGGCCGACACCAAGGTGCCACAGCTCCGTGTGCCGAGGGCTGCTTGTTTTGAAGATGGCACTTGTTGCTGTGTCCTCCCAGGGAGGGAGGCTGTGCGCAAAGGGGAGAAACCAGCTCCCTCAGCCTCCTGTCAGGGCGCCCGTTCTGTCACGAGGGTCTGTCATTGCCAGGCCCCCCCCATTGCTGCGGCTCTGGGGGAGCTTAGACGTGAGTTTGCGACGTGAGCGCACAAGTGCTCAGACCCGCGCAGGCAGCCATAGCAGAAGGCCAAGAGGCAGGACCTGCCCAGGCCCCAGAGAGAACAGAGAGCCCACCCTGAAAGCAGGCTCCTGCTGGCCAGATGTGGGCAGCGGGCAGGTCCAGAGTCCATGAGACAAGACACCCTGCGCAGGTTCCCCGGCACCTGCCGCCTCCCAAGTGCAGCCCCAGGTCCCTGCTACTCGCCCCCCTCCAGCTCCCTGCGTCCACCCACAGAGACACTGTGCTCTGCAGCGGGGGGACTGCTGTTTCCAAGGGTCATCTCCCTCAGCTTGGGGGTGAGCTGCGCAGGATTGCCCGGGGCTTCCTGGCCCCCGTCTTCAGGGACCTCACTTGTGGACGGCTCGGCTTCAGAACTGGGATCTGTGGGAAGAGAAGACATCATCGAAGGAGCACGAGGCCCCTGGAGTAACCAAGGCCATCCAGAGAACTGGGGACTGAGGCCATGGTCCCCTCCTTGCCCAGTGGACACCTGAGCATCCTCGCTCCCAGGCCCAGCCCTTTCTGAACACTGCGGCAGCTCCGGCTCCCCTCAGGCCCTTGGCTTTGCCCGGATGGCCTCCAGCGGGGCAGTAAAATCCCGGGCCTCACCACGGTCCCTGCTTGCCCAGTGGCTGCCCCCCGCTCACTCCAAATAAGATGTGGCTTTCACCTGGGCCTCCAGCCTCGGCCGCCCCTGTCACAGCCACGGCCCTGGGCCCAGGGGGTCAGCCCTCTTGCTCCCTAGCCTCTGCCTGGTCATCAGCCGGCCACCCTTGTCCCCAGCCCAGGGCTTTCCCAGGTTTCCGCTGGGCAGGAGCTCCTTAGCCACACATCCACCCCACCCCTGGCCTCCCCAACTGCCCCTCTGCATCTGCAGGAGGCTCCCTGCCTGGCCCGGGAACTCGCCCCTCCCCCAGGCCCTAAGTGGTCTCACTGATTCCCGGGACGTCCCAGGGTCCTGGAGACAAGTGGGAAGGTGGGAGTGAGGCCTGGGTCTGCTCACTGTGCTGGGGCTTCAAGGACGGACCCTCAGGACCTGGGATACATGACCCTCGACTGCAGAGGCCGGCGGATGGAGGCTGGCCTGTCCACTAGAGTCTGCCAATCTGGTTTTGTGACCACTGGTGAGATTTTATCCCAAGTCCTGGAAGACCGGGAGCTGAATCCCCCCGCACCACCTTCTCCACGCTGAAAGCAGAACCTCGGCCGCCCACCCCAGCTCCAGGCCCTTCTCTGGCTCCCACTGCCTCCCCCCTCCCACAGCACCCCCTCTGCAGCCTGGAGCTGGGCTCTGGTGCATGCACACCCCCACCCGCTTGTCCTCGCCTCTGGGCTGTTGCCTGAGCTGTTCTGCCCACCAGGTACGCCTCCCCAGCCTGTGCCCACCTCGAGCGGTCCCCTCAGCCCCGGCACCCTCTTCTCCTGCACAGTGGAAGCCCTGGCTCTGAGCCAGAGGGTCACGTCCCTAGGGGCAGAACATGGCAGGATTGCTAATTGCGCATGTCCTTTCTCTTCTTCTTGTGGCAGAAGGACCCCTCTGCTGACACTCAGCTGGGCCCAGGCTGCCCAGCCCACCTTGGGGCCACATGCAGGCCCCTGGAGTGGGTGCAGAAGAGGGAGGTGAGCTCCCTCCCAGGGGGTGGCCAGCGCTCTGTGACCACTCCTCCCTCTCCCGGCTGATGGCAGTTTCAACCCCACAGTCAGGACAGAGTCCTGGGACAGCTGAGCATCAGCAGAGAAGGACTCAGGTCAGTAGATGACCTCGAGGACAACCCAACCGGGACCCCAGCAGGTCCTGAAAGAGGCCTGAGCTCTGGGCAGGTGACACTCATGCCCGGGGGCCTTGTGGCTGCTGCAGGGCCGCCCACCCCCCAAAAGTCTCGCTGGCTGTGGTGTCCAGCGCCTCTCAAGGTCACATTAACGACTGCACCTCCTGCTGCTGACCGTGCCCTGGGCTGGGCAGGCAGCTGAGCACTTCGCCTGCTCGTCCAATCCCCTCCTCACAAGGCCTGCGGGGGTCACGACGCTGCTCTTGTCACCCCCTTACAGAGGAGAGGTCGGAGGCCCAGCGAGAGTGAGGCTCTGGACTGGAAGAGGTGACGTCAGTAGCCACTCCACCTGTCCTCACCATCATCCACCCTGCTCCCAGCCCTGGGAAATGGGCGGCTGGGGGCCAGGGGAGGGGACCAGCCCACCTGCGCCCTCCTTCAGCTCCCCGGGGTCCTGCCGGCCATCTCCAGGCCCCGCGGCTGCACCTGGGCTGGCGGTCTCTGGGCCTGCTGGGAGGACGGTCATCCTGTTGCTGTTGCCGATGGTGGTGTACTCGAGGAAGCAGGACTTGATGTGGACTCTCTGGACTGCGTCCGCCTTGGGGTGAGGGTCTGGCTGGGGCATTCGCATTTCAAATGAAGCTTCCGAGTCACCGTCACCGGCCGTGGCTGAGACTGCGCACCAGCCAAAGAGACGCCGGAGGGTGGGCAGCTGGACGGTGGCCCCAGAGCCCAGCTCCCAGCCTGGCTCCAAGTCCTCCTTGCTGACTTCACCAGTGGCCACCTGGCTCAGTCAACAACCGATGCCCACGCCCTGTTCACCACCAGGCAGCCACTCCTCCTGTCCTCCAGAGCCCCCAGAGGACCTGGCACCTCAGCCTTTCTCTGGGCCCCAGTGATTCCTCCCTCATCTCATCTCTCTGCTTCCTGGCAGGGCTGGGTCAGGGTCTCCACCTTTGGTTTTGCTCACGCCCAGCCCCAGCCCCTGCGTCTGGCTCCTCCACCCAGACTTCTGGAAAGAGCTGTCCACACTCAGTCTGGTCTCCCTCCCGACCTCCGACCCTTGCTGGCAGAACCCCACACTCTTCCCCTGGCTGACCTCTCCCCCAGTTGGGCCCCTGCTCCCGGGCCCCCTATCCCGTCTGTCCCTGCCTGGGAGGCCCTGGCTCAGGGCCTCTGGTCACTGTGCTGACCCTGCTTCAGCTGGCCAGCCTCGGCTTCTCAGGGAGGACGTGCTGGTCTTACAGATGGGGAAACCGGTCTCCGGCTGGTCGGTGCTAGGGGACGGGGACCCAGCGTGCCATCTCTAAATACCCCACCTGTGCCACAGGGTTTCAGTCTCTTGGAAGGAAAAGACCCCCTGAAAAGACTCTGGCTCCTGTTCCTGCCCCCCAGGAACTGAGTGGGGCTGGGGGAGAACGTGGCCACAGGACTCCAGTTACCTGGGGGGCTGGATGAGAGGTTGTGGGCAGGACCTTCCGGCAGGTCTCTGTGGAAGCTCATCTCGTTGCTGTGTCCCACCTGCACCCGTCTGAGCAGGGACCGCTCCATGTGGATTTCCTGGGACCCCCAGCCACCTGCCAGGGGTCCCTGAGCCGAGGAATCACCTGGGGCAGTTGGGGGCAGCTGGTTGGGAGCTGTGGGACCTAGAACAGTGACACAGTGTTAGGAGGGGCACCAGGATGTCTGGACTGGAGAGCAGGTAGCCAAGGAGCTGCAGCCAGGGTGTCCCGAGTGGGGCCCTGCCCAGGGTCCCACGGGGACACCTGCAGTCTCAGTAGTCACCCGTTGCCTGCTTCCTGGTCCTTCTCAGCCTTCTGATCCCATCAGGAGACCCTTCCGTGGTGTAAGCGTGTTCTCAACACGTCATTTCATCTCCCAGACATTTATCTTTATGGTGAACTTCATGGCTTTCAACTCAGGGGAAAGCTAAAATTTTTATTTTAAAATATATTCAAGTCGGGGGTGGGGAGTGAACCATTCAACAGCACTGATTAAACAAACAGGGACGTAGCCAAAATCGAGGAGGTGACATGGGAGGATTCACACTGGGGAGATGATCATCAAGACATCAGAACAAAGTTCCTCATCTCATATCTGGGAGACTGAGGCCCAGGGGAGAGCCTTGCTCTCCCAAGGTTACGGGATGCGTCTGAATTTGGGGCAGGTGTTCTCACACAGGGTGCCGGGCTGGACTGAAAGAAGTTGGCATCCTTGTGCCCTGGTGCCTGGCATGGAGCCTGTTCAGCCTGCAGCTCTGCATTTCAACAAAATGAACATGTCTCTGCTGACCTGTACCCCAACCTCCAACACATGCTGATGTGGGGAAAGAAGTGTGTCCAGAGAAAATGAAATATTTCCACAGTGCACTTGTGATATTCTGCTGACAAAGAAGAATCTGAATTATTTCTCATTGAATTATTTCTCAAAATACTGCATTCCATTAAAAAGAGCAGAAGGTATTGGAGTGAAGGGACAGCAGGAGAGGTTGGATCCAGGCTCCCTCATTCTCACAACAGCTATAAAGGAGGGCCGTGGGCATTGGGAAGCTGTCCTTCCTCCTTGGAGGATTGAGTCCCCCCACAAGCCCTCTGAGGTCCGTCCTCCTGGGTGCCTGTCAGATGACTTACCACTGCCCTCAGAGACGTTCTGCTTCATTAAGATGTTCCCGTGTCCGATCTGGATGCCTTCAGAGTTTGTGATGGTAATGTGGCAGTTGGGTCCATTCTGGCAGATCATGTAGACTGGATTCTGCTGGCACACTGCTACAGCACATTGATTTCTTCCTTCAGAATCTTCTGCAAAATAATATTCCACTCTATCCCCTTGCACCTCTTTAGGGGTCTGAGGCTCCAGATGCCAGTTGGCAGCACCAAATTTCCCTGGAGAGTTTGTTAAAAGGATTCCCAGGCACCCGATCTGGGAATCTGGGAACCTGCATGGGGTGACTCCAGCCTCACATGATGGACAGCTGCTCAGGTGTCACAGACGGAGCTCAGGGTCAAGATGGCAGGTGGCCCCCCTGGGTCTTGCTGCCCCGCCACCCAGGCCCAGGATGGCTCCTGGGAGGATTGCAGGAGTCACGTCCTCTCTCCCTACCCTCTGTCCCCCCCCCTGGGAGGCACCCACAGCTCCAGGCCCTGAACCCCAGGGGCCTCTCCCCTGTATCAAACACTCAGATGCCCCCCATGACTAGTGACATTGATTTGAACTCGTCACCGATTTGAACTCCAGCTGCTATCCCACCTCATCAATCCTTCCCCACGTTGCTGACCCCACATGGGCACTGTGGGGGTGTGGGGAGGCTCCTTCCCCAGCTCTGCGGACCCACCAGCCACAACACCACCTCAAAGGCCCTTGGCCGTGGTGTCTTTGTGGGTGGGCTCTTTCATCCATATGGAAATAAAATTAAATTATACTTTATGACTGCATGGTAGGAAGACAAAAACCATCCAGGCTGCGTTCATTCCTAGATGTTCGTTATTGTTAAAATGTTTGTTTTTCTTCTGACTTTAAAAGAAATCAAAATGGAAACCTCTTTGCAGCCTCTGGGGTGACCGAGGCTCTAGGCCCTGGGTGCCTGAGGCTAAGTGGCCCTGGATGCCACACTTGAGGGGCCTGAGCCTTGCCTCACCTTCTCTTGGCCAACTTTAAAATCCCAAGATCGTGGCTCAGCCCGCCAGCACTTTCTCTCCCGGAACCTTCTCCAGGGGACGGTCAGTGCGACCTCTAGAAGCTTCTGGCAGGTTCTAATGAAGGGGAGCAGGCAAAGTACTCAGAAGGACACTCGCCAAGGACTGGGTGCTGGGCGCGATGGCTTCTCTTGGGTGCTGCGTGCGAGCGCGTGGACAGCAGGGGAGGCCTACCTGGTGCAGAGACGCGCCACACTTGCAGCTTCTGGTCCTGGTCCAGAAGGTGCTTGCTTTTCATCTTGTACAAGGTTGGGTTCACGTCCTTCGCTGTCCTCATTCCCAGGGCCTGGGCGATGCGCAGGGCCTTGCAGGGCCCATTGGCTTTCAGAAACCCGTAGATCCTTTCCTCTGGGAGGCAGGGCGACTAGGTGGTTAAGGAGACCCCGTTCCCAAGTGTGGGTCTGCCCGCTGCTCGCTGGCTGTGTATCTGGGGACAGGGGCCCGTGACCTGGGTGGAGCAGCAGGGATACCCCGCGGGCAGCTGTGACCTAGGATGTGTGCCAGGTGCCGCAGCCCTGCGCCTGGCAGGTGCATAGAAGCGGCAGAGAAACAATTTCTCGGCCATTTAGATTCTTGGGCTGCCGCAAAGACCAACTCTGGCCTCGGGACCTTTGGTAGGAGCTCCTTGGGTAGGACTGGACTCAGCACTGGTGACACCTTGTACCTCTGGGAGGGCTTGGGGGTGGGGGGCGGCAGGGCTGGACGAAGCTGAGGCTGTGCTTACCCAGCTCGCTGAGCTGAGGGCCAGGACTCTCTGCCGCGGCAGCTGCTTCTTCCTGGGGCTTCTGGGCTGGAGGAAGACAGGCGGGTCGGGGCTGGGCACGGGCTGGGAGAGCAGGCTCCAGCTCTGGGGTATGTGAGGCCAGGTGAGCGTAGGTGCCCACTGAGTGTCAGGCTTGGTGTCCGAGGGCTCTGGGGCCAGAAGTGGGCTCAGGTGTCCTTGAGTGTGCTCGGCCACCATCATGGTCACTGTGATGTTGCCATCATTGTTTTTCTTACCACGTGTGCTTTGCTGTGACCTACTCTGCTGGTACTGGGCTCTCTGCACCTAGTCCTCCCAGCAGCTCCTACGAAATGGCCCTACTGTCATCGCCATCGACCAGAAAAAGTAAAAAATCAAGGGACATTAGATGTCCCCAAGTGGCAGAGACTGGATTCAAACCCAGGCCCAAATCTGTGCTTGTCTATTGCCCAGATGTCTCCCGTGGGCCCAACCCACCCAGGAACGCAGTTTACCATGGCTGTCCTGGGCAGGCTGGGTGGGATCCACACCTCCGGGATCACCTGTGCCCAAGCGCCATGTTGCGGGGGCAACTTGGGAGACTGTCCCCTCCTTGGCCATTCGGTAGAGGACTGAGTTGAGCTCCTTCTTGAGCACTTGGCATTCCTTCGCCAGCTGGTAGGACTTCAGAGGGGAGCTGGCATCTCCCAACACCTGCAGGATCTTCTGCTCAAGGTGGCCTGGGAGGAGAGGAAGGCAGAGAGAACTGAGCCCCAGGTCCCCTGGGTGGAGAGGGCCAAAGACTCCAGGAGGCCAGGGAGGCCCCCTCTTGAGTAGGGTCCAGGGCAGGAACCATCCATGGCAGCCAGTAGAGCCTCTGTGTGGAGAGACAAGCACGTGGGCTGGACGGGTGACGGGGACAGAGGAGGTGCACACCCTCTCCATGTGCCCTCCCGGGCGTGGCACCAGGGCAGGTGGGAACGCTCAGCTCGCCACATCCCAGGAGCAGGGGGTGGAAGGGGGTCAGGCACGTCTGGCCCAGGGCCTTTGCCATCGGTGCTTCTGATGCCCCTGCTGTCAACCTCAGTGGTGCCGTTCTGATCCGAGCCACAAGCCCCACAGACATTCGGAAGCAGGTCTTTCCTCGGGTGCCCAATCATGGAGTCCTGAAATGCCACACTCAGGTCTCTCTTGAGTCCTGTGCTTCCCCATTTCTCTGCCCCCACCACCATCTCCAGGATGGTGGGGTCCACCAAATGCAGCCATTTCCCCTGGGGTCTCCTCTGCACCTGACCCCCGCTTCTCTCCAAGGGCCCCGTGCTCCTCCCAGTCCACTTGCCTGCATGTGGCCCTACTCGGAAAGACCCTCTCGGACCCGTGCAGCATCTCCTCGTCCTCTGCTCAGAGCCATCTCCTCCGGGAACCCTCCTCCCTGTGCTTGCTGGTGTTGGCTGCTCTGGCTGGGTCCCCTGCAGAACATCCCCACGGGGTCCCTGTTGTTTGCCTGGTTCCCTGTCAGACCTTTGATGTCTTGCCCAGGGCCAGGCACACAGTAGGTGCTCATGGAATGGAAGTCGAGTGAATGAGTGAGTGAATGAGTGAATGCTTTGTCCTCTGCTTGGACAGACACTGCCCAGTTGGCCCAGGGCCACTGGCATGTTGCTTCCTGGTCTGAGCACAAGGAGCCCTAAGCCTTGTGGGGACTCAAGGAAGAACTTTGCAAACAGCCCCTACTCCTCCTAGGGCAAGGCCTGGAAATCAGAGCCATCACCTCCCATCATTAACACAAAAACAAAAACCCCAGGGGCGCTGCCAGCTGCCAGCATGACTCAGACGCCGTGTACAGGTGACGGGTGACGCCCAGGGAAGAGCAGCTGGGAGAGCCACATGGGCGGTGGCCTGGCCTGTCACCAGGAAGTTTCTGCCCCTAAGAATACTGCAGGTGGTGCGAGGAGGGTTCTCCTTGGGACTGCCTGGGTCCCTTCCTCTGCCATCTGGGGTTTCTTTCCTGATCAGCAGACAGTCAGCTGGCCCTGGCCCCAGCAGAGGCCCCTGTGGGGCGGAGTAATGAGCTTGTGACCCCACAGTTGGGGCTGGGGCTTGTTCTTGTGATCAGAATGTTGCTACCCTGCTGGGAGCAGGTGGAGAGCAATGAGAGGATCAGGCTCACCCACTCCTCCTTCACCCACCAAGTTTACCCAGGGGAGGGGCACCCAACCAACTCTGCACCTGGCTTTGTCTTGTCTTGCAAAAAGTGTAAGTTCTTGAGGAGCCCACCCTGAGTGCTGCGGGGCCACCCAGACCCCAAAGGACAGGTGGGGTCAGGGAGGTGAATGCAGAGCAAGCCTGAGAGCCTCTGGGTCTGACAGTGGGAGGTTGTGGACCAGAGCAGGGGCAGGGGACAAGCCCAGCAACAAGGGAAGTCGCTCGGGGAGGCAGAAACTCCTTGCCCGGTGCCTGCAGCGTCCTACCAGGAAGAGCGGGCACTAGTCACGGCCAGTGCTCCTGGGTCACAGCCGGCCGCCATCACTCCTCCCCAGCGCTCGCTTCTCCTTTTTAATCTCTGGTGAACTGAGCCCCTGCTGCACACGCCCCGTGCCTCAGTTTCCCCACAGGTGAAACTGTGGCAACAGCAGCGACTTTAGGGATTCAGCAAAACACAGAACAAGAGCAAAAAAAAAAAAAAAAAGAAAACCACCCATGTGCGCAGGGGCTTAGCGGGGCCCCTAGAAAGGAGCGGCCCTCCATGCTGGCTGAGGCGTTCTCCCTGGTGGCCTCCGGAGGAAAATGGTCACCAAGGAAAGAATATAACCCACAGAAAACAGGAGCATGTGCCTCTTTTCCAAGCACCAAGCTTTGGTTCTCAGATGACTGTGCAGAGCCACTGGTGCTTGGCGGCTGTGACAGCCGGGGACTTCACGATGCAGGGCCCTGGTTGTGCCATCTAGGAAATGGGACAGCACTGCCCTTGATACTGGAGGCGTTTCATGCACCTAGACACAGGAGCCTTTGGAGGGATGGCTCGGTTCCCTGCCCCACTCCGTCCCCTGTTCTCCAACACACTGCTATTACCTGGGCCAAGCAACCTCTGGAAAGAAGGAGGAACCCGCCCCCAGCCCCAGGAATTACCCGTGCTCCCTGGAGGAGGAAGAGCCTTACCTCTCTTGCTTGGGTCAGCAGGAGCCTGGGCCATGCTCACAGCAGAGGCAAGGGGCCCAGTGGACCTGGGAGCAGGTACCTGTGCTGTGGCCTTGCAGGTGTGAGCCGCAGGAGGCTGGGCATCTGAGCCCCCACTCGGAGAACCTCTGAACCCACAGGGAAGCTGTCAGCTTCGGCCCACAGCTGTCAGGACTCACACTCCAAAGACAAACGCCCAGTCCGCCCCACCCCCTCAGGAGAAAGAGAAAATGAAACTTTGTGTGGTTTTTCTCGGAAAGAAACAGAATCGAAAGCAGGACCCATGAGGGAGCGAGGGTGGACCCCAGCATGATGTGGCCAGGCAGCAGCTGGGATTGGCAAGGCTGGGCGCCTCTGAGGTGGCCTCCCTCCCCTCCCAGCACCCAGTGCTGACTGCCAGGCCCCACATGGAGGACAGGATGCTTCGGTGGGTGGGTTCTCTGCATTTGTTCCTGCCTTTCCAGGGGCCCCACTTTAAGAAGCACCTACTATGTGAATTCCAATGCATTGGCCTTCCCAGCTCAGCTACAGAGGGGGGCTGACTCTGCCTTCTTTCTTCAGAGAGGAAACTGAGGGATTTGATCTGTGATACCCAGAAGTCAGGCATGGTGAACCCCCAGCCCACACACTAAACTGAGGCCCCACGCTCATGGGAACATGCTCCCTAATTTCAGAATTGTGGGTGGGATGACTGCCTTCCTGCACCAACTTCCCACCGACCACAGGGCGGCACCTGGGACAGCGCTGCTCAGCAGTTAGGACTCCCGCTGGAGGCCAGGATTTTGGGTTCAAACAGCCCCACCACGTACTAGCTGTGTAACCTCGGGCAACTTATTTATCCTGTTTCCTCATTTGTAAAACGGGGTCCTGAGAGCACCACTTCATTGGGGGTGCTGGTGAGAACCAAGGGGGTGATCCAGCTTAGCAGTCTGGCCAGAGCCCCTGGCGTCATCTACAGGTACGAGAGCACTCGGGCACCACACATGTGCTTCTGGAGAAGGACCCATGGCTTCCACAATTTTCCAAAGGGGCCAGTGACCCCAAAGCAGTTCAGAGCTCGGTTCTCTTCAGATCAAAGAATAGACTGGGGTTCAGAGAGGAGAAGGGCTGCGGAGGACTGGGCCCTGGAGTCTCTGGGTTTGGGGTGCAGCAGGTTCCTACTTGGTGGCCCGCAGCCGAGGGCTGGGGGGTGTGCGGGTCCCCACGCCCCCTCCCCACCCCTCGCCCCGAGGTTCTGCGCCGGGCTGAGAAGCAGCAGGCGGCCGGGGTTTGCCTGGACACTGCCTGCACAGCAAGCACCGAGCGGGCGCTGAGGTCCTCAGCCGGACTGCAAGTTGGGGACTCAAGGAAGTCCCAGCGCCGGACCGCGGAGGCCAATCAAATGCGACCTCGTGCGGCCAAGCGGGGGATGTTTTCAGTTCCAGGTGACCGCTTCTGCTTCCGGGTGCAGAGCCAGCGCTGCAGGGCAGGTCCGTCAGGACAGCACGCCCTAGGGGCCCTCACTGTCCTGTCCTGCAGAACTGAAGGCCCGTGCAAGGCCGCCGGAGGTGACAAGGTCCCTCCTCGGGAGCCTCGGCGGCGCGCTCCCCACGGAGCCCCCAGACGGCCCTGCGCGGCGCGGCGCGGGCGGGGGACGGCCAGCAGGGGGCGCGCGCCCTCCGCCCGGGGCTCGGCCGCGGGACACACCCCCCGCCCTCCGGACCCAGGGCTTCACCCCTTCTCCTTCTTGCGCCCTCCTTGAATTCCACCGCCGCTGCTTGTCTGTCCTGCCCTGGGAGCCAGCGCCCTGGTGGTTCTCTGGCTGACCCTGTGGTCGGTTCCGTCCTCAGCCTTTGCACAACCCACCACCGCCCGGAGAGACCCTTCCTCCATCCACCTCCAGGGCCTCCCCGTTCCTCCCATTGCCCCTCTGCCTCCTGGCCGGTTCGCCGTGACCTCTTCCAGATCAAAGGAGAGACTGGGGTTCAGAGAGAAGGGCTTAGGGTTAGGGTTAGGGTGAGGTCCCAGGCCGGTGGTGGAGCTCAGGTCTCTGGTGGGCTCCCCGCCAAGCCGAGGGACTTGAGCGCGATCCCGAGCGTCAGCCTGGCTGCTAGGAAGGTCACCTAAACTCAGTGGAGGAGGCCAGGGCCCATCGTGGCCCGTCTGGACAGCTTGGACGGCCACATGGAGCCTCTTCCCTGCCTCTCCGAGTTGTTCCTAGAAGCCAGAAATGAGTCACTGTGCCAGGAAGGCCAAGCGCCTGGGGAGGTGCCCTGTCTCACTCACCCTCTTCTCCAGAGCAGTTTTGAGCTGCATCTCTGCTGTTCCC
Organism: Marmota flaviventris; assembly: GCF_047511675.1. Classification (NCBI taxonomy): domain Eukaryota; kingdom Metazoa; phylum Chordata; class Mammalia; order Rodentia; family Sciuridae; genus Marmota; species Marmota flaviventris. Next base: position 190,837,624 of record NC_092499.1, on the reverse strand, counting down.
GGGCTGTGGGTGGCTACCTCTCTGAGCCCCAGTTTCTTTAGCTATTAAGTAGTAGAGATAACAAATAAGAAAAACATTTCCATCAGCCTTTACTGTGTGCTCATAAAATTTGCCTAAATTTGGAAATGTATGTGTTGCAGTTCCATAACACAACAATAGGCCCTGCCACAAACAGGCAAAAAGCAAGAAAGAGAACAAAAACAACTTAATGTGGGCGGGTTCCACCTTTGCCTTCCTCGCACATCTGCAGCTGAAGCCATGAATCTGCTGAGAGCGTCTACAACACTGAGTGGGATGCTCACTTTTAAAGATTTGAATTAGCTTGTGTTCCTCCTCTCAATTTAAGAAAATTGGGAGCTAATTTTGACCATAAAAGTTGTCTTCAAGCCTAGATAGCAGTGGCTTCAACAGCACAGATGTCGTTCTTTTTCCTCCTGCAGTCTAGAGGGCAGTCCACAAGTGGTGTGCTCCCTTTGTTTCTCAACCTTTCGCAACCTCCATTCCCGGGTTTGCCTTAAGTTCAAGAATGGCTGTTGGAGCTCCAAACCTCACATCTGCATTCCTTCCAGCAGGAAGGAGTAAAAGGAAGAAGGGCAGGTATCTCCCTTTTTGGAACACACATTGCAAATTGCCCATACTTTCCACTAATAATCCCGTTAGTCAGAGACTAGTTCTGTGATCCTTACCTGCAAGGGATGCTGGGAAAGATGGTCTGTATTCTGGGCCACCATGTGCCCAGCTAAAACTGGGGTTCTATTACATTAAAATAGGGGACAACAGCTATTGGCAGAGGTCTGGCTGTTCCTGGTGTTTCAGGGCTCTTCTGCAGATCTGTTCCGTGCCCATGGAGGCCCATGGAGGCTGAGTTCAAAGCAGCATCTTCCTGCTCAGAGACTCCCTTCCGGTGTGGGTGGTCAGAGAGGACAGGAGCAGGCAGGGCGGCCCATCCTCCTCGCCACCTGGAGAGCGCCTGCAAGTCCAGACTTCAAGATGGCGCCGCTGTTGCTGAGCAGGCCTCTCTCTGCTTGGAAAGTGTGCTCCTTTTCCATGGCTGGTGTTTTTCTGGAAGCTATTAGAACTCTCCGCCCAAACCAGATGATAATTACATGTTACCGATCTCTAGTCTTTGAGTTTTTCTCCGACTCTTTTTTTAAAAGAGAGATATTTTTACTTCACATTGTGTTGGCAAAACCCAACCCTCTACAGGCAGCGGGGAGTTATCTTGAGATTCCTCTGTGAATTCGGCTAGGGGAGGAGGAGGAAAGGCACCAAGTATGGATGGCAGAGTGTCATTATCAGGGGCAAAGGTCGGAGCGCCAGGACCTGAGGGGGGCCTGGGTTGTCCAAGGTCTCTGGCTCTCCTGGAGAACAAGGACCAAAGACTGGCAAGTTGGCAGTCCCCAAAGGAGTGGCCCTGGCTCTGCTCTCCGTCCGTCACAGCAGAGCTGTTGGTGGGGACTCCAGCATCCTGAGTCCACTGGAGTCTGATGGACCTGAGTTTCTGGTCCTGGGCCCCCCACTTTTTAGCTTTGTGCCTTGGCAAGTCTCTGCTCTTCCTGGGCCTCAGAGGCTCCCTTTGGTGCCTGCCTCATGGGGTCCTTGCAAGGCCACGTGGGAGGGCCTATGGTGCACAGAGCACACAGCCCTGCTCAGTAGACAAGAGCTGGCCCTATTGTTGTGTGCCACCCCAGCCTGTCCTCCTCTGTGGTGACAAAGCATCTCATTTGTCTATTTCCTGACTCACAAGATAGTTCCTGGGCCTTTTTTATTTACTTATTTATTTTAATCAGGCCACTTGCTGAGCCCTGCTGGGTGGGAGAACGGCTCCTCGGCTGGCTCCTGGCTCCTGCCCACTCTGGCTGCAGAAGAGACCATGTTGCCCACCTCCTGGGATAAACAGTGTGACCAGATGAAGCCTGAGGGCTCTACCACCCCAGCAGCACTGGCTGGTAAGTGAGACCCAGGTGGGCACCGATAGTACCTGCCGCAGTGAGTGTGAGGTTGGGGGTGGACAGGCCAGGGCCCTGAAGGCCTGGGAAGAGCTGGAGATCACCTGGAGCAAAGAAAGGGCAAGCTGGAGGTCAGGGAGGTGGCCCTGGATGCTGGGGGAGCAGGTGGCAGGAGGTGGGTGGGGTGAGGAAAGGCCACCGAGGCTGTGGTGTCCCATGGAGGGACAGTCTTCACAGCCACCTCCTTCTCCCCTATTCTTTTTACAATGACTGTGAGGAAATAAACTCAAAGCTTTTATTTTAAAATTTAAATTTTATTTGAAAACTTTTATTTTAAAATTGATTTTTTTTTAAAAAAATAATAATTCTGCTTTCCAAATTATTTGTCTAAAGAAATTCATTTAATTCCACTGGCACAATCTCTCCACTGAGCATTCTTCTTGGAAATTCTTAGCAAAGGATAAAATCTCTCCTGTAAATTCTCTTCTTCAAGTACAATGGAGTGCTGTGAGATTTTTTCCATGACTGAATGGGACAGTTAATGGACTTGACTCATTGTTAGGTTTTCTACATGTTTAATCAGACATCGACTGATTCTGATTCTGTGATGGTTTTCCTTTTCTCTTTATATTCCGGAGCTCAGACATTTAGGCCTGAGGTTCGGACTGTCACTCTGTTTCAGCAGCCTGCTTCTTCACTGTGACCTAAAGACCTGGCAAGAACACTTAGAGGAGGAGAAGCTTCGGTGCTCAGGGTTCAGAGGTTCAGAGCATCGATGGCCGACTGCCTTGCTCTGTGCCTGAGGAGATGCTGAAGTGCAGGGCAGAGAACGCATGGCCACCAAGAAGAGAGAACAGGGACAGGTATAAACCCAAAGGCACACCCCCAGTGGCCCACCTCCTCCAGCCACAACCCACCTGCCTGTGGTCACCACCCAGTTCACCGACCAGGTTAAGGCTCTCATAATCCAATCGCGTCACCTCCAAGCCTTCTTCGTGGTCCCACACACGAGCTTTTGGGGACCCTCATGTTGGCCTGGTGTTCTGACTTCCATGCCTGGAGGTAAGATGGAGAAATGGAGACCCATCCTCCAGAGGCAGGGCCCTGGGGTGGGGGAGGTGCTGCCGTTGTGAGCACTTCCGCGTGTTCACCGGTGGCTTTCCGTGTAAAGTGGGTCTCCTGCTCAGAAATCTGACACAAAGGTGTTCCCTGAGAGACTTGGTAAAGGACAGAACGTGTCTCCACCTGGAGCTTGACCATGCCTGCTCCCTGGCCTCTCCTGATTTTACCAAAGTCTCAGAGTGACCCTGACCAGCGGGTAATGAGTACCAAGTCTGCATTTTATAGATGAGAAAACAGGAGCCGGGAGAGTTTGCCAAAGGAACTGGTTGACGTGACAGAGCTGGTGGGTGACAAAGATGAAGTCCAAGGCTAGGCCGCTGGGCAGGGTCCAGCATGGAATGTGGGTGTGGTCACAGTTCTGCACAGATGCGGAGCAGGCTTCCTGGGCTGGACCCCCTGCTCCCTGGCAGGACCTGAGGCCCGTCAGGAGGGATGCTGTGGTCCTCACTGTCCGAGGATGCTCGGGCCAAGCGTGCCCAGGAGCACAGCCCCAGGTGGCCCTTGGAAGTGTAGACAACTGACCAGTTAGAAGAGAGGGGGAATTTAAGAATTTTCTCCTAGTAAGTTTTAATAGTCGTTTCATGTTGGAATGGTATTTAGGATATACATTAAACATCATTCATGTTTAAAAAAAGTGGGAACGTGGAGCCTGCACGTCTGCACGACCCTCTGGGCGCCTCTCCGGGAGCCCTTTCCCAGCCAAGTTTTCTCCCTCCCTTTCCTGTTCATTGAAGGGGCTGGGCACCCATCTGAGTGAACTGGGTTGTTTGGGAGGCAGCCCCAGACAAGGCTGAGAGGTCAGAGGGAGGTGAGGGAGAGGGCAGGGCCAGACCAGTACAGGGTGTGGCTGGCCACCTTGTGGGCAACCAGAGCTCAGTCCTACTCAAGACTGCCAGACGGTTCAGAGAATATGCCTGGGTGACCCACAAGAGCAAAGGGACTGGGCAAATGAGGCCCTTCTGGTCTGGTGTGTGATAGGCAGAGGAAGATCCTGAGATCAGAGGAGACCCCAGGCAGCAAGACACAGGTGATCTCAGGGGGAAGTTGTCCCACAAGGACAGAAACTGAAAAGGCCAAGGGGAAAGGATGGGCACAGATGGCATTTGTCACAGTTCTTATCACAAACAATTACTCCTCTTGGAACTTGAGTGGTTAATGCCCTGGGGTGAAAGCTGGGTGCCACCGGCAGTGGGGAGGATTTGAATCCAGACCAAATGACCACAGAGCCACAGTCCCCAACCCCATGCTTGGATGACTCCTGTAAAGGACAGGGAGGAAGGAATCTTTCTCCAGAAGTTAAAAAAATAAAAAATTCATTTAAAACTCAACCAGGTTAGATGCTTTTAAAGATAAACAACTATTTTGAGCTCAATAAAAGCTTTTTAATAAGTTGAACATGATGATTCCAGCCTCTGCTCTCAGAGTTGTCAGGCATGGCAAGGAGGGGCCACCAGGGAGGGCAAGAGGGGGAAGAAGAACCAGAGGGGAAGGTGCACAGTGTGTGTGCACAGGCATGCACACACAGAGACACACGTGCTGCACTCCATGGCTACAGAAACTCACGCACACATTCACTGATGCACACACACAGAGATGTGCACACGCAGAGACATGCACACACGCGGTGGCTCATGTGTGTGCACGTATAGATGTGTTTGTTTGAATTTATTTGCACACTGAAACCCATCACTTGCTCCAAACCGATCGCGAAGCTTTCGGGAGGTTTTATTTTTAGAAGTTCTCTTCTTCCAAGCAACTGTACAAAGCGCTCGAGCAAACACCGCGGGATCTGGCACAGGCGCCCGCGTGTTCCGTCTCGCTCGTTGGCTGGCACGTTCTTCTCCCACGGGACGTTCAGCCCGGGCCGCTACTGCGCGGGGAAGCCGGCGCGCGATCCTCGCGAGCTCCGCGGAAGAGCAGCAGACCCTGGGGACCGGTCTGCGCGGGCGAGAGCGGCGTGGCGGCGGGACAAGGACAAGCGCTTCGCTCCCACGGGATGCATCACGCCCAGGGTGGTGCGGTCCGCCGGGCGAGCTGCCTGGTGCCTTCCTCGCGGAGCCGGATCCAGCTGTGCCTTCTCAGCGCGCTCCTCCAGCCGCAGTCAGGGCCTGACCAATCAGAGCACTCCATTCCCTCCTCTGCGGTGATTGGCTCAGGGATGGGCACACGCCCCAAGCCAGGCCAATGAGATTGGATTCTGGGACTGTTGCTTGGGGGGATTGACCAATTCCTTTCCCTGGAGTTCAGAGTAAGAAGGAAATCAGCAGAGGGCGGGACTTGGATGGTGGACACAGTCACCTGTCATAGCCCTGTGTACTTATGGGCCTGGCAGCTTATGATCTAGTTCAACTTTGGCATGCTGCTTTTAGTTCCCTTTTTTGCTAAAACCAAGGATAATTGGGTTTGGTCATCGATTTCAGAAAGAATTGATTAATAAGTTACAGTTAATTCAAAATGGTATAGAAACTTATTTTATCAGACAAGAAACCAAGAGGCTGCCTTAGCTGGTTCAGGGTCACTGGGGAACATCCAGGGCCGGAAACAGTTTTGAGAGAATATAGTCAGTCCAGAGTCCTCTGTCACATGCTTCGTTGTAGCTTCTACTTGTTCACCCTTAGGCATGGGCTGCTCACTAGGAGTTACCTGGCAGCATTAATACTGGGAGTTTCTTAAGGAGACAATACTGTGTTCATACTGAGAGGTGTACACCAGCTCTCCATCACAGGTTGTTTATAAAGATGAAGGAGGAAATACAAACAACCTAGATACCCAACCCAGGGGGATCAGGTACCAAATTAGGAAATCTATTCCTAATGAATAGAATTCATTCCTAATGAAATGCTCTGAGCTATGAGAAAACCGAATGTAGAACTGTGTTTATTGGTGTGGAGAGGTATTCACAGTGCATTGAGGGAAAATATACTTCCATTTTAAGATATTTGTGATTATGTATCACAGAAGAGTGTGAATCACCTTTCAGTGATTCATTGGTGATTTGTATTCTGTACTTCCTAATTTCTTTCTATAATAAACATGGATTACCTGTGTGCGTAGAAAAGCTCAGGCAGCTATAACAAAGTGCTATAGACTGGGTAGCTTAGACAATAGAAATTTATTTTCTCACTGTGTTAGAGAATGGAAGTCTGGGATCAGAGTGCTTGCATGGGTGGTCTGATGAGGGTGCTCTTCCTGACCTGCAGATGGCCTCCTTCTTGGTGGGTGCTCAAGTGATGGGGAGGAGTCTGGTGTCTGTGTTTATTAGGGTGCTGACCTGATCAGGAGGGCCTCTCTCCCATCCTCACATAGTCACCTCCCGAAGACCCCATCACCAAATGCCATCACCGTGGGGTTGGGCTTTGACATCTGAACTTATCTGGGGGATGCGATCCAGTCCACAGCCCTGTGTGATAACGATAATGCCTGAACTCAGTCGTTTACACTGCTGGGACAAGCCCCGGAGAGCCACAGGTGACTCAACCATGCTGCAGGGTTGAATGTGAGTGCCATTGGTTCCCAGGAGCAGGACTGAGGTGGACAGGTGAGCCAAGGCCAGGCCAGGTCACTGCAGGGAGTCCAGACCCCTTCTCACCACATGTGGAGTCAGAAATAGAGATGCAGATGGAGTCCCAAAGGTAATCACAAGGATTCCCAAGGAAGGGTGGGTCTGTGCTGGGGCAGGGGCAGGGCTGCCCACCCGCCTCTATTTAAGCAGGAAGGCACCAGCTCAGCCTGCAGGCTGATGAACCACAGGGGGAGGGACTCTGTTATTTGAAGAGGAAGTGGCAGCCCTCAGAGAGGGGGAGCAGGACCTCGGTGGCACCTGGAGAATGAAGCGCGGGCCTGGGGGACAGCTGGGCACCTGCTGCTTTACCTTCATAAAACTAATTGCAAAGCAGAATTCAGCATGGCCCCTGCATGTGGGAGGGACGAGGGTCCTTGTGTGGCACTCCCTGGGGGAACTGCTGGACAGCTCTGCCTGCCAGGCCCATGGAAGCCAGGACTCAGACTGCAGAGGACACCCAGCTCACCACAGGAAGGTGGCCAGAGCTCTGTCTGCCACCTGGGTGTGCCCTGGGACCTGGTGGAGGGGAGAGTGCCAGGGTCAGGCTCAGGCTGTCTCTGGTCCCCATCCTGTCTTCTGTCTCACCTGATCATGCTCAAGGGGAGTCGCCTCCCTGTACCTCAGTTTCCTCATTTGAAAATTGAAGGCAGTGGCCATCTCTGCCTCCAAGGGGGTAAGGGCTACGTGCTACTCCAGGAAAGTGCTCAGTGTGACACCAACTCAGAGGAACTGGCAGAGGAAGTGAGCTATGCCACCATTAAGGGCACGGACTCAGAAGCCTGCTGTGCTGGCTTCTTGACACTGTGACAAAACCCCTGAGACAACTAGTTTAGAAAGACTAACTGTTTATCCAGCTCGCAGTTCTAAAGGTTCCGTCTAAGATCAGCAGGGCTATTGCTTTGCCCTTGGGTGGGGAGCTGGGTGGCAGTGTGGGGGCAGGACTGGGAAAGCAAAACTTCTGTCTGTCACAAGACGGAGGACAAAGAGAACAGGAAGGGATGGGGTCCCACAGCTCCCTTTGAGGATACACCCCAAGGACTAAAGGACCTTGCATCAAGTTCCATCTCCCAAGTTCCCTGGTGCCTCCCAGCGGCACCACTCTGGGGACCAGGCATTTAACACATGGGCATTTGGGGACGGTCAAGATCAGAACGGTAGCACCTCCCCCTGGGCTTCAGAGCACAGACCTGCCTGCACAGACTGAGCAGCTCTTTGGGCCAAGGATTCCTGACCTGACCTGGACACTGTGGGTGACACCAGTACTGCCTGCCAGTTACCAGGAGGGGTCAGCAAACCCTGGGTCCGGTACAGGGCGGCACTGACATGGAAAGTGCTGGTTCCCTGAGGGGAGAGGGCAGCAACCCCCCCACCCTGTGCCCTCAGCAAGAGGACCTTATAGAGCCTCCATCATTAGGTGGCTTGTGTTCCCTTCCCTCGGACCTGGGCCAGCCTGGGGCTTCCTTGGCAAATAGAATGTCCTGGGTCTCAGCTAGACATCAAGGGGACTTGTGAGCTTCTGCTCTTTGTGGGACCCTTGCCCAGCTGCCATGTGAAAGGCCTGCTGGAGGGCCAGGGACCACAGGAGCAGAGGCAGTGCTGAGGCCCCGCTTGGAACAGCAGCACCCACCATCCCAGAGCTGACCAGGAGGACAACTGTCCAAGTGGGCAAAGCATGGAAGAGACTTTTCTACAAAAATGTCAAAAAGATCAAGGGGCATGTGAGAAGATTCAGAGCACCATTGGTCATTAGGGAAACGCAGACCCAAATGTCACTGAAATGCCACAGCCTCTTGGATGGCCGTCTAAGAAGAAAGGAGAGAGAGCAAATGCTGGCCAGGATGTGGAGAAGCTGGACTCCTCACTCCCTGCTGGTGGACGGTGAACGGGGCTGCTGCGACGCTGCACGCAACATCAACGTGTGATCCACGGAGTCTGCTCACGGGTCTGCGTCCAAGAGCAAGGCAGCATCTGTCACGGGCACACTTTCCATTAATGTTCATAGCAGCATTATTTATAAGACAGCCCCAAAGTGGAAACTGCCCACATGCCCACCAACTGATGAATGGACAGACAGACAGAATATGGTAAACAGAAAACTATTCAACAACAACCAAAAACAAAGAGCTGTTTCACTGGATCACATGAACAAAGCTTGAAAATATTTCACTAAGTGAAAGAAACCAGACACAAGGCACCATATCGTGCATGTCTCCACTTTTATAAATATCCAGAATAAGTAAATACGGGGAGATGGAAAGTAGACTCATGGCTGCCAGGGGCCGGGAGAGGGAAGAGAGGGAGCACTGCCATGGGGCGGGGGGAGTTCATGTTGAGAAAGTTCTGGAACTAGTGGGTATGACTGCACAGCTTTGTAAATATACTAAAAACTGTTGAATTGCGTGTTTATGAAACGTGATTTTTATGGTATGTGACTTATATCTTAATGGTTTAAATGAAAAGTTAAGAGAGAGATGCAGGGGAACTTCTGTTTTCAGCTCTGACGTGTGAACAACTTGGATGTGATCCCTGTTGTCCTTCCAATAAGAGAAAGTAGAGCAAACTGGTCATCAGCAACTTTTCTTTGACCTATGAGATGAGCGAGGCCGATGTAAGGACATAGCAAGGGGTCAACCATCTGCAACCCAAAGAGAGAACCCTGGCCAGGAGCCCTGCCGGTCAGCATCTTGGTCGTGGGCTTCCTAGCTTCTGGAATTCAAGAAAATAAATTTCTACTGTTGTTAGAGTCTGTAAACGAGTCAGTATGGTGCCTGGAAAATGTTAGAGTCTGTAAACAAGTCTGGATGGCACCTGGCAAAATGCCAGAGGGAGTGGTTTGTGAAGTAATGTCAGCGAGCCATTAAGTGTGGAGATTCCTTATTGGTTGACTGATGTATCTAGTTTATGCTAATTAAGATAAGCTGTGTGGAATGTATAAATATCGCTCTGGTCCTACAATAAACGGCTTCCACTCCTGCTGTATCGATCTACACAAGTTGTTCATCACCCCCCCCCCCCCCCCCCCCCGGTAATTTTGCTGCAGCCGGACTGCAGCATACTGTTTATTCCCATCTCTGACTTTTTATTATGGCAGCCCAGGCAGATGAAGAACCACATTTTCTAAAAATGTGGTATAGCATTTTCAGAAATTGGACTGAGGATAGTTGTATATCATGAACTCTAGGACAATCACTATTTTTTTCTTAAACAAAGTGTTGTTAATATATTAAGGGAAATGAAATCTTTCGTAATTATCAATTACAATCAGAGAAGTCAAAAAAAAAGGGAAAGACTAAAAAAGACATAAGGAATAAGTACAACAATGAGAAAATAATTACACCATGGTAGATAGTAGTTCAAATATATAAATAATCACTTTAAATATGAATGGTTTAAATAAATCAATTAAAACACAAACAATGCCAGGATAAACTTAAAAAATATTATATGTTGTCCATAGAAACTCACTTGAAGCATAAACCTCAGTCTAAGAGTAAATAAATAGACAAATATATATTACATGAACACTGGTTGAAAGAAAGCTGGAATAGGCATATTAATTTCAAAAACATAGACTTCAGAACAGGGTAGGTTTTCAAGGTCATTACATAGCAGTTAAAGGGATAATTTCCCAAGATGCATGCACCTAACATAGGATATCAAAATATGTAGGTCAAAAACTGAGATAAATGAAATAAGAACTAGAAATAAACTATTATAGTAGGACTCTTAGTACCTCTCTTTAATAACTGATTCATCAAGAAAGCAGAAAACCAACAATTATACAGTTGATAGGTACAACTACCAATCACCTTGATATAATTGGCATTTTGTAGAATTCTCTATCCAACAGCCAATAATGAATTCTTCTCAGGCTTTCCTGGAACATTCACCAGGCTGGACCACGTCTGGGCCATGCAATGCATCTAAGCACATTGAAAAAAATAGAAATCATGCAAGGTGGGTTCTTAGATGACAATGGAATTAGTCTAGAAACCAGTAACAGAGGATTGTTGGAAAATCCCCACATAATTGGATACTATACAACTCCTAAATAACAAATGCATAAAGGAAAAAAATGGTAAGGAAAGTTAGAAAATAATTTGAGATGAATGAAAATAAATATACGCTAAAATGTATGGGATACAGCTAAAGCAGTTCCTTCAGGGAAATTCATAGCACTCAAACGTATAGATCAGAACAGAAGGAAGGTCTCAAATTCATAGTCTAGGCTAACACCTCAGGAAACTATGCAAAGGAGATCAGGGTCAGCCTAAGGCACAGAGAGGAGAGAAATAAGAAAAGTGAGAGCAGAGACCATGGGAAATAAAAACAGGAGAGCGATAAAGAAAATCAGCAAAACCAAAAAGTGGTTCATTAAAAATATCAACAAAACCGACAAACATTTAGCTAAGCTCATCAAGGAAAAGAGAGGAGTCATGGACTACCAATGTCAGAGAAAAAAGAAGGGTCATCATTACTGATCTTCTGGATATTAGAAGGATGACAGTGGAATACCAAATAAAGTCCTTATCCCTACATGCTTGGTAACTTGGACGGAATACCTATATATTACCTCTCTAACCTGAGTGCCTATATTGATAAATAAACTAATTAATTTATAACTAATAACCTAATTAATTTATAACCAATAACCCCGGCCCCAATGGGTTATTTGGTGAATTCTGCTAAACATTTAAGGAAGAATCACCAATTTCCCACAATCTCTTCCAGAAAGTAGTTAGTTAACTCCTTCTATGAGGCTACCATTCCCCTATTGCCAATATCATATACAGAAATAGGAAATGATTACCATAAACAAAGACTACAGACCTATATCTTTAATGAAGATAGAAGCAGAGCTTTTCAGCCAAACAAAAATAAATCAAATTCAGCAACGTATATAAACAATATTCACCACAACCCAGAGAGATGGACTGCAGGTATACAAGTTCAGTTCTAACCACATCGTTCACATCAACAGACTAAAGATAAGAACCATAGGATGACACCAGGGACACCGGAAAGGCATCTGGCAACACCCATCACTCATCTTTGATAAAAGGTAGGATCGAAGGTCTGATGGACCGAATGCTTGTGGCCCTTGAATTAATATGTTGACCTTCTCATCCCCAAGGTGGTGGTTTTAGGAGGTGGAGTCCATGGAAGGTGATTGGCTCATGAGGGCCAAGGTCCCGTGATTGGTATTAGTGCCCTTATAAAAAAATCTGAGGATCCTGGAAAGATGATTCCCTGACCCTTCCCTCTTGAGAGGACATGGAAAAATGAGAGCTGTCTGTAAACCAAGAAGGGCTCTCCCCAGGCACAAAGTCTGCTGGCACCTTGGTCTTGGACTTCCAGCCTCCAGAACTATGAGAAATAAGTGCATTGATTATAAGCCCCCAGCCTATGATTTTGCAAAAGCAGCCCAGTGACGAGAAAAGAACCGCTTCCAGCTGACATAGAACATTTACACAAAAGCCGTAAGCTCACATGATGCTTAGTGGTGAAAAACTGCTCCCCAGATCAGGATCAAGGCAAGGCTGCCCCCCCGACTCCACTCTGCTCCATACTGCACTGGAAGCCTCAGGCAGCGTAATAAAACCCAAATCGAACCAAAAAAAAAAAAAAAAAAAAAGAAAGAAAGAAAAGAAAAGAAACAGATAACAAAGGAAAAAATAAAACTGCTTCTGCTCATAGCTGACGGGAGGATCTGTGTATAAAATCCCAAAGAAATGACAATGGCAAAAATAAAACCTCGCAGAACCCAGAGGTGATGGTAAGAATGTTTCAGAACTCAAGCAAAACATACAAAAGGCAGCGGCTTTCCCACACACCTACCGTGACCAGCTGGGGTTGGAAATGAAGAAACAATAGACACACCGTAGCCCCATCTGTAAGAGAAATGGGCATGAAGTGTGTGTGAGGTGGCTATGCCCAGCACTATGGAACTCTGATGGAAGATCCAAGAAGATCTAAGTAAATGGGCAGCCTGTGTTCATGGATCAGGAGATTCCAGAATTCCAGGTCCTGAAGAAGACAGGGCTTCCCAGCTCGACCCATCGACTCAGTGCCATCTCCATCGCAGAGAACTATTTAACAGATATTGAAAGCAATAGACCCGCAGCACCGAAGAGAACAAGAACAGTCAGGGGCATCTGAGCTGAAGACTTACTAGGAAGCGTAAGAATTGACGAATTGATCAGTGGAACGGAATAAAGGCTTAGAGAAAGACCCATACCAGCAACTGATTTTGGCCAAAGGAGCAGGGTGGCTCGATGTAGGAGAGAGAGTGCTGGAACAACCAGACATGGTAGCTTCCACCTAGACAAAGCTGGCCCTTCGCAAGACCCGCTCACAACAGATCGTATGATCCGGAGGTCATGTAGCTGGTACCGACCTAGCTGGCTTGATACCTGTGCCCACAGAACTCTGCGTGGGAGTGTCCTAGCAGCTCTGGTCCTCGTTAGAAAGTGGCAACAAAAAATGTCCTTTGGTAGGTGAAGGGATAAATCAAATAGGGCACATATGGAATGCTGTTGGCCATGAAAGGAAACAAACTGATAAGCCATGACAAGGATACGGATGGATCTAAAATGCATATTATTAAATGAAAGAAGCCAGTGGGAACAGGTCACGTACCATATGACTCTAGGGACGTGGCATTCTCTGAAACGTGGAACTACAATGACATTGAGAACAGGGTCCTGGTGGGGGAGACGGTTAAGTAGGTGACGTGAAAGGGATCTTTTAAGGGGCAGTTCACTATTCCGTAATGACCCTGTAGTGGTAGATAAATGACCTACGTGTTTACCAAAACCTGTAGATCTTTACAACACAGAGAAGGAAATTGAGGGCGGGGCTGTGGCTCAGTGGCAGAGCACCCGCCTCGCACGTGTGAGACACTGGGTTCCATCCTCAGCACCACACAAAAATAAATAATCAAAATAAATATGTTGTGTCCATCTACAGCTAAAAGAAAAAAAAAATTTAAAAATGAAATTGAATATATTTCATTTTTTTTTTAACCAGGATGTTGGGGGATCCCATGATGAATGCAGTGACAGGCCACATGGACGGTGTGTCCTGGCCACAGTGATAAGGTGTCCCCCCCTCTGGCTCCTCCCCATACCATGACCCCAAGGTAAGGAGACAGTAAGGGGCTTCCACGGGGTGCCAAGCAGTGCCAAGAGGGACTTAGGTCCTCAAACACAGGGGACAGCTGGAGACTGTCACAGCCCAGAGGAACGGGAGGAGGTTGGAGGTTGACACAGAACTAACCTTGGTGGAAACTTCTAGATGGAACCCTCGAACACAGAGGGGGAAGAACTAAGGAATTCTGCATAAAGTCGGGGCTTTAGTTAGAGGTCATTTTGATATTGATTTGTTAATTGTGACAAATATAGCACACTGGTTCCAGGTGCTGATCATATGTGAAACTGGATATAGGGACACCTTATCATCTCGATTTTTCTGTTAAATATGAACCCTGTTATGAAAATAAAATATGTCTTTAAAACTTTCTTTAAAATGTTGCAGAGAAGAAAGAATCCCCCTTTTCTGTGTCTGAGCGTGATGTCTGGGGCAGTAGCAGCCAGCTTGCAGCCATGTGGGAGTCTAAAGCAAAGGGCCACTTAGCAAATACTTCCGGCTCTCTGGGCCACGTGGTAGGTATCTGTAGTTAACTACTCAACTCCATCCTTGAAACACAAAGGCAGCCGTAAACATTGAATCATTAAACTGTTGTGGCTAGTGTCCAATAAAACTTTATTTACAAAGGCTGGCAGTGGGCAGCTGGAGGGTTGGTGTCTGGGCTGCAGCATGCTGGCCCCTGCTCTAGAGGGCAGATGCACACAGCAGGGTCCAGCAGGCCGTGCACTCCCTTTAAAACTAGTGCGTTTCCTTGGGGCTTACACCACTGGATGCTTATTTTCCATCATTTGTAGCCAGAAGCCCCCAGCCCTGGACAAAGCTTAAGGGAGCTGTTCCTGGCCCCCAGGGTGAGTGTGAGAGGGCTCACTCTGACCCGGGTGGGGAAGCTGGCAGTGCAGGCCTGCTGGCCTGACTGTCACTTGGAGACTTTGAGGAAGTGGAGACTTTGAGGAAGTGCGGGGAGTGGGGGGGCAGCACAGGACGCTGGGATAGCGCACCCGACTCTTGGAAGCTGATGCGGCAGGCGGCTGAGTGCTCTGGCCTCCGTTTCCTGGGTGGAGATGGGGCGGAGGATGGAGGCAGCTGGGGAGTGCAGGCCTGCTTGCGAGGGGGTGTGTCCCCTCTGGATGATGGCTAGGAGTCTGGGGCTGGCCTCAGGCAGCTCAGCATCCTGGGGGGGCATGGAGGCCACATGCAGCGAGTGTCAGTGGCGATGGCGTGGAGAAGCCTGGGCATCCCGGAGGCCTCCTGGAGGAGGTGCTGGCTGAGCGGGTCCCCATGCTTGGAGGAGGTCAGGACAGCCAAGGGGCTGAGCGAAGGGCCTCTGGGCAGGAGGGCAGTGGTGACACAGGCACGTGGTGAGAAAGCCCAGAGGTGCACCCCATTTGCTTTCTCCTGGGGCATCTGTGGGCTCCCGAGTGTTAGTGTCCTCCTGAGGCTTCCTCCAAGGAACCGCGGGTGTTCCCAACCCCCACCAGATTGGGGTACCCCTGGGGGGGTCAGCCTGGCCCCAGGCCGGATGGTGGAGGCGAGGAGGGGCCCCTGCTGGTTAGGAAGTGCTCCCCACCCACATCCAGGAAAGGGAGAGGGACGTCAGAGGCAGTGAAGGGGGACAGGGCTCTGGCCAGATGGACAAGCTCAGGAGATCCCCCATTGCTCCAACCAGACCCCAGAAGTTTCTCAGAAGGCACCAGACACTTACGTATTTTCAGCTTACCTGGGTTTATCTGGAGGTAACCCCCACCCTGGGTGGGGGAGCACCATCTCCAAGCTTGGAACGCAGCCTCCGTGGGCCACCCACTGGCTCCTGCTGGCAGAGGTGCCAGTGAGCACGTGCGTCTCTAACACCAGCACAAAGCCTGGGGGTCTGTGGCAAGGGCCCTCCCTGCAGCCAGCCTGAGTGTTTAAAAAAAAAGAAAATAGAAACCACCAAAAAACCCAGGGAAGTGAAAGGCGAGCTGTTGGGAATGTGGAGCCGCCAACTTTGGGAAGGGTGGCCGTGCCCGTGCTCCCTGCCCGTGCTCCCTGCCCGTGCTGTCTCAGCTGCCCTCACTGCCAGTTTGGAGCTGAGCGGCTGACTGCTCCAGCTGTACTTCTGGGAGAGGTCCCGCCCGGCTGGAGCCCGAGACTCCCCTCCATGGCTGGAAAAAGCTCCCTGCTCCATCCTGACTCCTGGGAGAAGGGCCTGCAAACGGGTCCAGGAGGCTCAGGGAGTCTTTGCTCATAGCATAGGAACCCCACCCTGAGCCCGAGTTCCTGGAAAGAGCAGCTGACGCCCGTGTGCCGGTGCCTCCCCCGCTGGGCACTTGCAGGCCTTACCTGTGGACACAAGGGCAAGCATCTCACGGGCACGCCATCAACCCTAGTCCACAGACCAGGTGACAAAGATCTGCAGGGGCGTGACCTTCGCAGCTCAGAGTGACTCAGACTCCAAAACTAGAAGGGACCACCCATGGCCCCGACTCTCAGTGCTTAGAGAGGGGAGGTCTTTGGCTTCTCCCCAGATCCCCATCTCTGAGCTCCTCTCCCACCAGGAAGAGGGAACAGGAAAGCCAAGGCAGATGGGTGCTGAGTGCTGTCCTGGTCCAGTGGGCTGCGGCCTTGGGCCGGCGTTCTCCCACGGTGCGAGGTCCAGAAGCTCCAACCTGGTTGAGGCCAGATAGCAGTCATCCTGGGCCCCACCTCTGAATTGGCTTGATGGGACTATTTAAGACAGTTTCTGTAGTGGGTACTGTGGGGTCCCACTCAGGATCCCTGGAAACCTTTATAGGGGTCTGCACACCCCTCCTCCAGACTGCGCATGCATTGCTGAGGGCTGGCAAGTGGGTGGACCACTCTGGGACCTCTTTGCTCCAGTCTTATGCACTGAAGTCAGAGGGCCTGGGTGTCCATCTCTCCTGGTGCAGCTACCCCAGAGACCCACAGGCCCTGGAGGGACAGACTGAGCTGGGACTCCTTCCCTCACTTTTCTTCCCCCTCTGACCTCCCTTAGTCAACCCCCTGAACCCAGGAGGACACATCCTAAATCCATCCATCCCTTGCACACGAGGCCACGTCTCACAGTTCTTCTGGAAGAAACCCACTTAAGATACTTCCTTGCTCTCAGACCTTATCTGAATTTTCATCATGCATTGGTAAATAATGATCTCCCCAGAGGGAGGAAAAGCATACAATGTTTTGGGAACTATTAACCCCAGTAGCCACCCTTTTTTTATTGGAACAATGTTGAAATAGGTGTTTTCACTGGGCTTCCTGAGCTAAAACAGAAAGGTTGAGCCACTCAACTCAAAGTTGCAAAGCAGCGCTGAGATCTCTCTCTCTCTCTCTCCACTATATGTACCCTGGTGTTGTTCTAGAAGGTGGCAGGGGGTGGGAGTTCGGAAGGGAGAAGAGCAATACAGCCAAAGAAGTTGAGAAGCCTTGTTCCAAAGAATTGTAAAATTTATTGTATAAGTATTGCAGCTTTCAGAGTGTCATCATTGCCACTAATGATCACTGATACACAACAAGCAGCTTCTCCAGGCCTGCGGATGGGCGTCCAGATACAGAGTCTTAGGCAGCAGCCCCTTGGGCTGCACCCGGCGTGCAAGGAGAGCTTACAGGAGTTTCACTTAACAGAACGCGGGAAACGGCTGCAAAGGAAGCGGTCATCGGCAGAAGGCAACATGCAAGCATGGCGGGCGACGGGCGGCGGGAAGTCGCCGTGGCCTCTGAGCTCGAGGGCCCAGCGAGGTTCCCAGCACAGCTTCCGGAAAACAAAGCAACAAAACAAAACAGACACATTTCCTTCCATATCATCGGACGTTTTGAGGTTCTGGAAGCTGTGTTGCACACGGGAAAAAAATTATCTGAAACGTACAACTCACGGGGACAGCGGATAGGACAGGGGACGGACCCGGTTCTGGCTTGCCCCGGTTTTTGCTACATGAGGGGAAAGGGGTCGCTTACTCTTTGCAAAAAACATCGGGCTTTTGAAAAGATGGGGGCTCCTGGTGCACTCTGGAAGTCCATGCACAGACCCCGGCTCTGCAGAGAAGAAAGTGTTTCTCTGGAGGAAACATCGGGATCGCCCATGGGCACTGGGGGGTGAAGGAAGCAACACCCCAAAACCAACTGGTCCCCCTCCAACCAGCCATTCTCAGGACCCCACCTAATCTCCCACTGGAAAAGGGTGGTCTCCTAGGGGTGCTTCAAAGATAATGAGGTGACCACCAACACCGCAAGCAGAGTGTGCCCAGAGCTGTGGGGGCCCGCGGGGAAGCGGGGAGCTTCTCCAGCCCTGGTTTCCAGATGAACACCCCATTGGGTTTCTGGGGTGTTCACTGCCCTGCCAACCCCCTTCTCCTTGAAGTTCGGCAACGGTCATCCATGGGCATGAAAGCCAGTGACCCTGGACTTCGACACTGGTTGGAACCAGAGGGGTGGGGGTGGGCCCTGCCCTCAGGCCAGCTGAGGTCAAAGCCACGCTCTCCCCCTCCCTCTTCACTACAGCACACACAGGCCACCCCACGAAGCAACAAGATTCAGACAGCCTGTCCCAAGAGGGACAGCAGGACGGTTCCCCTGGCGGTGGCTGAGGCCACATGTACAAATGAAGCCCACTTTTCTAGGTTTTTGACCCAGATGGGAGTTACGCACAGTCCTGGACCAAGAAGACCACAGGGATAGGAGGCCGGTGCCTCGCTGAGTGCGCCTACCCAGGACAGAGGGGTGAAGACGCCAGAGGGTGACGGGGAGCCCTTTGTAAACCAAGGGAGAGGATGCCAGTCCCGGGGAGTGAGGCACTGTCCAGGAACGTCCCGCCAGGGGACGAGAGGGTGATTGCTTCCTTACTAAGGCACCAGAGACGCTTCCCATCAAGGAAGGTTACGCTGGAATATCTGTGTGTCCCTGGACCTTTCAGGGCAAGCTATACTGACTTCTCTGCACGACTTTGAAAAGAATCCTCTTCAAGGCCCCACACAGAGGCAGGCTCTGCTACTGAGGTATGGGGACTTCTGCAGAAAGCTCGGGCCCCAGGTTCTGCGGTCATCACATTCTTAAAATACACCTCGAAACAGAGGCCCAGCGGTCAGAACTCCTGAGCCGTTTTCAGGGACAAAGTGGCTTATGTCCCACGCCTCCTAGATCCTTCTCTTAGGTCAGCTGACTGGGTAGCATTCTGCCCCAAACGAGGGGACATCTCCCAGGCCCAGAGGGGACAGCAGTGTGGGAGCCTGCCCTATCTGCAGGGGTAGGGGTCCCTCCTGTGTAGCAAGTCCACTGTGAGAAGACCCCGAGCTCCAGCCACACCCCCTGGACCCCGAGGGCCCCTCTTGTCTCCTGTCACCTCTATTCACCTGTGCCAAATCCTACTCCTCATCAAGGGTCCGGCCAGTCCCAATCTGCCCAGTAAGGACCTGCTGGACAAAGCTGACCAGAGAAAGATGCAGGTGAGGACACAGATAGCCATGAGCAGTGGCTGTTTCCATGGGGAAGGGAATGCAAACGTGGGGAGGGAGGTAAGGAATTCTAAAGCCTGGAGCAGGCTTTGTGTTGGTCTGACCATCATCCCAGGTTAACCCCTTTATATGCCAGGGAGACACCTGGCTGTCACCTGTCACCTCAGGTGGTCTGTTTATTGGCCCCTTAGGTCAAAATTGATACGTGAATCAAAGCCCATGGGGAGGACGCCAAATGCCACGCTTGAGGCCTTTCCTAGCAGTCAGTGCGCTGCACTGACCTTGGCACTGACCTTGGCCTGCAAACGCTGGGGCCAGTTGAATCACCAAAGCACTCTGCAGGAGCAAGCCAGCAGCCCCTCGAGAGCATCCCTAGCAGCACGCACGGGGGCAGCCCCAGCTTGCCAGCAGCACCCTGCCCTTCCCATGGGACCTTTGCATTTTAAAAAAGAGGAAGAAAAACTAAAATTCCTTCGTTAGCAGTTTATTTTCATTTTGGGAAAGGCAAAATCCACCAGCTGGAAACTGGCGCCTCCGGGGGAACTTTCCTGATTCGCCTGCCATCCAAAGGCTATTCTGGCCCAGAAGGAAGAAATGTGTCCCCTTCGGTAGGGAATGTATAATGTGGCAACAACCTATCTAGACAGAAGCACGTGCGCTGCAGAAGCCCTGGTGGGCCTCTCCAGACCCCAGGGCACCCCTCTGCCTGAGGTCCACTCTGTAGCTCTGACCTGTCTTCCTCCAAGTCTCAACAAACATGATAGAAGTTTCCATCAAACAAGCACTGACATATTTATATTAAAAAATAGTGCAAAATCTCAACATTTATATAAATAACTCTAAGCCCCTGCTTTGTAGTTTTTTTTTTCTTTACAAGGTAATACACACTTTCTGAGTTGGCATCAAAAATTGCCATTTTTTTTCCTCTTCTAGTTCAGAAAACAACTTTTTTCAATAGGCCTCTTCTAATACAAAAATACTCCTGCCCTCGCACATACAGTTTCTCTTATTTTATATATATTTATATATATAATATTGCAGATCTTTAAACAAAGGTTTTGTGCAAATATGTCTTTAAAGATAAGTGAAACCATCATAAACAAAAGAAAATTAAGCATTCACGACGCAGCTCAACTGGGAACAAAAGACTACTGCAGAAATTATTTTTTTTCTCTTTTGCCTTCAAGACAGCTCAACAAAGAAACGTGTTTTTTTTTTGTTTTGTTTTGTTTTGTTTTGTTTTTGCAAGCTTTCTGAGCTTGTGCATTCAGACCAGACATAACATGTAAATATTTATACACGGAGGGGGTGTGTCACCCTGCCCTCCTCTCTTCTCCTTTAGGAAGTGCCGAGTGTTTTGCCTTAAGCCACGCTGCCCCGGCCTGGCCCCCGGCTCCTAGAGGGGGTGTCCTTTCTGTTTATCCTCTTTGCTCTCCAGCGGGGCGAGGTGCGGGTGCTGGAGCCGGGTCCCCTCCAGCAGGGAGGTCGGCCCGGTGCTCTGCTGGTGCTGGTAGGAGGACCCCGGGTAGTGACCGATGACCTCGCTGTAGGTCGGGGGCGGCCCCTCCATGCGCCCGCCGCTGCCGTAGCACGTGGCGCTGATGCCCGAGTTACTGCTGGGGGGACAGGGGCCGCCCAGCATGGCGCTGTCCATCAGGTCACTGTCGAAGATGGTTCTGTTGGGGGGCGCGCGCACTGACTCTCGGTTGAGCTCCAGCTGCTGCTCGGGGTCCCGCAGCTGGAGGGTGCAGGGGCCCTGGTAGGGCGGGGGCTCCTCCCCGTCAGACAGCGAGATGGTGGGGGGCAGGTCGATCTCGTGCTGCAGGTAGGGGTAGGTGGGCTGGAAGCGGTGGAAGCGGTCCCGCTGGGAGAAGGGCGGCACGGCCAGGCGGTCCGAGGGCCGAGGAGGGGCGTAGACCTGCGGCTGGGGGGCGGGCGACGGGTCAGGGGCCGGGGGAGCAGGGCGGGGTGGGGTCTCCGCTGGGGTCCACCGGCCTGGCCTGTGGGCAGCACCAGGGCTGCGCCACCGCACACGGGAAAAGGCTCTCCCTGAGGCAGGGGTCCCGGCCACCCGGGGGCAGTCTATAGAGCAGGGCCCAGGGATGGGCCTTATGCAGTGACACCCTTTCTGTGGCAGCGGGGGAGGCTGGAGTGCTAGGGGTGCCGGAGGGGAGGCAGCCTGGGACTCACCTCTGGGATCCCGCCGCTGGACACCGTGCTCTCCGAGGGCCAGAGGCATCCTTCCTGCAGGGGCAGAGATGGACAGGCAGAGTCAGAGGCTGGAGGGCCCACCGGCTGGGCTCTGGAACGAGAGGGTGGGCCCGACAGCCTCCACCCTGGAGATTTCTGGAGGACACAGCCACAGTGGACTCCTCACCCACCCCTCTCAGCTCCCACTGCTGTCCCTGTCAATCTCCTCCTTTTCAAAATTCCAGAATATACATCTGACTGGTCCCTTTCCCCTGCAGCTCTGCAGACCTTAAAATAAATCCTTAATGGCTCAGAAAGAAGCCCAGGGTGCTATGCCTTCCTGCCTCCTCCCCTCCGGCCCACTCGCTCACTGTGGGGCCTTAGAAAAGTACTTAACTTCCAGGCCACACTTTGTGTGTCTGGAAATGAGGATAATTATAATACTTGCCGTGTGGAGTTGCTAAAGAATTTAACAAGTTGCACATAAAAGCCACTGGAGCCTGTGTGCTCTCCAGGAGTGTGCAGAAGTGCTGGGTGCCACCACCGCACTCCCTGGAGACAGACAGGTTTGCCATGCCATAACACACTGGACACACCACAGGGCCTTTGCACTGGTTGCCCACTGTGTGCCCAACTCCTTTGACTACCAGTTCCAGTGTCCCCACAGGTTTCAACATCATCATCCACCACGTAGACATGGTACCAAGTGCTAGGCCTATGGGCCAGGGACATGACTGGGGGCTCAGAAGCTTCCGTCCCCTGCTTTGGGATTCTGGGCCAGTAGCAGCTCCTCTCAGGAAAGTGGAATTGCCAGGAGCAGTTTGTGTAAGTTGCCCAGATGGCATGAGGGGGCTTCACGGAGATGTAACTGATGTGCAGTCAACTCATATAGTCAAAGCACACAATCAGCTAAGTTTGGGCAAACATCTACACCAAGAACTGACGCCACAACCAAGATGGTGAGCTCTTGTATGGCCTCAGGTTTGCTGGAGCCATGATTCCTGTAGGTCCCTCACCTGCCTCACGGGCAGCCTGGGTGGGAACAGAAGGCTGCAATCTCCTGTAGGCCACTGGGGGCGCTCGCTGTCACAACTGTCCCTGCGGGAATGCACTTAACCAGAGGTCAGGTCTCATCCTGGCCAGTGTTCTAGCACATGGACGGCACCTGCAGGCTGCACAAGGCAGACCCCAGGCCATGCCTGACCCTCCTCCTTGGCCATCCTCTCCTCACCCACCTCCCGAGATTCCTCCTCCAATACACAGAGAGTGTCATGTGTCCCCCCAGCCCCCTCCCTGGCATCTGGGAGACAGGGAAGACCTAAACCAGAACCTCCAGACTGGACCCCAAAGACAAGCCAACTGAGACCTAGTACAATGCAGATTCCACCCGGGGGGGGGGGGGGGGGGGGGCCGGGCGGGCTGACGCCTGTCTAACAGCTCCCAGAGGCCCAGAGGCTGTGGGTGCTGTGGTCTGTGAGGTCCCTGAAGATCTGCAGAAGGGCTGCTGCTTCGGCTCTGCCTCCTTCCTACTCCCCCACCCCCAGGGCCCTTCCTACTGCCCCCCCAGGGCCCTTCCTACTCCCCCCCCAGGGCCCTTCCTACTGCCCCCCCAGGGCCCTTCCTACTCCCCCCCCCAGGGCCCTTCCTACTCCCCCACCCCCGGGGCCCTTCCTACTCCCAGAAGCTGGGGTCACTTCCTTCAACCCACCTCTACCCACCACCTCTCTGCTGAAAACCTTGGGCTTCCTGCTGCCTCCAAATTTCCACCTTAACCCTGGGACCCACACCCCACACCCCACACCCCTGCAGAACCCCGCTGTACCCTAAGTGGTTCCCCAGCAGGTCTTCCTGTCGCTATAGCAGGCTGGTGTCAGCAAGCCCCCTCCCGGCTCCCCAGGCCCCTTTAGCACCACCAGGCCACGTCTCTGCCCATAACTGCCTGTCCCCAGTGCCCAGCATCCAGATGGTATACAGCAGGTACTCAGGTTACCATCTGAGTGCATAAGCTGCTGGGTAGAACCAGGTTCAAGTGTGACCTGGGGTACAGAAGAGGCACAAGTTTCAGAATCCTCTGGAACCTCATCCCTGATGGTTTCTGGCAGTCAGGGGTGGGAAGCAGGAGGGGGGGCTACTCTTGCAGCTCCCGCTGACCACCCCAAGCCCAGCTGCTGACAGGCCCCAGCGGCTCCCCTACAGAATTGCTTTCCCCTCCCGCCTGCTTCCCTGCAGTCTCCTCTTGCCCCTCCTCCCCAACACCTGTGGCTCCTGGTGCTCTGCTCCCCAAACACTCTCTGTACCTGGACACATCCACACTGCCCACAGCTGCCCCCTCTAGATCCCATCAGACAGGGGACCCGCCAATCACTTCTGCAAAGAGCTAGAGGAAGAGGTTTTCTGCTTTATGGGCCTGATGGTCTGTCACCACTCAGCTCTGCTGCTGATGCCAAACACGTGCCAAACATGGCGGGTGGCAAGTTCGAGGCCAGCCTCAGCAACCCAGCAAGGCCCTAAACCACTTAGCAAGACCCTGACTCAAAATAAAAAATAAAAATGGCTGGGGATGTGGTTCAGTCGTAAGCACCTCGGGGTTCCATCCCCACTACTAAAAAAAACCCACAAGAAGCCCCCAAAACAAAACCATCACCACGAAAAATCCAAAAAAACAAGCAGGTGGTTGGCCCTCAGGGCCAGCTTAGGATCCTGATGACCCCCACCTGCCTTCAGCTCCAGACTGAGAGCCACAGGCTGCTCGACAGACTCCCAGGAGCCCTCAGTGCCACATGGTCAGGGGGAGCGCTTCTGACACCTCTCCAGTAAGTCTCTCCCTCGCGTGGGGGAGATGGCCACCCTTGAAACTCCGCAGGCCAAACATCTGGCAGGTGCACAGCGGGGGCTGTTACAGAGTGAAAGAAGATGCCTCTGGCTAGCACAGGGCCTGGCACTGGGACGGCGGCCTCCCCGGGCCTGGCTCCCTCTCCTGGCTGGCTGCTTGCCACCCCGCCTGGCTGCACCCTGCCCCTGCCCCTGGGAAACTGGCCCTTGGCAGGCAGGCCCCCATAGAGAGCAGATCAGGCTGTGGCTTGATTTGGGGACAAAGAGGACAAAGGGTGGCTCCATCCCAGGCCTTGGCTGAGCTCTGGGTCTGAGACGGCCTTCTGCACAGGTTTCCACGGGGACCTCGGCTGGGCCGGCATGGCTGCTCGCGGAGGGGATGAAGACTGAACAAGAGCAGGGAAGGAGACCCAGAGCAGGGCCCACCTGCCCAGCTGGCGCCTGAGGGCAAGGCTCGGGGATGCTCAGAAACAGGCAGGAGGGCGCCTCCTCCCCGACAGGTCTCCACCCGGTGACACCTGTTCCCAGGTGAGACCTTGACTGCCTTAATGGGTAAATCCCCTCCTGTTACGGTGCAGGGGGAGGTGTCCCCCCAGAGCTCACCAGAGTCAAGGCAAGAAAGTTCGGAGGTGGGGTGACTGGGTTCCGAGAGCCCCAGGGAATGGCGTCGGCTGCCTATGGACGGAGACCTGTGAAGCCGTGGGCCCCAAATAAGGTTTTCCTCCTCTAACGTCGTTCTCGTCAGGAGGTGGAAAAGCTGCCTAAGAACTTTCTGGTCCAGCTGGGCCAAGCCCTTCTGACCCAGGTCTGTGTCACTGTGGCTGGCTGTCACGGTATCCAGCGATGCGTCTGTCCTGGCTTCCCCGGCCAGGTGCGGCCTGAACTCCAGCCTCACCCTGACCACTGTCTTGCCCTGTGTGACACGTGAGGAAACAGCCATCAGAGGACAGCTGCCGGACCAGCAAGAGGGGTGGCCCTCAAATCCTGGGACAGGAGAGATGACCTGTCCATAAGGCAGTAAGGCGAGGAGAGCTGCTGGTAGGAGGGGACTCCCGGGTCACCTGAAAAGGGACCATGGCCAGAAGCTATGGCAGGGACGAGGGCAGGGTGGGCAGGGGAGGGCAGGCCCAGCCCCAGGCAGGTTCGGGGCTCCCTGGAGGTCAAGGGCCCAGAGACTCCTCAGACGCGCCCTGTCTGGCAGGGGGTCCCCAGGGGAGGTGCCGCCTCCTGCTTCAGGCTGAACAGGCTCCTGTTTACCCCATGAGGTTCCCTGGGGAGACTCCTAGCCCAGGTGTCTGGGAAGCAATGGCCAGAATCCTTCTGTCCCTCCAGCAAGCCCCAGGTGCCACTGCAGGGCTGCGTCCTGATGATGGCATCGAAGTCCCCACACCCAGAGCCTCGGTGCTGCTCCTCCCACAGCTCAGCTAACTCCATCCTTTCCAAGTGGCCAGGGCTCTTCACACAGCCACGGACAGGCTGTGTGGCCCGGGGCAAGTGTTCCACCTCTCTGAGCCTCCATTTCTCCTCTGCAGAGCAGGTTGAGCTCCGGGTCTCCATAGCTCCACAGACAGCGGCTGCCGTTGCTGGGGTGACAACAGCAAATAAACACCAGGAGCCCCGGGCGGCGGAGGCGGCAGGTTCAGAGAAGACACGGTCGGCCTCCTGACTTATGCTGGGCCCCGGAGTGCCCGGTGTCCCCGTCAGAAGTGCCAGAGTCACTGCTCTTGCCCTGACAACCCGGTGACGCACTGAGGCTGGGCCTGACGTGAGCAGAGATGTCCACACCTGCTGGCTTGGGCCTCAGCCAACACCAACTTGGCTCAGCCCAGACTCTGGGTGCCACTGCCAGCCCCAGGAGTCCCTGGGAACTGGGGAGCCCTGCCCACCACTGCCTGGACTGTCACCACCCTCCAGGCACCTGCGAGCACCAGCTTGGGGACAGGCCACAGCCCTGGAACTGTCACATGCTGCTGCCTCCCTGTCACTTCCAGCCTGCCTTTCAGACAGCTGCTTCCCACCCACGGTGCTCAGTTCTGCGTCCCAGGCACACGCCGCACAAGCCTGCCCCTGCTAAAGCACCCCCACAGCAGGACAGACCCCAGGGAGCTGGGGGCTCCCCCCTCAGGCGAGGCTTTGAGTCTGGAGGGGACACTGCCGGGGTTTTCAGAAGGCCAAGTGGTGCTCACAGCTCCAGCGTCAGAGAGGCGATGACGAGGAAGAGCAAGCGCTCTCCTGCGCAGTACAGTTGGCCCCGAGTACCCCTGGGCACCGAGAGGATGGTGTGGCACTGGCATGGACCCACCACACCTTCCCCATGCTTTAAGTCACCTCCAGGTGGCCTAATCAACAACTGAGCAAGTGGTTGCTCCGTTGCAGGGGATGACAGAGGGGAAGCCACCGGCTGTGTCCAGGACAGACACACACTTTTCCCCTGGTATCTCTGATCTGAGGCTGGTTCAGTCTGAGGGTGTGGAGGGGCCGTGCTGTCTTTCTCCCACCCCCACAATCTCCCTTTGTCCCCAGCAACCTGGCTGGAGACTGGCTTGCCCTGGGATTCCTAGTGTGGCCACCTTGGTTCCACAGAGCTTGAGAGTTCCCTGTCTTGGTGTGTGGCCACCAGCAGCAGCTGCGGGACACTGGCTCCTGTGCTCTCCTCCAAGCCAGGGGGACTCCAGGTGCACAGCGCACACTGGGTACAGGTCGTCGGCTGAGGGACTGAATGGGTAAAGTGCTTTCCAGCCACTAAGGACGGAGACCTCACTTGGTGCCAAGACCTGAGTCCTGGGGGTGGGGAAGACCTGTGTCCTGGGGGTGGGCGTCGTGACCCCTTTCACACCAAGGGAGCCAGGGCCCCGTTTTCTGCGTCAGGAACTGGCCAAAGTGCCCAGCTGGGACTGGTGAAGCTGGGCTGAGACTCAGGCTCCAGAAGGGTCTATCCCAGGGTCCTTTTGCCTCCCCAGGGCACTGTGACCACACAGTGGCAGGAACTGGCCTGTGACCCACCCCTTCAGTCTGGGTCATGGCCGTAGGACTGTAGACACCTTTCCTGCCACCCCACCCTGCTGGGCAGAGTCAAATGCCAGCTGCTTGTCCCGTCTGGTCTCTGAATGTCCCTAGAACACCTGTCTTGCCATCACCTGCCCCAGTGGCCTCCTGCTCTTGCTCCCCCTGCAGGCCTCTCCCTTCACAGCATCCTGGACCACAGTGGGGACAGACGGGAAGATGGACCTCATGGCACTGCTCCCACCCTGGCCCTTGCAACGTCCCACCTGTGGCACATGGCAGGGGCTCAAGAAGCAAGGGGGGGGGGCTCCACCTGGTCCCCATGTCTCCCAGGCCCTCGGCACTCAGGGCTGTGCCCAGGCAGGTGTCTTCACTCCTGTAAACAGGAGGGAGCGGAGGCCAGGAGGGGACCAAGCCCTGTCCTCTGTCCCTCAAGTTTGGTTCCTTCCAGCACCATGGTGGGGACACGGAGGGCATTTCACCAGGGCTTCCCACTGCCAAGGGGGCCCAGGATGCCGACGAGGCCACACTTACCGAGAGCCCGTCCTCTCTCCGCCTGCCCTGGCTGTGCCGGCTGATGAAGGAGCGTGCGGACAGTCTGTAGTGGCTCAGCAGACAGGTGATCACCACCACCATCACCATCATCACCACCACGATGATGAGGATCTGGACGAACTCCAGCTCCGCTGTGGGGACAAGAGACACGTGAGACCAGGCCACCCAGGCTGCTGGCGCAGGGCCCTGCATGCCCACAGCCCCTGTGGCCTGGGAAGGCCAGAAGACTCAGGACGGTGGGATCTCGAGACACCCTGTCCTGTGTGCATGGGACGCAGCTCAAAGCCTGTGCCCAGGGCTGTGATGAGACCTGTGTGCAGGACCTGACCCCAAGCGGCAATGGGGCGGGGGGGGGGGGCGGTTGGGGAAGGACTCACTGCCCTGGGTTCTCAGCCACCTGTAGCAAAAGGTGGGGCCCCTTCACTTCTACGGGGAACCTGGGACTGGGTGTGGGAGAAACAGGCGGAACAGAGAAGGCGTGCTCACACCGGAGCTCACTCACCCCACGTCCTCACACTCCCTACACACGCCCGACACACACAGATGAACAGGCCAGGGCTGTGAGCACCCCCTCCCGACCAAGAGGCCTCAGAAAACACCTTCCAGATGGCTCAGATGTTACAATTCTCATTTTTTAGATTTTTTTTTTTTTTGGCAAGGGGCGTGTTTTCCCCTGGAGGGCGGAAAAACCCTCAAGTGTTGGAAAAGGAAGGAGGTTATTTTGATCCTGCCCAAGCTGGGCAGCTTCTGCTGACTCAGGCGGGTCTGGGCCTCAGCAGCTGGCCGCAGTTGGTGCCAGCAGAGCCCCCAGCAACGGGCAGGATGCCGGGTGCCTGGGAAGTGACACTGGCAGAGGGGCAGCAGCTGGCCCAGGAGGCCCGCGGCGCAGGAATGTGCCTCCCCCAGACCTGGCGGGAGAAGGTTCCGGTGCTGCCCGGCACTCGCAGCAGTTAGCCCGGCCCCGGGCCACATGTGCCACACAAGGCCACTGCCTCAGCTCTGCTCCCGAGACGGGCAATGGGACGCAGGGGACTGAATGTCACCACTGGGTCCAGGCTCCAGACCTCGCAGGGACTCTCCTGCCACCAGCCCCGGCTTCCCTAGAGCTTCAGGTAAGAGCAACCCCTTCTAGGGGACATGTCAAAGAAGCTTCTCCCCAAGACCACTTCCTGAGCCCTGACCTCCGTGTCCCTCAAGGTCGTCAGAACACTGCTTTCTCTTGTCACGTCACACATGTGCACCACCGCTCCCTGGTTCCATGGAACACCGTGCCATCAAGGAAGTGCCTCTGACTGGGGTGAGTGTCCCCAGAGGACACATAACAGTGTCTGGAGACACTTTTGATATCACAGCTGGGACTCAGATGGTGTCTGGAGTGGGCCAAGGATCCCACCGGGCAGCCACACTACCCCAGCGAAAGAATAGCCCCGCCAGACCCGCACAGTGAGGACTGAGGGCTGGTCAGGCCCAGAGGGCAATGCCCCTGCAGACGCCGAGGTGTGGGGTGGGATCCCCAAGTCCAAGAGCCCAGAGCTGGCGGGCCCTCCCCCCAGAGCTTGGCCCCGGATCCTGGCTGGATGCTGCCCCATCTGACCCTGGAGGGGCCAGGCGAGGGAACGCAGTACCAAGGGCTTAGGTGAGCAGAGCCGACCCTGAGGAGGCGGGGATCCTCCTGGCGGGAAGCTCCCGGGCTGCCTGGGTTCCACAGGGAGGGCAGAGGCTGGGCTGGGCTGGTCACTGTGGTCACCCCGCCCATCTCCCTAGGCGAGGCGTGTCCAGAGCCTGGGCATCCTGACCTGATTCTGCAGAGCGAGGGCTTGTCTGCTAGGTCCAGGACAAAGCCGTGCATTCAGGGACACACAGGGTCTGCTCTGTGCAACACCCACACCCCAGAAGGACCTGCAGTGACCCCGAAGCCCATGCACTCTTCACCCCGGCCAGGGACACCCCCTCCGTTGTCTCCAGGCCTCTGCCCAAGTTGGGCCTGGAGGGAGGGTGGTGTGGCTTGCTTTGTTCCTGTCCCAGGCCCTGGAAGCTGTGGGACCCAGGTTGGGCCACTGCTTTCTCCTGGGGTGGCCTGGGGCCCAGGTGGCAGTGGGCGGCAGCACATGGACCAAGACCCATGCAGGCCTGGTGGGGTGGACAAAATGGGCACCTGTCCAGAGTGGCGGATCACTCCCAGAAACAAGCACCACGGGGCTACTGGGGTCCCTGGGCCACCGACCCCATTAGGGACAGACCCAGAAAACTCGCAGAGAGGACAGTTATCCAAAAAGAGAAACTGACCAGCCACCGGGCTACACCTGCAAGCTGACAGCCCAGATCCAGGCCCAGAGGGGAGAGAGAGTCACGGGAATTCCCGAGGTTGGCGCAGGGGCCAGGGTCAGCGTGGCAGCTGAGGCAGAGGGTGGGGGAGCCGCAGGTGAGGCAGGGCTGTGTGCAGGACACGCTCGGCATGCAGGGGTCCCCCCAGCACCTGCTGCGGCTGGGCAAGTACAGCGCCCCCCCCCCCCCCCGGCAGCCCGTGGAGACACTCTGGAAACAGAAAGGAGCATCCCAGGAAGGTGGAGGGAGACTTCCTGGAAGGTGGGCCCACGGGCCCAAGCAAGCAGCCCCCTGGCGTGGAAGTCACAGGGAGAGGCCCAGGGGATAGAGGAGGGCTCCTGGCAGAGGCCGGAGGCAGGACCCCCGGGGCAGACACTGGCGTGGAGGTGTCATGGGTACAGGACGGGGCCTCAACTCTCCTCCAAGTCTGGCTGACCCCGCTCTCCCACACGGTGAGCATGGAGGATGGGTCAGCCTCAGACCCAGATCCCCCTCCAGCAGCGTAAGGCCCTCGGCTGGGTTCACTAAGGACAACCCTTGGCTGTGGGCTGGGGGGCTGCTGCCCCCACCCCTCTGCTGCACTTGCACACCTGGGAGACACCTGCCTCGCCTTCAGGCACCGGAGCCACCTCCTCAGGAAGTGCACCATGTGGCGAGCACCCGTTGGTCGAGGCCGCCAACTGGAGGCTGGATGCCCTCCATTTCCACAGTCCCTGGCCTCAACTATGTTCCTGTTTGGCATCAAACAAAAGGAGCTGTGGGTGTCCACCCACACGGTCTGGTGCTGGCCCCTGGCCCTGGCCCCACTCGTCCCGGCACGGACCACACCCTGTCTTAATCTGCCTGCTCCCTGCCAACACCCCGAGTTGGACCTCGCTGCCTCCAGGGCTCGTGCCTGTGCCCACGGCAGGCCACATAGTGCAGAAGGAGCCCCTTTCTCCTCCAGTCCCCGCCCTCCTCTGAACCTCTCTTCTAATTGCTCAGCAGAGGTCCATGGGGGAAGAGAAGCATTCCCCCACCTCCAGGACCTTGGAGTGGACGCGAAACAGCACGAGGAGGCACACACCCCTCCACCGCGACACCCAGAAGTCCTCTGAGCCCTTCGTTTGTTTCACAAGACACAGGGAGGCCGGACTGGGAGGATGGGGCTGGGAGGCTGGAGAGCTGGGCAGCTGCCTCATGGCCCCGGCAAAGGAGTGGGAACCACGTGGGGCAGGTCCAGGTGTGGCCACATCCCTGAACTCTCCAGAGAACCTAAAGGCCACCTGTGTCACGCTCGCCCTTGAGACCCGGCAGTCATTTAAGAGTTTCAAGCCAAAACCAGACACCTAGGCTGCATGTCACTCAGCTACTAATGTCACATATGGAACCACTTGATCCTGCCTCAGTTTCCCTAATATGACAGCCTGCACCCCTTTACCTGGACGTGAAGCACAGACGTCCTAAGTCAATGCCCAGTTTGTGACAACCATGGGTGGGTCCGACCACTCCCTTCTGACCAAGGCTGTCACTGAGCTGTGACCACAGGACTCATGGCCATTGGTCACAGATAAGAGGGATGAGGCAGGACAGCAGGCGGTGCTATCCACAGTCCAGATTCTCTGTCACCACTCACCGTGAGCATCCTCAGGTAAACACAGGACGCTTGGGGACAAGGTGCCCCAGGTCACACAGCTGGGAGCAACAGGGCTGGGGTCTTATTCTCCCAACGCATCTGCCAGCCCCTGGTCCTAATGACATCTCGAGGTGCAGTCTGACCAGTGCCCGCCCTACCCCCTTACATGTGCCTGCTGAGCCCTGAGACCCAGGGCACATCTACCCCTGTGAGCCAAGCCCCCCGTCTGCAAAGTGCAGGGACGAGACAACAGAAGCAAGAGCTCAGAACAGGGCAGAAAGAGTCCCACGACACCGCTGTCACAAACACCCTTTTTGGGACAAAAACATCCCTTGTCCCTGCTGACACCCCCTGGAAGTCGCCAAAGCCTTGGCCTGGCCTCTGTCCCCAGGGCCGAGAGTTTGAGCTCAGGGTCTCAGAGGCGCCAAGGGACAGGGCCCTGGGAGAGAACCAGCATTTCCTTCACAGAGTCCAGTGTCACACCTGTCCCATCATGGGGGCATGGAGCGGCTCCTGCTACTCCCCTCCGTCAGTCTCCCCTGGGGGTGGTGGTGCCAGTGGCCGTCCCTCAGGCGTGACCGAGCCCGTCTCCCGAGGCACAGTGAGGTCCCTCTCTCTTGGCACCCTCTTCCCTCGTGAGTGGCTCCAAGTTCACAGGCCTCGCTGGCGCGGCCTGCCCTCCCTTTGGTGCTCCCCTGCAGAGGCTGCGGGGTGGGTGCCCCCTCTGGCTCCTTCCCGGCTGGGCTGGCATGCGAGAGGACGCACCAAGTGCCAAGGCTGGCCAAGGGCAGGCACGGTGCCCGGCCCTGCTCACAGCGTCTCGCTGACTCGCACCTTCACTCCGGGAGGCGGGTACTAACGGGCCCACCCTGCTCCACAGAGGAGACAGACAGACTCTGAGGGGTGGGCAGCTGGTCAGAGACCACACAGCCGAGCTCCCACCCAAGGCCCAAGCTTTCGTGGCTAGACCCACTGCCCCAGGAAGCACCCTGGGCAGGATGGTGGCACCAGCCAAGGGCTTGTAATGAAGGTGCCCGGGGGCCAGGTGGAGTTGAATGCCAGGAGCATCGTCAAGGGGACCGCAGGGGCGCCCACTGCCCTACAGATGCACAGTAAAATCCTGGGGGGTCAGGACGGAACCATGCACCAGGAGTTTGGGGCACTTGCCAGGGACGAGAGAAAGTACCAACAGATGTTCCTCTCACTTCCTGTACGACAAGCACCGGGCCTGGTGGCGAGGACCGCGTCCCCTCTGGCTTCTCCAACCTGCAGTGTGGCTACAGCCCCGTGGCCGGTGGGGGCTGAGCCAGGCAGGATCAGATTTTCATAAATTTCAGACAGCGCCAGCTCCTAATTCCTGGATGTGCGGCTCGGAGGCCAGACAGGGCCAGCGTCCACCCCGCCGGCTGCGCCTTGCTCCGCCTGCACTGTGGCCGCGCCTGGGGGTGTTACGGGGTTGAAAAAGCCAATTGCAATACAGCTGTCAAGCTCCGAGCCTCAGTTTTGATAAAGGAAGGATCCACGGAGTCTCGTCCGTGTAACACGGAATAAATACAGTGGCTTTAGATCTGACTTCGCACAGGTCCAATGCCACCCGGTTCGAAGTCGTGGGGCCTGTGAGAGCCACCAGCGTGGGGGAGGGCGGCCCGTGGTTTCCCTTGAGGCCCACACAGGGGCTGCCCCTGCGGCCCTGGCTGCTGCCTGTGTCTGCGACCCCGAGACCTTACATTTCAGCTCCAGGCTGAGGCCATTCTTTTCCCTCGGAGGTTTTGGCCTCCACCTGGGTGGCAGACTGGAGCTCCCCGAGAAGCAGCCTCAGCTCATCCCTGTCCCTGCTGGGGACTTCCCAGGTGCAGATGAGGGGGCTGCGGAGACCCTGTTAAAGTGCGTGAGGAACCTGGCTGGCCTGGGACCCCCCACGTGGGTGTGGCTTTTCCTAATCCTTGGGACAATGAGCTGGAGTGGGCAGAGTCCACCCTCCTGCCAGTCCAACCCTGGGGGTTTCTAGGCCAGACGGACCCCCCCACACCGCCCACGCCTATCCCCTTATCTGTCCCCGGGGAGGGCAGCGGCGCCCTTCCTGGCCCTGCACGCGGCCCTGTCTGGCCTCCTGGCCACACACCCAGGAATTAGGAATTGGCGCTGTCTGAAATTTATGAAAATCTCATCTTGTTAGGCCTGCCTGGATGAGACCCGCAGGGCGGGCCTCATTGTCATTCCGCAGAGCCGGGCCTGATGGGGTTCCAGCCACTTCATTTAACGCCCCTCCTCCCCACCCAGCCGCATGGCATTTGAATAAGAAGCCAGCTCCCCGCCTCGCATTTCAAGTAAAATTGAACCAGATGTCAAAGGAATAACTTTCTGATCGCTCTTGGTGCCGGTTCAAATACCCCCCAACGGCACATTTATTTCTTGGGGTTGGAACTTCTGTGAGTTAACCCTGCTTGTCCTCTGAGGGCCTGGAGGCAGGCGGTGAGCCCGGCCCGTTTCCCCCGTTTTAGAAATGGGCTGGCCTGCTTTTGAAGGACTCCCAGGTGCAGCGGGGCGGCTCGCCTCTGGACAGGTAACCCCAAGATCCTGCCCGGTGCTGGGAGGAGTCCCATGTTGGTCATGGCCTGTGGCTCCTGGCTCTGCTGTTCTGGGTACAACCTGAGGTTCCCTGCCACTCACTGTGGCCTCTGGTGAAGCACTCAGTATCCTCACCTGGGAAGAAACACAGGGGACCCAGTCCCCACGTCCTGTGGTCGTGGCAAGACTTGTCCAATTCCGGGGGATTCTGGGAGTGAACTCCAGGCCCTGGGCTTGTCCCCCATCCTCACAAACACCGGGGCAGCAGCAGGAGAAGCTCACCAAGGTGTGTGTGTCCCCTCTGCTGGCACGGTAGTTCAGGCACTGTCCCCTAGAGCACCTCAGTGGGGTGAAGATAGCAACCCCCACACCTTCAAGTGTGAGCCTCTGACAGGCAAGTCAACCCCCACCCTCTGCTGGGACCCCTCCTTAACCTGCCGGCTCTGTGGGGGCCCAAGCACACCCCACCTCAGGACCCTTGCATGCGCTACTCTGGTGGCCAGGACTGATCTTCCCCATGCCCACGGCTTGTTCCCTTCATTGCCTTCTGGTCTCTGATCCAAAGACCCCGCCCAGGGGGCGCTCTCCTCCCCACGTCCCAGGGACCTCACCTCTCCAGTGGTCCATTTTTCCCTGTAGCAGTCACCTCCAAGCTGAACAGGACCCAGCAGTTCACGGCCCGCCTCTCCAGCTAGAATACGGTTGTCCCCAGGCTGCATTCAGTTACTGTCTGTTCCCAAGCACCCAGACCAGAGCCTTCCCCAAAGCGAGCACACGACGGATGTGCCCGGCACGAGCACATCTCTTCTCCTGGGCAAAGGTGAGCATGGAGGAGACCCCCTGGAGGCCCACACAGAGGCCAGCGTCAACGGGGGCCATGTCAATGTCCCCGGAAGGGCTGACACCACCCAGGGAGCTCCGGCGACAGTGGATCAGTGTGTGCAGACAGGACATCACCAAGGAGAACGAGCCCATTTGGTTTGAAAATTTTTCCAAGTGCTCGTTTTAAAAAATAATGTTGAAATCTCAAAAAGACACCTATTTTTACGGGTGATCTGTGTCTGCCCAGGCTGGGGGGGGGGCAGGTGCACACAAAGCTGCCACCCCAGGCCCCTGGCACCTAGCGCTACTGCGTCCTCTACACGGATACACGGCGGTCAAAGGATGCCATGTAAGAACCATCCAGCACCCAAGACCGAGCTGTTCCCCTCGAACCCCAGAAGTCAGGTGGCCTCTGCTGGCCCTGAGTGCCCTCACTGGGGTGGGAGAGGCCACCCATCCATGTGCTCCTGGCTGAGCAGCCCAAGGTGACATCCAGACACCTGACCACATCTCACTTCCTCCTGAGGGCCTTCCCTCCAGTTATGTGGAGGCCGGGGCCATGGTCCATGTGATCATGTGCAGGTCTTTGTGGCAGGTATACAATGGCCTCTCCCTAACACTGGGCCTCTCCAGCGAGGAAAGCCTCCTCTCTAGGCCTCCATGTTGCTGTGGAGCAAATAGGGATGGCAGAAGGTTCAGGGGGTGAGGTCACATCAGCTTCACAGCACTGAACCTGGGCTCCTTTCTCTCTGCTCTGAGCCTGTGCCAGCCGCCCAGCACGCTGCCACCCTCTCTCCCTCCCTCCCTGCTGGGAGCTGGGGCCACACCTGACATTCCTGACCCTAGCCCCCACCTCAGGACATGGGGTGCACACCCCTCCCTGCTGGGCTGGGCTCTCCAGGTGGAGGCTTCCGTCCCTCTGGGCTCCACTGGAGGGCCACGGGGGCCTGCCTCAGCTCAGCGTCTCCCCACCCAGGGCCCAGCAGAGGGCCGGGCAGAGAGGGCTCCACGCTGGTCTCCCTAGGAGGCAGGAGCCCAGGGGGCCCTGGGGAAGCCGCAGCCAAGGTGCATAAACAGAGCTGGGTGTAAACAAAACCAAAGCAAACTGACCACACGGCCTGCTGGGTGTTCGCCTCTGAGGGCACCCCGTGCTAGTCGGCAGGGTCCAGGGGCGGGCAGGCTGCCCCCTTCACCCCGGGGGCAGAAGCTCACAGAGCCCCTCTCCCCTGAGTGACCGACAGGCCTTGCCCCTGCATCCCATGGTCATCTCGGAGGAAGTGGCCACGCAGGAGGCTGTGGCCATGGCCACAGTGAATGCTGAGTCTGAGCGGGCATGGGACCAGGGTGGGGAAGTCAGGACCCTGGGAAAGCACAGGGGCCCTGGCGCCATCACGGACCCTCCTGATTAAACGCTCCTTCAATAGGAAAGACAAAGCCGCGCCTTTTATCTTTCTTGCTATTATCCAAATGGAAAGAACTAATGGGATTTTTTTTCTATTGTCACCGACATCGAACATCTTTAAACACCCACTGTCAGCAAAATATCAATCGCCTCTGGAGAGTTATTGGCAGGATGCAGTGAATTCACGGCGGGAGTGGCTTCTGTCAATGGATGGACACGCTGCCGTGTGACAGAAAGTTACTTAAAATGGGCCAGATGTGCTTTGTTAATCGAGGCAAGCAGGAACAAATGGGGAGTGGGTGGGTCAGCGGGTCTGTCGCCAGGGGCCCTGTCGGCTGCACATGGGGGGGCCACTACGGCGGTACCGTCATAAATACGCATATCACCTTTCAACTTAGCAACCTGAACTTCGGATCATTTCACCAGAAAAAATGCACAGAAGGTCCCCAAACTTCCAGGACAGGCGCTCAAGGACATCCTGAGGGCGAGGGGTGCTTCCAAAGCCAACAACCAGAGACCACCTAAGTGCCACCGACCAGCCCTGAGGGGTCACCTCATGGGACACAGTGGGACCAGGAAGCAGACACAGCAGGGTCCTAACTTCTACCCACCAGACTCCAGAAACACGGTCACCTCCCCATTTCAGCCAGAAGTGTTTCCAGCCGCTACAAATGTCCTTGGGGGCAAGTCACTCCTGGCTGAGGACCACCAGTCCACGGGTCTCACGATGAGTGGTCATTGGTGACTGTCCCAGGGCAGAATTGATGACACTGGAACAGAATATAACAGGGACCCATTTTTGTAGGAAAAAAATCAAAATGAAGATGGCTACGTTGGGAAGAGGGAGACTCTCATTGTATCTCTACGCTGTGTGCATTTTTCAACGAGCACCAGTAATTTCAGTTTTAAAAATCTTGACACACCCCAAAAGCCCCGCACGTGCGCCCGGGGTGCGTTTCCGAGCGCCGCCCTCACGCTCCTTGGAAACCAGCAGATGTTTCTCTCAATCACTGACTTTCAAGAGCCTGGTGTTTCCTGACATGAGCCGGGACTTCAGCACCCGGGAGAAGGGACGTGAGGGGGGGCCCTGTTTCCAAGCCTCTTGGACAAAAAGTGCCGCTCTGAACAGGCGGCAGGAAGGGCGGCATTCAGCAGCCTCTCAATAGCGCCTCATTCAACCCGAGGGGCCTCATTGATGCGGCCGCGTGCTGGAGAGCGGCCCCGGGTCAGCTGGCGACGGGCACCGTCTGGAGGGGTCTCGGCGCTGACCTGGAGGTGGCCCTGCCTTTCAGGAGCAAGAGGGGCCCAGCGATTCTTGGTCTTGCCCCGGGCAGAGGTGGGAGGTGGACGGATGGCCAGGGTCAGACAGCAGGGAGGGCGGAGGAGGTGGTCAGGGTCTGGGCGGGGACTGGATTCACCCAGTGCACGCTAGGAGCAGGGAGCTCTCCAGAAGCTGCCTGTCGGCCTCCGAACCCCAGCCCTCCCAGGGGCCCAACGTGGCACCGGGGAATTATTTTCCTTGTGTGCCTCAGTTTCCTCATCTGGAGCAGCAGAACCCCACGAGCACCCACCCCAAGTGCTGCCGTGGGGAGGAGCCGAGGGTGGTGAGCACACACCAGGTGCGAGGCCCACAGCCTGGTGTGTGACGTGGGCAGCAGACTTCAGCTGTCATCCACGAGGGCTACCTGCTGGGCCCCCGCAGCGCTGCCCTGGGCGCCGTCCCGCCTCCCGTCACCAGCTCCTCCCGGTTGCCTGAAGCTGCCAGCACCCTGGCTCCCAGCGGCTGCAGCTGCCCGAGCGCTGCCCCTGTGACAGGCCGGACCATCTGCTTGGGACGCTCGCTCTCCTGCTGCGAGCCCCGTTCCCGACTGCCCAGCCCGGGCAGCCTCGTCCTTCTCTGGATTCCCCTGGCAGTTCTAAACTCTCCCATGTGGCGGTTAATTTTGTAAATACCACACGGGACATCTGCTGTGACTTCTAAGAAAATGTGTAACTCACGACCGCCTTAGCATGCTGGGCGGGTCTGTGTCTGGTGGCCGGTTCGTCAAGCGGCTCCACCAGGCGCGAGCCTCCCCTGCAGCCTCCTCCGAGCTGGCAGGAGCCGGGAAAGCAGGGGCCCTTCTGTCCTGCCGGACTCCTCTTCAGCCCTCAAAACCCAGGGCTGGCTGCCCCACAGCAGCCTCCACCTCCTCCTCCTCCTGCCAACAGGAGCACCCACCCGAGCCACCGCATGGGGAGCTCCCAGGGACAAGGAAGAGCGTCCCCTTTGCCAGTCTCTCCCTAGCACCTGGCCCACAGTGGTGCTCATCAGGGAAGCAGCCGGCAGCTGTCTGGGCCACTTCCTGTGGAAACAGTGAATCTCAGAAGCACTAACTCGCTGCTGAGGGAAAGACAGAGGCTCCGAGCCACTGTCTGGGAGACCTTTCCCTGGAGCTCCGGGGCACGACACAGAAAGCCACAAAGGCGGGTGGCCCAGGTCTGGGTTTGAGCAGATGCAGTCCCTGGCTGTCTGAGACCTTGGGCCCTGCCCTCCACCTTAGGGGTCAGCCTCTCGGGACGCCCACGGACCACCTGGGCCAGCACCTGTGCACCAGCTCACCGCCGACACTAGCTGGCACCAGGAAGTGCACAACAAACGGAGACCATCATTAGATGACAAAGCAGACAGACCCAGGCCCAGGGGAGGCTGCCGTGGGCTGGGGCCCCCAGGAGGCCAGGCCCTGAGGAGGCCCTACGGTGTAGGCCTGGGGGGATGAGGCACCACGGGTGCGGCATGGGTGTTGAGCCGGGTGACTCGTGACCTGGAGTGACGGACACTGAGCAGGTGACTTGTTTACAGGTAACAATCAACATGGACGAGGGGGTCAGAGAGAAAGGGCCAGAACCCTGAGAACCAGGAAACCCATCGGATCAGGCGGTCAGCGCCCAGGCTCCGGCTGCAGAAGCTCCTAAGGGCACCTGCTGCAGTCACCCCTCTGCCCTCCGGGGCAGAGCAGCGTGAGAACTGCCCAGAGGCGCGCCCAGCTGTGGGAGAGGGCCCGTACTTCTGGCCGCCAACATGGGAGCCCTGCAGGCAGGCCGAGGCTTGGGGGAACTCGAGGGTCATCCCTTAAGGGTAGAAGACTCACTTCCATGTCCTCCTTGTCCCCCAGTCTCCTCCTCTGCACACTGACCCAGGTTGTACCCCACCCAGCAGCCACAGCAGGTTCAAAAGCATCATGAGTCTCAGCTGCCCCATCACGTTCACCTTAGACCACCAGGAGGCCCCCACCTCACTGCCACACTTTCCATCTCCTTCCCTGGTTCACCACACTCCAGACACACTGGCCTTTTTCCTGTCCCTACCCCAGGGCCTTTGCACAGGCATTTTGTCTGCCAGAAGCACTCTCCTTAGGTGGCTCTTCACAAATGTCCTCTCAACTCTTGCTCTGTGTGTTTCCTAATGGCCAGACACTGCCAGGAGGGGCCTGCTTGGATTATTCTCTGTGGTTCTTGACCCTTGACCTGTAGCTTTTCTGCTTTCTTGTCTGAAAGACAACCAACCTCGCGGGGTTGTTGTGTGATGCCTGTAAAATGCCCAGAAAGCAGCTGGCTCATAGGAAGCACTGCATCAGCCACCATGAGAAGTGACCTGTGCTGTGTGGGTGCTGGCTTGCCTGTCCATCATTCCTTTGACCTCAGCAGCAAGAACACTCCTGGGGGCGCTGCTTGCTCCTCGTCCTGCCATGTCCCTGGCAGCTCATGCCACGCCCCAACAGCTGCCCTCGACTAATATTTGAAGGAGGACAGAATCTGCGTCCCACATCCTTCACCAGGACTCACGTCTTTCCCCAGAGGCCAGAGGGCAGGGGGTAACCACCAGCGCAGGGTCTCTCAGAACTCAACATGCAGCTACCACAGGACCCAGCAGCTACCTCCTGGGCCTCGAAGCCCACGAGCCAAGGCTCAAGTTCACGGGAGGAGAAGGCGTGCAGGAGTCTTCATGCAGCGGTGCTGTCAAAGCCCGGAACGGGGGCAGCCCCGGCGCCCTGTAGAGTGGCGGCCAAGCCAGGCACAGTGCACTCATACCCAGGAATACCACTCAGCACTGAAAAGGAACAACTGCGAGACACACGACAACGGGACAGACCTTCAAAGAATTACACTCAGTGAAAAAAGCAATCTCAAAAGGTCAGCCGCGTGATTCCCTTCATGTGACATTCTTGAAATGACACGACTGTAGAGACGGAGAACAGTCGGGAGTGAAGGAGGTACTGTGGCCATAAACAGTGGAAGGAGGAGTCCTCGGGTGGGACTCTGTGTAATCTACATGTGATCAAACCACAGACACACACACACACAAACACACACACCAATCCGCATAAGCTCACAAGGTCCAACCAAAAGTCAGCCGCTCGCTCTGGACTGCGTTACGTGGGGATTTGACAGCTGAGAAGCTGGGCCTGGGGACATGCCATCTCCAGGTCTACTTCCTACAACGGCCCCCATCAGCGACTATCCCCAAATAGCAAGGTCGTTGTTTTTTTTTCTTTTTAAAAAATGAACGTCTGGGAGGTCCCCAGGCCTTGGTCTCACTAGGATCACACTGGGGAAGACAGCACCGCAGCCTGCAGCCTGCAGCCATGGAGGGGCCAGCTTTGGGGCATGGCTTCCTGCAAGGGCAGGAGGGAGCCAAGCGGAAGCCCTTCCCCTGCCCCAGCCCCCTCCCCTCCCCGCAGCATCCGCCACCTGCCCCTGCTGCCAGCCAAACGAAACCACCGCTCGGCTGTCATCTCACAACTTGCGAGTCTGGCTCCCAGGTTTGAAGATCAAATTCTAAACACGTCATTTAAATTTTCCAAAGGAGGAGATTTTAAGTAACCTGGAGCAATGGCTCCTGGTGTCTGCCCCGGGGCAAGCAGCAAAGTCCCCAGCCTCCTTCCTGAGCGGGAAGAGCGGCCCCGCAGGCTTCCCCCGCAGCCCATCCCTGCACCCCCAAGGCCAGCAAACTTCCAGAGCAGCTGTGTCAGAGCACCAGCGCAGGCCCGGGAAGCAGGGCTTTGATCCCTAGCACAAATAGCTCCAGACGGTGCCTCCAAGTAAACCAGCGCACTGCCACAGGAAAGGACCCCTGCCAGCGAGCAGTGAGGCTCCAGTCGGGAGCTCCAACAATTCCCAATGCCCCTAGCACCTCCAGGCAAAGCACCCCTACAAAATGTGGATGTGTCACTCATGATGAGGTCACTGCACACTCCACACAAGGGGCCACTTGAGGCCCTGGAGTCAGGCCTGCAGGGTTCCAAGCACCATGGGGATCTTTGAAGAGAAGGGTCCTCTGTTGTCCCAGGAGGCCTGATCCCAGCTGGAGATGTCTGTGACAACGAGTGCCCGGAGAGAGGACTTCCTCAGATGGGGCAGTCAGGGATGGCCTCTCTGAGGAGGTGGCCTTTAAGCTGAAACCTGAAAGATGAGGAGAGCTAGAGAAAAATACTCCTAGACAGACACGGGGACTGAAGTGCAAAGGCCCTGAGGTAGAGCATCCGTCACATTCAAGGGAGAAAGTGGATGCTTCTGAGGCATCGACAGAGGGTCCTGGAGCAGGGCTGCTTCGGGGCTGGGCAAACGTGCATCAGGACTCCCCGGGGGTGGCCATGAGCCCAGAGTTGAGAGTTTGAAGATGGCTCACATGTAACTCTCCACCTCTGGGGGGCCGGTGGCAGCAGCGTTTACAGTTCCTGCTGGGGTCCGCCACTCTCTGGGGCTGTCCCTCCTTTACTGGAGGAACCATTCAAATACCTTAAGTTGACACCTCAGGTTGTCCATGAAGAGGCCAGAGGCTGACATTCAAACTGGCTGTGGTCACCTGGCATCGAGTGGCGCTGGGTCCCAGGGACGACTGTGACTACGAAGGACCCAGGGAAAAACCCCGCAAAAGCCGAGCCTCTTAGAGGTTGAGTCTCTTGAGACTGAAGGGATGGGAGCCCCCGAAACGGGTCAGATGAGAACAGGAAGAAACCAGAGAGGGGCAGGGGGTCTCCCAGAGTCACAGCAACCCGCGCAAAGCTGGGAAGAGCGGAGCCTGCGTCCTCCAGTCCCTGGGTACAGGACACTGGCACCGGAACCCACCCCTGGGGAAGAGCCACACTAGCTGGGGCCCTGCCCGTCACCGTGAGGCAGGACCCGTACTCAGCACAGGCCCCCCAGGGAGCCAGGTGGAACAAGCGAATGGTAAGGGTGGCTTTACCTGTCACTCACCCTTCAGGGGAGAGCTTGGGGGACACAGCTCAGCCTGGCTGCAAAGAGCTACACATCACCCACACTCAAGTCCCCACCGGCCACGTCATCGTCACACAGGACAGATGAAGAGACGAGGCACCCACGTGGCCACCTCAAGCAGCTGGTAGGGACGGCAGTGGTTGCTCCTGAGTGCTGTAGCCCCCTGGGGACATCTGGCAACATCGGAGAACCTGGGGAGGGAGTGCCACGGGCACCTGTGGGCTGAGGACGTTCTGCAATGCCCAGGGACCCCCCACCCCCACCCCAAATGTCAACAGCACTGAGAAACTCCAGGTTAATAAGACAGCAGGTCACATCTGAAGCATAGTGTCCGGCCCACAGCCGGTCCAGC
This sequence comes from Marmota flaviventris, assembly GCF_047511675.1. NCBI lineage: Eukaryota > Metazoa > Chordata > Mammalia > Rodentia > Sciuridae > Marmota > Marmota flaviventris. Next base: position 190,794,482 of record NC_092499.1, on the reverse strand, counting down.
AAGCGCCAGCCAGGCAGGGAGTGGACCCCCATTAGGCCCCAACGTGAAGGAGGCACATCACACACAGTGAGCCTGCAGGTGACCAACACCTCGTCTACGAGCGTGACCTCAAAAGAAGTTAGGCAAAGGGGCTTGCTGACCGTAAACCCGGATTCTCATTCCCGAGGGCGGAGCTGCAGCTACCCTGTCACCTGGAAAGCAGCACCCAAGCCAGGCACACTGTCGGTGCCTCCTAAGTGCTCGTGAAGCGAATCGGTGGGCGAGGGAAGGTGTGGGCAGCAGTCTCTTGGGCACGTGAGCTCTCCCTCACAGGCCCTTCTAGGAGGATGGGGAATGGAAACCCAGGGGCCAAGGCCACAGGGAAGGGAGACCCAACCTTCCTGAAGGGGGAAGCTGTGCTGGGCAGCACAAGGCCTTGGGAGGGCCCTTAAACCTAAGGCTGTCCGGGGCCTCTAGGACACCAAGTACAGCCGGCCTCCCCAGCTGGGAGTTCCACCTCCTCCGGGCCCACCGACCACAGGTAAGAAATATTGAAAAAATACGCTGTGTCCTTGCCGAACACGGACGGTCCTTCTTTTCTGGTTATCGTTTCCTACACAATAAAGCACAACGACTATCTCAGCCGTCACTTGGCAGCAGGTATTCCGAGTCACCTAGAGATGACACAAGGGTTCAGGAGGATCACGTGGGTTCTGTACCAATACAGTGTCCTACAGAAGGGACCTGAGTGTCCTGAGGACACCAAGGGACAGCTGTACCTTCACTCAGTCTTTACCCTCGAAATGGCCCTGTGTGGCGTGGGGAGGGGCCTCACGGTGGGGAAGTGCACCATTCTTGCCGGCTGTCCTGCTTGCCAGACGCCCTGGGTCTGGGGCACACATTGCCCTGGGTGCCACCAGGAACAGGCAGACGGCCTCCCACACCAAGCGTGCTGCCTGGAGTCATGTGGGAAGGGGCTGGGGGCTGGGCCCAGCAACAGAGCAGGCTGTGACTGACTAGTGGTGTCCGCCCTGAGTGTAGCCCGGCAGGTGTCAGGCAGGTACAGCTCCTCCAGGGTGCTGGGTCCCCTAACGGTGCTGCTGCAGGTGTTATGAGCAAACCCAGCCTCCATCACTGCCACTGGGATCTACCCTGTCCCCAAACCAGTCACCCGACGGAGATCCTGAGAGCACCCTGACCTCGGCATGGACCTCATCCTGACAGAGAGGAAGCCCTACCCTGGGCAGCAAGGGGTGGTGTGCAAGCTCACGGCTGCAGTCTGTGGGTGGCGTGGGAGAAAGTCCCAGCCCATGAAGACAGCTTGAGGCTGCAGTGTCACCTTGTCCCAGGGCAGGCCCCACATGGAGGTGATGGGAGCCCTGCTGTGCCTCAGCTTCCTGGGACACCTGTGGATTCACATGCAGTTGTAAGTAATTGATCCCAGGTGCCCCACACCCAGGCTGCCCCAATGGTGGGGTCTTGCAAAACTATGATTTCTGGCTCTCCTAGATGAATCAGAAACTTCTGTACTATTTGAGTGAGTCCTGCACAATGAGGACTCACTCCTCGGTTCTCAGATGAGGGTACTGAAATCTGGCCAGTCCCTGCTCAAGGTGACACGGCGGGCTGAGACTGGGTGTGGTCACTGAAAGTACTTTAACAGACCCCCCTCCCTCTGGGCTTCTTCCCTCTGAGATTCTCTCCTGGCTCCTCATCCCTCAAGCCTCAGTCCTGGGAGGCAGCAGACCCTGCCCCAGGGTAGCAGCCCGGGCAGCTCCAGGACCCTGGGTTTCCTCCTAGGCATTCCCAGCCTCTGAGAGGATTTCCTGTCCTGCCCCCAGTTGGGTTCTGGGTGGGGCAGGTGCAAGGTCTCTTTCCTGGCCACCTCCCGTCTCCAGCTCCTTCGGGGGCACAAAGTAGGAGCTCAACTACTTGACAAATGAGCTGGCCGTGGCCAGTCCCCCAGGGGCCCACCCTCTGTCCCTACCTCAGTCCTCAGACACACAGAGCCATGCTTACTTGGAGGGCAGAGTGGCAAAGGCTCCAGGTGGGAAGGAAGCCCTGAGCGGATCTGAAGGTCACTGAGGCAGGCCCCTCTCTCGGAGCCGGGGTGTTCCCGCATATAAAGTGGGGGGTGACAGCCCAGCGCCCCGCCAACCTCAGCACGCAGCCCCTGCACAATGAGGACTCAGGCACTGATTCTCCTGGAGTGTCCAGGAGCGTCCCCAAGGTCGTCCTCCCACTGCCCCCGCACTTGGCCAACACTCAAAGCTGGAAGATGGAAAGAGCTGCTGGTGGCTGGCGAGTCCCACCGCAGCGCAGCTGCCGCGGCCGCATGTCCCCTTTCTTTGATGTTAGAAAGTCCAGCAGCACCCACTCCCCACCCAGGGAGTCTGCGTCCCCAGTGCCGGCAGAAACCCACTTTCCCCAGAGGAAGGAGAGTTCAATGGGCGAGCTATAAATACTTCCGCTAACTGCTGCGGAGCTGGGCTTTCTGCATGAGCAGGCCCCGCTGAAAGGAAGGCGGCGCGCCAGATTTGTTTCGAATTATGAAAATAGATGTTGTCTCCCCGCCACATCTGTTTTGCCTGACAAATGAGCAGCAATTCGCCTCCTAAATGAGGCGGTACACAAGACTGTCTCGGAACTCTGGCTTCTCCCACTCTCCAGAAGAGAAAGGAAGAGTGCCCAGGGCCACCCAGACCTGCCCACCTCGCCTCCTGGGCGCCAGGCTCTCTCGGGGAGTCTGACCCCGCGTCAGCTCAGATCTCCCCCCGAAAAGGCCGGAGCTGCACACACTGGAGAGAATGGGGATCCCCGCTTCTTAAAAGAGCAAAAACGGGGACGTCTGATCGTTAAGGAGCATGCCGAATAGACCCCCCAACTCCAGCAGAGAGCGTGGTTTTGATGTGTTGGGAAGGGAACCCCAGAGCTGATGCTGCTGGTTCCTCCTGCCACGCGGGCTTGGTGACTGGGTGAGCATGTTCCTTTAATTACTCCAGGACAGACCCAATTACAGAACAGACGCATCTGCCAGTCAAAGGCCCAGCCCTGGACAGCCCACCCTGCCTCAGCAGCACCCTGACTGGGAGGCCGGGCAGGGAGCGGGGCCGGCCTCCTGGGCACACTGTCCAGACCTGGGGCAGGAGGCTGGACTTGGCCCCGTCGGGTTCTTCTTTTTAAAGGTCCCTTCCTTCCCCCTCGAAATATTTCATTTTTTAAATTTTTCTTCTTACAGATATAATCATGGGGAGCAAGGAGGGAAACCTTAAAATATGACAAACCCCGTCTCCGGACTTCTCCCCTCCCCAGGAATTCACAGGCTCCCAGGCCAGCGGCAAGGAAGAGGAGGAGCTTCCTGCACCCTGAGCCCTGCCCAGAGCCCATAAGGAGCCAGCACCCTGCACCCCCACATGGTGGGAGGAGTGTTTACAGGCTGCCCCCCAGGGGCTGTTTTGGGGTAAAAATAAAAGGACCAGGCCATGACATTCAGGGTGTTGGATGTCCTCATTCCGGCTCCTGCAATGACACGTGCAACCCCCTCCCCACAATGTGCTAGATTCGCTTCGTCTGGCAGAAACGAGATGCGATTCAGGGGTCCCAGGAGACATCTGGTCACCGCACACCCTAGCTCCCCTCCCCACCTTTTGTGCCCCCAACTATGTAAAAACCAGAGGGCAGATTAATGACGGTGGCCGTCTTGGATGGAAATTTATGGCTTTGGAGCCGGGTCAACAACAATGAGGAGTTTTCAAGGGAGGGGACCTTGGGGTCTGGCAGGGGGCAGGGCAAGGTAAGGTCAACTGCTGAATCTAGGGGAGCCAGGGGGGCCCACCTCTCTGCCTGTCCTGGGGGATGGGAGGTGAGTGGCTGGGGGCCGGGAGATGCTCTGCCCCACACCTGTCCCCTTTCCTCTGGCCACTGTGGCAGTGAGGCTGATCAGTGTACCTACGCGGCAGATCTGAGACCTCACACCAGAGAGCCTTGGTTCGTTCACCCTTAAAATGCCAACCCTGGTGCTTTACTGTATAGTCTATGTCCCCCCCACCCCAAATAAAAGAGGAGATAGAGATGGGAGAAGCCGTGGAAGGGGATGGGGCCCACGCCTGCTGCTGCCGGAGGAGGAACCTGGCGTCTGGACCCTGTCTCTCTCTCTCTCTCTCTCTCTCGTTTTTTTTTTTTGGTGGTGGTGTAAAATTAGCACAGTCAAGCAAATGTGTTACAAACACAAAGACCCTGCCAGGAGGCAAAGCGCCTTGATTTCAGGGAGGGCAGAGCTGCTCAGGAAGAGTCCAGGAGGGAGGGGGAGGCGCCTGCGAGCTCCCACTTAGTGTAACCAGAGGGAAAAGCCGGTTCCCCGGAGAACACACATCTGCAGGACGTCTAGACGGTCGTGAGGAGGACAATTAGAACAAGAAGAAAAGCTGCAAGCCACAGCCACTCTCCCCGCCAGGGGACCCGGCCGCCTCCCACCAACTGCCCCAACAGGCGAAAAATCATAAAAACAAGAAAAGCCAGTGTGGAGGAGGCCGGCGACCGGGCGGCCAAGCTCATGAGCGAGTGTTTTGAAATCCCACTTGAAACAAGCCGGTAAATGAATCCAACCTTGTCAGGTCTCCCTCCCCTCACGCAGACCAAATATTCCGCTGGCGTGCTGTCTAGACACATATAACAAAGGACTTTTTACAGCGCAGAGACGCGCTGACAAAGTGGCCATTTAAAGACGCAGTATTGCTTTCTCCGTCTAAAACGATTTGTCAGATGGACTCAAATGAAAATGCTAAGTTATTGGTCTGGTTTGGGGTCTGCTGGTGGATGGGGAGGGGGAGGGGGCTGCCGGCTGGAGAGAAACAGAATGTTATCTCCCATCAGGCTGCCCCCGGGGTTGCTCTGGACACAGGGCTGAGCGCGGCTGGACGGCCAATAACTCTTGCTCTGCTCCTGAGAAGCCGCGGTTAGGATGCCTCTGACACCTAGGAGCCGCGGTCCCGTTGGGGCACCGTTCACGTAAAGGTGGGGTGTTTGAGAGTCTCTCCGCCTGCCTCTGGGGATACCGCCAAGTGTACATGGGAAGGACAAATCTGCTGTCATCTCTAACTGTGCAGGCAGGGGTCCTTGCTCCCAGTTGTGCAAAGGGTCACACTGTCAAAACAGTCATCCTTCCTTACCAGGAAAGGATGGAACCGGAGGTGGGCAGCTCCAGGGGTGAACTGGGGCACATACTCTTGGCAGGACTGGGCTCCAAAGGACCCACAGTCAGGACTCCTGGGGCCTCGACAGACTCTGCTGACCTCTCCACCAGGCTCCAGGGTGGGCCCCAGATGGGGTCCCCTGGTTTTTTCCCCTGGGGTCACCAACCTCTAAAGCAAAGTCTGGGGTCTGCCAGGTGCCCAGCGAGGGCCAGTCTCTCCAAACTCTGCCCCAATTCTGCCAGCTGCCGGCCAGTGGCCACTTCCCTGAATGTGGTTCCTCCAGCTGCTGCCTCTGGACCTTCTCTGCCCTCCCTTCCTCCCCACTCCCTTCCTTTCTCTCAAATGTTCTAGAGTCCAGACAATGGAGGCAGACAGAGATCAGAGCCCAGCAAGGTCCAGTCACCTCCCTGAGCCTCGGTATCCCCAAGTGTGAAACTGGGGCCCAGCTGCGTGACCTGAGGGCTGCAGAGAGGAAGCGCCCCTGCCCAGCAGCCTGCGGGCCTCTTTCCACAGCGAGGCCCTGGCAGGCCCACACTCTGCCTGGCTAGTGGCACCTGTGAGGACCTGCCTTGTTCATACAATGACAAGGACAGAAGCAGGTGTTCAGGAAGCAGGACCAGTGAGGACACAATAGACACGGCTGTCATCAGGCTTGGGGTGCCCGCCTGGAGGGCTGGACTGCATGGGAGGGCAGTGGGCAGGCCACACGAGCCCTGGAGAACCTCAACCAAGTGTCCAGACAGCAGCCATGGAGCGGGCAGGGCCATGGGCTACAGCGGGGGACACTCCTTTCCAACGACTGCTTCACAAAGCTGCTCAAATGGCCCAGGGCTCTGCTACCTGGGCAACGCCTCTGCTCCCCAGACACAGGTGTGCGGGTTCTGGAAGACACCTGCTGACCCAGAGGAGCCAGAGCAGGACGTGGGACTCGTTCTCTTTTGTTAAGGGGCTCAGTGGAGCAATCTCCTCGTCCTCCAGATGGTCTCCTGGTCCTAGAGCGGGGCCAGGGCTCAATGACAGCATGTCAGAGCAGGAGACGCCAGATGATTCAGCCAGCCCTGCTATTTCACAGACCCCAGACAGAGATGCTGTGACTTGACCAGGGTGACCCAGGGCAGGCAGAGAACCTGGGGACTCTTTGTATTTGTGATTTTCCCCTACATACACTTAATGACGCCCCTTGTGCGGTTACTAGGGCAGACACTACTAATCCAACATCGCACCTGTTTCAAAGAGCCGAGCCCTGGCCCTGGGAACCTCCTCTCCCCTGGGTCCCTGGGGGCCTCTATCCATTAGGCAAATCAAACTTTTCTGGCCAACTCTTCCCCAAATATAGTCACAGGGATCTTTGACCTGAAAGGAAATAATAAAATATTCAGGGGAAGTCTGAGAAACCCAACAGGTCAAGATCAGGGTCCCTGGGGACAAACCAAAGCATCTCGACACTGGGAACCACCTCAAATACCCAGGGGAGTTCAGCGTTGGCACCCCTGCCCACGCCGGGCCCTGCTCTGCCTGCCTTCCTGATCCTGCCAGCTGCCCCTAGTCATCAAAGCCCGAAAGCCCCCAGGGACTCCTGAGGTTGAGTCCCTCTTCCCCTCTCTGAGCACCTCGAGGTCACAGAGGGTGGTCCAGGTCTGCAATCTCTGCCTTCACCATCACCTGGAACTTGCCCTTCCTCCAGCCCAGCCTCCCTCCCCGTGCTCTGGACCACCCCTCCCCTCACCCACTTCCAGTCCATTCTGCATCGATGGCTGAAGATGACATCAACTGACCCTGCCAACCTCCTCTGCTCCAAACCTCCGCAGGGCTCCCCATACCCCAAGTTACTCCCAAGTCCTCTAAGACCCTGCAGGATCCGGTCTGCCTGACTGTCCCTGTCCCTAAGTGTTCCTGCCGTGGCCTGTCAGCTCCACCACCGCAGCTCTGAAGTTGCAAAGGTGCCCTGTGGTTTTTCCAGCCTTAGTGCAAACCTCTGGGGTGTCTCCTGGGCGTGGAGAGCAGCAAGGGGCCTTCTGGTGGGCTCGGTCATTCAGAGAGGGCAAGTGACTGGCCAAGCAGACAGGGTCAGGGCTGAGTCCCACTGGGCCTGACTCCTGTAAGGGCGCCGTCCACCAGCGCCCACAGATGCCCCTGCCTCCAGCAGCTTTCTCCATTCTGGGCACTTGTCCTTCTAACCAGCTTCTTGGCCACCTTGCAGTGGCCTCTGCACTGCCTCAGTGGCCTGGAATTCCTGGGGAGGTAGGCACTGGATTCTCCCCATTCCAAGGGCTCTCCATCTTCCCACCCAGGTCAGAGCCACCAAGGTTCTAGTCAGCCTCATTTGAATAATTAAGCTGGGATCATGGTGGGGAGGGGTCTCTGGGGCGTGGACTGGGTTACAGCCAAGTTCCTCCCCCTGAGCACAATGATCCTTAAGGAGTGGACACCTTGGAAGGCCGTCCTGGGCACTGTGGGAGGTTGGGCTGCACCCCCAGCCTGGACACAATGAATGCCACCAGCACCCTCTTTGACACCCCCAGTTTTGACAGCCAGAAATGTCTCCAGACACTGGCAGTGGCTGAGAACCACAGGAAGAGCTGAACATCTGCCATCAGTCACCAACACCAAGCGGCCACACTCTGTGCCAAGCAGGGAAGGCGGCTGAGATAAAGCGACCAGGAATCAAGGAGGCACAGACCCTGCTCATTAGGGACCAGGTCTAGAACCTGGTTCTACACCATCACACTGCAGATGTCTGTCTCTCAGGCCAGCAGCAGCTCTGGGGCAGCACACAGGGGACCTTCCTGTTACCAACTGCCACAGCAACAAGGTGGCTTTGGGGTTCCTTCCTCCTTGGGGGTCAGCCTGCCTGTGCTACCCTTCTAGAAGCACCTAGGCCTGGAGGCCCCCTGGGCAGGTGAAGGCCAGCACTGTGTGGCTAGCTGCCTGACTCCCCACGGGGGTTTCTTTGGCTCAGACCTGGCTCGACACTGCCTCTGGGCCTTGGTTCCTGCTGGCAGCCCGCCCCAGACTTCCTGGCTCGGGATGTGGGGTTTTATTTAGACAGTGTCAGCTAAGCAGCTCGGGGAGTGTAGGCCCAAGGGGGCGTCCACTGGACTGGGCTTCTGAATGCCTGGGTTTCCACCCAGGAGCGGCTGCGATGGTCGTCAGTCAGTGCACCTCCTGACGGTGGGGTTGGTCACCCACCCTGCCTCCTCTGAAGTCAGCTTCCCCTCGCTCACCAGGCACTGCCTTTCTTCATCTTGGCCCAAGTCCCTCTTCCTGGGCCCTCCCCCAGCCCATGGTCCTTTGGAACAAAAGACAGCAAGGGTGTCTAGACGGCTGGTCTGAATGGGAGCCCAGATCCTGTGGCAGGGACAGAGCAGGGAGGCAGCAGCCGCTCACCACCTCTGGGTCCCCACATACCACCCCTCTGGGTCAGGGACGCTGCTGGAGCCCAGCACAGCGAATTGGCCCTGGGTCACTACTAGAGGGAACACGGGGACTCCTCCCCGTCTAACTAAAGGGTAGCTTGAGGGACGTCCTCAAAATGTGCCTGCACCCCAGAGCCACCCAACAACCTCAGCTGCCTATCATCATCAATTGGAAGTGTCCCATGCAGCCCAGGTCAGGGTGGCAAGGAGACCAGGGTCTTCCAGCATCTGGCTCAGAAACCACCTTGTTCCAAGCAGGGGAAGGCCCCAGCCATTCCTGAGCCCCACTCCCACGGTGTCCAGGAGAAGCCCCAGAACTGGGGGCCTGGGGCCTGTTTCCCACTCAGACCAGCACCCTGGGGAAGGAGGAGCAGCACCCCACCTCAGGGACGAGGGTTTGTGCTAAAGCCTGGAAACGTGGGTGAACTTGGGAACCGACAGCTGCATGCCCCTCTCGGGGTCTCAGGGACCCCTATCTGTAAACAGAGGCTCAGGTCAGATTATGGTTTTCAGGCTAGGTTAACCACAGAAGCCTTTGATTTTTAGTCAAGGTCTGACTGCCTGGACCCCAGGGAAGAGGCTGCATCGCCCTGCAGCAACCCAGGCCTCCCAGGGCCTCACCCTGGAGCCCCCGCCCAGCTGGCTCAACTGCCAGAGTGCTGGCCACAGTGACAGGGCACTGACAATCTAGTGGGGACCTTTCCTGGCCCCTCCCAACATCTGCCCAGGGGCAGTGCTGGTCCAACAGGGGCACCCACCTCCCAGCCAGCCCGTTTTCAGCCCCCAGGGCAAATGTATCTGGAACCACATCTGCAGAGCGAGCCAAGCCCCAGGGCTGGACTCCAGGCACGCTGACTTTGGTCGTTAACATTTATCAAATTCTTAGAATTTTTGGTTAAAGAAGGAGCACACAACGCGGTTTACAATCAGAAGGGGTGGAGTAAACACCCCTGCAGGTTCCAAAGGGTCAGGGCCACTGGAAATACAGCCACAGCCTGGCAACAAACCTGCCACACTTGAGCCTCTCTAGATGACTTTTAAGACCCAACACAAGGTAAGCGCTGTGTAAATGGTTGTTGCCTAGCATTGTGTAGGGAGTAATGACAAGGAAAAGTCCATCCCTGTGGCTCAGACCCACCATGGAACACAGAGAGTATCCATTCCTTGCCACCCCTACTGTGTGGCCTTGGACAAATGTGCCTCTCTCTGCGGAATGCAGAGACAAGAATCCTGGGTGTGATGGGGAGAGGCATCCTGGAGCTCACTGACATCTCCCTCTCCCTGGGCAGGACTCCTACTCCCAGCTCTTCCCCTGGAGCCAGGGGCTCCCAGGCCCTCTCCTCTCCCTTTCCACACGAAGGTGCTGGGATTCCCGTAGCCATCTCTCCTCCTGTCTGCACCATGTCTCAGAAACAGAATAGGTGCATTCCTCCAGCTGCGGACGTGCCCAGCACTGGGCTAAGCACTCTCGCCGTATTATCTCATTTGATTCTCATGCTCTATTGCATGGGGTGAGGACTATAGACCCCATTTTACCCGTGGGAAAACAGAGGCTCAGAGAAGGGAAGCAGCCCACAGAGGCTCTCCCTACGTGACAGAGTATGGACACCTGAGCCACTGCCTCCTCCTTCCCAGGACTGACCCTGGCTCCTGACTCCTGTCCTCGCTGGAGGGTGCAGCCTGCTGGGCTCAGAGCTGGTGAGCAGGTGGAATCATGAGGGTGGGCCAGGGGCTGGACAACAGGGCTGTTGTGGGCAAAGGAGGCAGGAAGCCAGGGGGCACTGAGAGAGGGTAGAGGTCCCCAGGCCTGGCCTTCCCACCAAACCCCTCCCTGCTCAGGCTGCTGCTCCTTGAGAACCAAACCTGCACCAGGCCTATGGCCAGCTGGGGACGAGCATGGCCACTCTGGGCCCTGGAGGAATTTCCAAGGCCAAGGCTGCCAGATGGGGAACAGGCAGGTCAGTTAGCCCTCAGGGACCAGAGTGACAGCCCGTGGTCAAGCCCTGTGTTGCTGCCCTTCAGATGGGAGCTGACCAGCAATGCTGACCAGATCCAGGAGGGGCCAAAACTGTCCCTGGGCTGAGCACACAGCCAATGCTTGAGCTGCCACCAGCCCACCCGAGGCTGGGACAGCACTGACCGGGCTGCAGCATCCACTGTAGCGCTGCAGCATCCACTGTAGCGGTGCAGCGGTGCTGAGCTACGGGTTAGACCAGCCAGCTCCCACAGTCGTCGAGGGGCAGCGTGGGCCCAGCCGCGGTCAAGACTGGGGTCCTGGCTGTCACACCTCATCAGGGTGGCTGTTTAACTCAGTCCCTGCCCTCGGTCAAGGTCTCCCAGGAAGTGGTCAAGCCAAATCAGATCAGAACAAATCAGCAGACGAAGCACAAACGTACGTCAGGAACCCCGGCAGGCCCGAAGCTGCAGACCCAGCCTGCGAACAGCGGGGGCCACAGCCTGGGCTCCTGCCCAGTGCCAGGAGCTGTCTGTCTGAAGCCCGCCCACCCCGCGCTTCCCAGGGCCAGGAGCTTCTGCATTCCACCCCCTGCAATGCCCCTGTGGGCTGCAATAAAAATTCCTAGACAGGTAGTCAGGTCAGAGGCAGGCAGCAGGATGAGCAGGGGGGGAGGGCGCCTTGCCTTGCCCGGGGCCTTGCCTCCCTGCCCTGGTTCAGCTAACAAGACGAATCTGGACCCGGGACCCGGGGGGGCTGGGGAGGTCTGCCAAACCCAACCAGGCTGCAGCAGCAGCGCCAGCACCTCACCCACTGGGCAAGGGGGAGAGAGGCCTTGGGGTCAGGCAGGCAGGCGCCCGGCACCCCAGGGCCCTCGCGTCCTCCTGCCTTGCCTTCTAGCCCACCTTCCCCAGAGCTGGAGGGCCGCCGAGGCGGGGAGGTCACAGGCCTGTCCTGTGGAACATACAGCACTTCAAGCACTGCAATAATTAAGATTTTTTTCCAAACAAAAACAGAACATGGAGATGTTGGGCTAAAAACAGAGACAGGAGGATGTGTGCAGCTATGCCCTGGGGCAGCCGCACATCGTGAGGGCACTGGGAGGGTCTGGCGGGGCATGGCAGAGCTCCCAGGAAGCACCCAGTGAGCGGCTGGCTTCTCCATCATCCGAGAGAGATCCTGAGGTCAAGGTGGAGACAGCCCCTGCCAGAAGCATCTCTGAGCTGCCCCTCAGCAGGTGAGGACAGGAGGCCCCGCCTGATCCGCCTCTCCCCTCCCCTGCCCCATGGTAGGACCCTGCCTAGGCCACAGTGGCCCCTCATTCCCTCAGGATGTGACCCAGTGACCTTGATCTCATTAGAATCCAGTTGACCCTGACCTTCAAATGGTTGGGTAACCTCAGAAGGTGAAAGGGCCAAGTGCTTCCATTCTGAAAGAGAAGCCCCAGGTCTGTAATTGCTTGTTAAAGGCCCAGAAGGTGCCCGGGACACAGTTCCCAACGTCACTCTCCGTCTCCCTGACCTTTGCCATCTCTAAATACTCCATGAAAAGGATTTAAAAGTCTCAATGTCTTTCTTTCCAACTGAAACACACACTCGGCTGGTTCACTTTTTCTGCTTAGCCTGTCTCAACACCACTCATGAAGTCCGGGCCGGGCCTGCTCTGCTTCCCTGGTGCAGAGTTAACACGCACTGACCCACGCACACAAGGGTTAAAGCCCGTTCACTTGCCACCGACACCCTCTCCTGGGCGACCAGTCTGCTCTGAGCTTGCGGACCTGGTAGGGTGTGTGTGGCAGGTGGGCCAGACAGTCCCATGCCTTCTGTCCTCGGAGCCTCAGCCTCTCCACCTGGACAAGGGGTTTGGTGGGTGCCACAGGATGGCACGTGGCACTACTCGTGCACCCAGCAGGCCCTCAGTGGATCACAGTGGTGAAGTCCCAGAGGTCAGGGCTGCCTATGGCACGGTGGTTTCACAGAGGAAGAACCAGGGCCTGGGAGCCACAGGGCTGGAGCCCCGACTCTGACGGGCACCCTAACTCTGGGCCCCATGTGTGCACACATCAGTGGTGGGCCCCAACCCCCAGAACGCCGCTCCGTTCTGCGGTCCACACTGTCTGGAGGAAGGCAGCCTCAGCCTCACCACCTCTGAGTAACACCTCCTAAGACATGACTCATACCTGTCTGGGGTCACCCACATCCTCGTTCCCTGCACAGGAATGTGGGCCAGGTGAGAGGGGAGGGCGGTGGCTCCAGGCTGGCACTGGCAGCTGTCGGGCTGCAGAGCCCCAGAAGTGCTGGAGCTGCTGTGACTTTGAGGCTGTGCCACCACCCTGAGTGTCCCCCCCACCGGATGGGGCTGGGATGTGTGCCCAGCCCTGGGCACCTGTTCATGGGACTCAGATTCAGTTACAAAGTGTTTTCCCTCAGAGGCACCTGGATCCCACCACGGGCCCAGCCCTGCCTTTCCACAGCCCTCTGCCCTGTTTAAAATGGTTACAATGCAATGCTCCACCAACAGAAGCCCCTGCTGATACATGCAGCCACTGGGCGGGGGTGGGGGGATCAAAGTCCCCAAGAGACCAGACCAAAGCACACGCAGTGCAGTTCCCTGTGCAGAATCTGCCAATGAAACATCCTCTCTAGTGAGGGGCCCAGGCTCCTCAGGGTCTCTGGGGGCAGGTGCTGAGTTGGGCAGAGGCCTCACACCTGGATCTGGGCCCTGGCTGTGCACACAGCTGCCCAGATGCTCAGGAGGGCACACCTTGGGCCCTGAACTTCCCCTCCACAAACACCAGGGCTCCTGGGGGGAGGAGGAGGGAACCTTCACCTCCCAAGTCTTCCTTGTTCCGATGGGACCCCTGAGGTCAGTGAGGCCCTTCTTACAGAGCAGAAAATTAAGAGAAGAGAGGGAGAGGGAAGGGAGAGAGAGGCGAGCCAGGGCTCCCCTGGGCTCTGGGGACAGAAAAACCTCAGGTTTTAGAATGTCCCCCTTGGACCTGGGGCTCCAGCTCCTGTCCCGGCTTCTCTGTGATTCTCAGTCCACCTAGCGTCCAGTGCCCTGTGGGTCACGGTGACCCTTCTCCCTTCAGCTGCAACCTGACACTGGAGGATTCTTGCTGCCTCCTGCTCTGAGCCTCAGGGATCACAGCCTGGTGACCCTTCCAAGAAGGGACTGTGTGGAGGAGGGGCAGGTGCCCAGCCAGCTGAACAGGACACGGGCCCAGCTGGGAAAGTCCAAGAGGGCAGAGGCGTGGGGAGGCCAAGTGCAGCCTCCTTTAAGCCCAGTGACAGGTGTTCTGAGGCCCAGAGGAAGGTGGGGCCATCCCCGCATGGACAGGCGAAGCACAGGCTTTGGAGTCCCACAGTCCAAGTTTCAAGGCTCTGCTGCTCGGTGCTGAGTGAGCTCTGGCAAGGGACTTAGCTCCATCTCCTCAGGTGGAAGGGGCTGCTCTGAGGATCAGGGCGGGCGTGCAAAGTGCCCCTACCTTCCACAGGAATGGTGAGGGTTGAGAGAGCATCTTGGAGGTGGTGAGCCCTGAGAAAAGCCTTCAAGTACACGCAGCTGCAGGGCGTGGGGTTTGTTCTCTAAATCCTGATAGTCTCCCAGATTTCGTAACCCACCCCCACTCACCTGAGTCTATTCTGGGGAGACCCCAGGGCTCACTCTCACTGGAGTGGAAAGGGCTGCTGCACCATGCTTAGGGAGGACTCCAGACCTCTGCAGAAAGAGGCAGGCAAGGAGGCAGAGGCACAGCTGGGTCTTCGACCCTGGTTTTAAAGTGAAGGCTCAGGGGACTGAGAAATCGCAGAGTGGTTAGATCTCACTCCATATCTAACCGTGATCTAGCAAGATCTTTGCTCTCCATTGCACTGGAAGCTACCTTACCAGAGGGCTGCGGGGTCTCTGATACATGCCTGGAGGGGGATCCAAGCCTGAGCACTGGCCGTAGGGCTAGGTCATCCGCAGGGGATGGAGGAGGAGCAGCCTCGGGATCACGGGAGGATTGCCCTGGCTTGAAAGCAGCCCAGAGGGACTCCACAGGGACAGGAGCAGCAGAAGGGAGGAGGTCCTAGATTCTGCACGCAGGGACAATTCCTCCTCCTGCCAGTGTGTCTTCAGCCTCTGTTGTTCTGTCAGCCATTTCTCTGTGCAAACAACTTCTAGTTTTCCTGTGAGGCCTGTCTACATCCTGGATGGCCAATAGATTTCATCACTCAAGCCCACAGAACACCCAGAGCACCACCTCTGTAAAGATCTGAGCCCAGCCAGGATGGATGTTGCAATTGATTAGCAATGTCTGCCACGGGCAGCAATCACAGTGCCGGGTCGAATGCCGTGCACTCAACACCCCGATCTATACTCTGGAAGCCTCAAAGCAGCTTGATAAATCCTGATTGGATCCTCCTCTAACTACAGGGTTACCAGCACATTTCTCTTCCAGTGAACTTCCTCACAGCCAGTACCTGGTCAGCCAAGCTCTGCACTTGGCCCTGACCTAGGAGATGTAGATACAAAAATACCCAAGCCAGGTTTTCATTCAGTGTGCAAAGTAGGGGATGCAGGGAAGCTGGGCCAGAGGACCAAGCTGAGGAGGGACTCCAGGAAAGAAATCCCAAGGAAACACCCTCAACTAAACTCAGGCAACTGAGGCCAGGCACTAACAGGCAGAGCCTGGGTTTATTTGGGCAAGTGGAAGCTGGACCTATAATCATACCTCTGGGCATATGGCAAGCAACTCTAATTACCCTCTAGATGGGAGGACAGTGACAATTTTATTTGGGGCCCAAAGCAACTCATAAAATTATGGAAAATCAGTAGCATTGCACGTAAGTTCATACACCCTACAGAATTTTGCAAAGATCTAACGACTGTCATTGTTAGAGAGACAGGAGGTGGGGGTGGCCCTGTATACTTAAGCCTAGACGACTAGATGATTCCATGGTGGATCCACTCAACACTAGATTGTCAAAAAGGCAACGGTCTCTGCACTTGTGACTCACTTCACACTCCCCTCTAGGTCCTAGGGAGAGCCCTTAGTGCCAGCCTGCCCAGAGACCACCACCCACAAGCCTGGGGAGACACACACCTGGACAGGAGGTGCATTTGCTGGATCTGTGTTCAAGAGTGGCATCTAAAGGGGCTGGTGGCATTTAACCAGTCATTTCAACAGTGTAATCAACACCCTCTCCTCCACCCTCTCCATATGCCCACCTCTTTCTCCCACACCATAAATAGATTAGAAAAACAGTTTCCTCCAGTGGCCATGACCCCATAGGCTGCTCAGCTCAGCCCCAGTGAATCACCCTGGCTCACCACAGCGGCATTCTAAACTGACTGCAGGGTAGCGAGGCGGCACAGACACCAATAAATGAATCACACCTTCCGCAAGACCAAACCTTTGGCTTTTACAGACACCAATTACAAAGGAGAAAGAGAAAGAACAAAGAAATTACTCAGGGTGTTTGCGCAGAGTTGATTCAGAGGTTTACAGAATCATCAGCAACCAAGCTGCTGTTAGGAAGGCCGCCAGTGCTTCGGCCAGGGGCAGTGCTGCCCCTGGGACTCCTGGGTCAGTGGGACGGGAGTGGGGCAGGTCCCAAACTCTTGTGGGGTTCTCAGGCTTTATTGGACCCTCTCCCTTTCACTTCTACCCACTTCTGGAGGGTCACTCAAGACCCCCATTAGTCCTTCCCAGGCATAGCTGCCTGAGCCGGGCAAAGGTGATCAGGATTTGAGCACCTGTGCTCAGCCGCTCTCTGCAGGGACTCAGAGTTCCTTAAACAAGGCAGCCGAGATGGAAGGGACAGCCTGTCTCCTGGGATCCTGAAGCACTCAATACACCAACTTGCCCAAGCACCTGAATCACATGGAACTCTGCCGCCAAGTTTGCCCCTGGGCCCAGGGTGTCCCAATCTAGTGGGCAGCCTGGTGCAGGAGGGGATGAGACCCAGCTGACACCTGACTTGCCTGCCAGCTCCCGTCACCCCCCCCCCATGGTTTACTGAGCGCCACTGGCACGGAGCCCGTGCTGGGGCGGAACAGATGATTCTTTCCTCACCTCAGTGCAGGAATCCTGAACCCTCGCTCAGGAACATGCATGGCAGCTAAGTTCAGGGAGGAGTCCCTTCCTGAAGACCTCATAGCTTTTAAAGCCTCAACCCAGGACCTGGCAACACACCTCCTGCCCCGCGGGACTGTCCCATGGGCCAGGGGAGGCAAGTGGGGGGCATGGCGTTCCCTCAACATTGAGCCCAGGGAGCAGCGGGCAATCAGACGGCCCAGACCACTTGGCTGGAAAACCCTGGGGACAGGGTGGTTAACTTTGCCAAATCTTCTGGGAAATGACTGCCTACTGCCCTTCTGCCAAGGACAGAGCCTGGGAAACTGACCTCACCTGCCAGTGGGACTCAGGGTGAGACTGGGAGGAGGCAGGAGCACTGGGGCCTCCGGCCCTGGTGGACAGAGTCACACATTCCCAGCTAGTACACGTGTGTGCACACATGTCCTAAAACACAGGCACGCTGTACACACGTGAAGATGCCATTTCAGATGTCACAGAACATTTTTACATTCTCAGACACTAACACCCTAATAAATGATTGTGGGATTTGTCACTTTCACTCCAAGCTCTCAAAGCCAAGAGTGGACACATCACATCCTAGTGACCTTAGAGACCAACAGACACTCTTCCATCCCTGATCAATGAAATCAACGACAACCTATCAGTGACAACAGAAGCCATCCCTGACAGACCCCACCAGAAACCGCACTTTACCCAACACCACCCACACCCCCAGCAGCTGAGGAGGACCACACGCCTCTGCGCTGCCCCAAGAATGCCATGCTAACAGCCCAGCCAGGACCCACACAGCCTCCTGCCACCCCCGGCACCCGTGTCAGGGGCAGACTACATGGGACACTTTCTCAAAACTTGAACTGCTTGACTGTTCAGAGGGCTGAGGGCAGCCCAGCACTGCCACCAAGAAGCAGTAGGTGGTGTCAGTTCTAGAGGACAGTGAAACTCCAAGGGTCACCTCGAGGAGACCAAATGCAAGCCAGTTCCAGGTATCCAGATGCCAGAGCCAAGGGGGATATGAAACTTGTGACCAAATAACTAAAGGTCTCTCTTCTACCATCAGAGCCACTTCCCAAGCCCACGGGTACAATGACAAATGGTTT
Organism: Marmota flaviventris; assembly: GCF_047511675.1. NCBI lineage: Eukaryota > Metazoa > Chordata > Mammalia > Rodentia > Sciuridae > Marmota > Marmota flaviventris. Next base: position 190,776,759 of record NC_092499.1, on the reverse strand, counting down.
TAGTCAAAATCCACGAGAAGGAAAAGCAAAGCAGTGGCCGCATTTCCCAGCGCTGGACACCCTCCCACGTCACTGCAGGCCACTCTGAGCTGCCATCTTCTAAAACAAACACATATTAGAAATTACAGGAACATCAGGCAGATCCGAACGCACGTGAGTCACGTGCGGCCTCTCAAGGTCACATCTGAGCAAAGGCAAGCTCCACTGGAGGCTGCCAAACCCTTTAGGGAAGGAGAGTAGCCAACACTGCTCAAGTCCGCAGTGATGTGTGCAGGAAGAGTCACCCTGGAAACCCTCTCTCCGGGCAGGCGGGGGGGGGGGGGGCAGGCCCCGTGCATTTTGTGGTCCTGATGCCCCTGCCCCTGGGGCGGAAGTGGGAAGGCACAGGCCTGCATCCTCTTCTGCACCCGCCCTGGGCTGGCTTTGGCTGTCTCGGAGCTGGTGGGTAGGAGGCGAAGGCACAGCTTCCTGCCGCTGATGGTAGAAACTTCTTCAGCGCATTAAAAATAATACTTGGTGCCAGGGGGGCTTGTCATAGCTTCAGCGAATGTCCTGACAACTCTACGGTGGGTGCAAACCCCTCCCCCCACTTCAGAAGAGCAAGTGAAGGCATGAGAGGGACTGATGGTTGTCAAAGTCCATACCTCATCCATGTCCTGCCCTGCTGGGAGCATCTAGGAGCCAGCCTGCCGGCCCACCCTGCCTATTTCTTTACCTCACCAGATGCACATGAGGTGCCTACCAGACAGGAGGCAGGGGCTTGGGGCAGGGGCTTGGTGACTGGAGGGAAATAGACACAGCACAACTGTCTACATGGACTCGTAGCTACTGCCAGGACAGTGTGATCAGGAGAGCCACCAGGAGCTCCTGGACACCAACAGGGAGACCAGTGGGGGGACCTCCCTGCACACACTCCTCTCCACTCCCTCCCTGAAATGGACTGGCACGTCCTTGATGTCTCAGAGGGGCCAAGTTCACCTGAATCACACCAGCAGGCATATGACAAATGCTACCCAACACCGGAGCACCTAAAGATGCTCTGTGTCCCACCTTGTCCCCATCAGGCCTTGATTTGGCCCCTCCAGGGGTGGGATGTACACCAGCCATGCACTCAGCAACCACCGAGACATCTGGTGATGCCAGTGTCCGGATGTGCCCAGGCGCTGGAGGAACAGACTCTGGCTCCTTACGCAGACTGACACGCACGTTTCCAAGGAACGTCAGCCAGTGACTTCTGGAGTGGACCCAGCTGCCTGCTCGGGGGTGACAGAGCTGTCAGCATTCTTCCCTAATGGACGGGCCAAGATGGACAAGACCTAAAATACCACTGCAATGGTGAGGCTTGCAAAGCAGCCCGGGGCACAGGGGCTGGGTGTGGTGTGCACGAGGTAGTGCACAAGCATGGGCTATGGGGCCAGGGAGCCTGGGTGTGAGTTCAGCCTCTCTCCAGTTCCTGGCTCTGTGACCTGGAGCAAGCGTCTTACACTCTCTGGGCCTATATTTGCAAGTTGATGACAGCAATGGCTTTGCTCACAGAGTTGCTTTGAAGGTTGAGAAAAATTGGTCACTAGTGCCTGGCACATACTAACTAATATCTCCACATCCAGCTAGGGAAAGCAGGAGAAGGAAAAGTCTACCAGCCACTTGGGAACAGAAGAGAAGCCACTCTGACTCTCAGAGAGTGCAGAGATGTTCCAAACTTTCCCAGGCTCACCCGGCAGTGCTGAAGCCCCTGCCCCCATCAGCCAGCCGTTCGTTCTGTGATTTTTCCCAGCTTGGTGACAGTCGCTTCTGCCAGTGACTGACAAGACCCCGAAGAGACCCCAGAAGTGTCAGGGTTTGGCTTTGTAGTGTCACCCGATGGGAAAAGAGGCTGGCTGCCGGCTGGGTGTTGCCATGGCTTCCTGCAGGGTGCAGCCCACCTGGGGGAGGAGGCAGCAGCAGTGCTCAGGGAGGAGCTGAGGGTGGCTGCAGAGACCAGGTCCTGGCCGAGACGGTCTGCTCTGCATGGACGCTCACTTCTGAAAACCTGAAAGTGACCCCAAAACCGGGAATCTCAAACCATCACAGGTTTCTGGGCTTTCTGTTCCTGGTTGCTTTGTGGACTGGAGCAGCGAAGTACCTGAACGTCGGGTGGTGCTGATGGCACCACCCTAGCTCTGTGCTTCCTGCTCCCCTGCCAGCCCCTGGGCACCAAGGCTGCTGGTATGGAGGTCCCCGAGGACAGCCCCAAGGCCTCCTGCACCAGGGGTGGGCAGCTGGGGTTTTGGTAGCTCAGTCTGCGGTGGGCCTGGAAAGATGGGGAATGTGACTCGAATATCCAACGACCTCCACATTCAATGTCGGGGTCTCCAGGTGGGCCTGTTGGTTCTGGCGTTCCCAGCTGGTCCCAAGACGGGGAACCCTTTTCCTGGTGAGACTGTGCCAGAGGGTGGCCTCCAAGGACCAGGCAAAATGGACAGTGGAGTCTAATCCACTGCCATCCCCCACCAATGAACTCACAGCAGGGCCACAGCCCTGGGGATGATCTCTGAACACCAGAAACAGCATGCACGCGGCATCACTGGGACCACACCGCACAGCCATGCCCAGTGACGGCAAGTTCAGGATGTCCATCCATCTGATCCTTGGTCACCCTGCAGGACAAGCCACTAGACAGGGCAGACTGGGTCTGTGAGCAGTTTTTTTTTTTGTTTTGTTTTGCTTTTTTGGCAGTCCTAGGGACTGAGCGCAGCACTGCTCCACCACTGAGCCAGGGCACCAGCCCTTTTCATTTTTTATTTCAACACGCGGCTTGCTCGTTGCCCAGGCCAGCCTCAACTTGTGATCCTCCTGCTCAGCCTCCCGAGGAGCTGGGCTGACAGGCGTGCACTACCATACATACCCACATTGCGGGCAGGTTTCATAGGGCCTCTCAGGGAGAAGGAAAAAAAGGAACTGTCACTGTTTAAAACCCAGAAGTTTAGTGGGCTTGGGGTGCAGCTCAGTGGCAGAGCACATACCTAGAGTGTGCCAACACCCTGGGTTTCAAGCTCAGCACTGCAAAGAAGCACTAAATAATCATAATAACTCTAGGAGCTTTACATCAAGATCTAGCCTGCTCGGTCCCTGGAGCTGAAAGACCTGGCCTCCTGGGGCCCACATGCAAAGAAGAGCTGAGTGGAAACAGGAGCTCCTTTATTTTATTTTATTCTATTTAATTTAATTTTTGCAATAGTGGGGATGGAACCAGGACCTTGCTCATGCCAGGCAAGTGCTGTACCACTGAGTGCTGGTCCCCCAGCCTGCAGGAACCCCTTTAGACAAGACTCACCCCAGCTCCCTGAGGTGCACCTCAAAGGCAACTGAGTTTCCCCGGAACCCTGCCCTCCAGCCTCGGGCAGCCCTGACCAGCGCGGTGCCACCCTCATTGCTCCATGAAAGCAGGCGCCGCAGACACTCGGTCCTACACGTGTCCCCACCACGCCTGCGTTACACAACACCTTTTAAAAGCAAAGAGGAGCCTTAGCTTTGATCCCCTCTCAGCCTGTGCATCATACAGGAGCCTGGGGCTGGCCAGACGACAGCCTTCAAAGTTCAATCTGTAGGAGTTGCTTCCCTGTGGGCAGGATTCCAGGTGCCTAGCTCTGTGGAGTGCAACTCCCGAGGAGATGAGGCTTCGCAGGTCCTCTGGCTTGGGCCCTATACCCCACCCTGTGCCTGGACATCTCCTTACTTTTAAATGACTGACCACATCATGGACATCTCAACACTCTGGTCCTGCAGTCTGATCACAACTGAGCCAGCGGCTCTTGGGGGACAGCCCCCTCACTTTCCTCCTCTTCTGAAGGTGGAGCACACAGCTCTGCAGGGCTTCCTGGGGAGGCACCCTCTCTTTCCTCTTTCTCTCCTGCATACCTAGATGTTTTAACCATCTCCAACCCAAACTGAAGCTGGTAGAGAAGGCAGGAAGGGTGGGGGGAGCTGTGAGTATGTAAGTGTGCAAGCACACGTATACGTGTGTGGGCAGACGCAGTCTTCTACGTCTTGACAAATACCGACTGGCCCCTGACCCTCTGCACAGCACGGCTGGAACAGTGCGGTCCCCTGGGAGTCTGCTCTCAGAGCACAGCCACAACACTCAACTCCCTGGTTGCACCATGACCTCAAACTCAGGCAGCCAGGAAGCTGAGGCCCAGGGCAGAGCAGCTGGCTGACACCCATGCCTTCCCATCTCCCCTCGTCCCAGTGAGAGCCAGAACTTCGTCTTCAGAGGGGCCCCTCCTTCTCCTGGCACACAACAGGTGCTCCCTAAAGGCTGAGTGGATAAGTGGCAGGTGCCAACTTGGAGAGTGAGCTTCCCCAGGCCTTTACAGGGACTAATTTCTGAAGGGAATCAAGGTCCATCTCTAGCAATCAGCAGTCTGACTCCTGGGGAACCAACAGCTAAGTAGACAGTGGTTGCTGGGCAGGGGCACCAACCATGTCTGGAGACACCTTTGGCTGGCAATTGAGAAGAGTATTGGCACCGAGCAGGTAGGGGCCACGAGTGCTGCTAACACTGTACTGTGCAGGACAGCCTTTCTCTGCCAACCAGCAGAACTTATCTGACCCAGAAGGTCCTAGTGGAGAGGTGGACAGACCCTGGGTTCAGGCAACGACAAAACCTGGGCAGCTCACGCCAGATCCGCCAATGGAGAACTGGTGTCCCGTGAGTTTCTAAGGGTTTGAAGCATTTTTTGGAACAGGTTGGAGAAGAGAAATCAGAGGATCAAGGGCCCCAGCTAGACAGCGGTGCCGACAAACAAGACAGCCACTGTAGGTGACGGCACAGTGGCAGGTCCAGGGCAGGGGGCACCCTCCCCAGGGGCTAGTGCAGTGTGGCCCATAGTCTGGGTTGTCTAAAAGTGTGGTTGGCATCTACCTGCCATCAAGATTCAGGCTGGAGAGAGACAGTTACTTCTGAGAGCTTCAGCAGAACTGAAAAGAGTGCCAAGAGAAATGTGAGCCAGGAGGACAGCTTTCCTCCAAAGTGCCCAGAAAGTCCTCTAGGGCCACTTCACTCCTGCAGGTGGCTTTGAATCCTCGGACCCCTGGCTCTGTAAAAGAACTGCGTATTTTTTCATTGTGTGCTTTGGGAACAGTGAATTCCACCTCTCAATTATCCAAAAAGTGGGATCACCGGAATACCTAATTAAAACTCTCCTGCTCCCAGGTTCAAGGTGCATCTTCTCTGGGTCCCAAGTCCCCAATTCAGGAGGTAGAGGGTGCAGTCTGCATAAATACTGGACCAAACTTGGGATGAGGGTAGGCTGGGGGCCTTGGGCAACGCTTTGCACTGCTGATTCCCTCATCTCCAAGCCAAGGGTGCAAACCCCAAGCTCACCAAGGATCCTCCCAGGTCTCAAACTGGGGCAGCTGAAGGCCACACAGGGGAACCCACTCACTGGTAGAGAGGGATCCTTGAGCCAGACCTTGGAGAACAAAGGCTGAACCTGGATAGACTGTAGAAGTTTAGATTTCACCCATCCTGGCCTCATCTTTCAGGTGAGGAAAACAGGCTCAGGATGGCTTAAGGGACCTCAGAAGTCAATCTCCTTTTGCAGAAAGTTTTTGTTTGTTTGTTTGTTTTGTTTTTGTTTTTTAATAAAAGAACCCCATGGACACTGCCTTGAGGCCCAACTCCAAATCTATCTTCAAAGTTCTACAAGGGCTACAAGCAGCTCCCAAGACTACGAGGTGGAACTCACCAGCCCTTATTAGTTTCTCCCCTTTCTTCCTTCCATCCTTCCCTCCCTCTCTCCCTTCTTATCTTCTGTTGTAAAGAAACCCCAGGGAACCAGAGGCCTTAAGGCTCCCCAGCCCAGCCTTTCAGGGAAATCTGATTAACACTTGCAACAAATGTTACATTATACCCACATATTAAAGACGTGTTCCCTCCCTGCCTTGAGGCCTTCTTCCCGGAAACACAGGGAGGACCTAATTGGGGCACCCAGGGATAGGTCACCGTTTCAAGCACTTACCCCCAGGGTTCCCCTCAAATACTGTATTTGGGAAGTGCCCAGAGCCCAGGCAAGGGGTTCAACATGACACCGCGGTGCCCATGAAGCCTGATAAGGGACAGAAGAATGACCGGGAAGTAAAGAGAGGACAAAACCAGAACATTCAACTACACCTAGATCCTGGAATGTGGCTGACAGGTGATGTGAACTCCGTGTTGGGGAGCTCCCTCCCCAGGCAGCTCCCTCCCCAAGGCAGCTTTACCGAGTGGGGGAAGTAATAAATAAGGCAGCAAGGGTACTGAGCAGCCCGGAGCAAGGGCCAGCCTCTCCCCAGATGGGTGCCAACATACTTTAATAACATCATGATGCATTTCATGACCCCACCCCCACCCCCACCCCCAGTGCACAAATGGCCTCTGGGAAGCAATCAAGCCTAATGCAAGCCAGTTCCCCAAACTCTGGCTCTGGGCAGTTTCTCCTGGACCTCCTGGTCTGCACAGGTGGGGTGGGGTGGGTGGGTAGAGAGCCCAGTTTTCAATTTCAGGATGGGCTGGAGTGGGTCAAGGGGTAGAAGGACCCATTACTGAAGCCTGGCCACTCTGCCCCTGCCAGTCTGGTCATGGGTTATTTTTACTTCTTGCACCTCACTATACAGGTTCAGGGGCCCCAAACTGTGGCAGCCGCCTGCGGAAACTGGCTTATGAGTCACCTAGCGACTGCCCTCATTCCTAGCGACTGCCCTCGTTCCATGACAGTTGCCCGTGGGCTCCTGGTCCCAACTGGAAGAAGGCTGCCATCAGCAGGGAAGAGCTGTGTCCCTGTACCCAGGGAGCTAGGGGACAAGGAGGAGGAAACTATAGCTCAGGGAGGCAAAGGGTCCCCAAAAGAGTGGACCAGGGGAAGGGATCTATATTAGAAGTCAGAACCAAGGAGTAAGGGTTCAACTCCCCACCCAACCTAACATCCACCTGGGTGGGCTACTGAGGAAGGAAGCAGAGGGTGTTTGCTCAGCTTCCGGTTGTACAGGATGCGACTAGCCCAGGGTTCAACACCTGCTCCCCACCCACTCCTAATCCACTGCCCCCTTCTGGGGCAAGGCAGTCCCAACCACAAACGGTCCCAAACTTTGACTCATTTGTAACCGCGGTCCCAGCCAGACTGAGCCAAGCTGTCCAGACAGAGGCTATTTATAGGTGCGTCGGGACACAGACAGTCACAATGACACGAACTGGGGATCCACGTTGGGCCAGAGGCACCGTGTAAGCCTTGGACCACAGACACCTGGACATAATTGGTCCTTAGATTCAGCAGATCTCAGACCCCCGGAGATGCACACAGGCAAGAGAATGGCTAGATCCCCCACAGTGACACAGGTGCTCAGGGAGACTAGGAGACACACTCCTGGGACTCCCTCAGACCCACGGACAACCCAGAGATGCACGGAGACTCCTGAGACGCCAAAGCCCGAGAGAGACACGCCAAAGCGCACACCCCATGGACACACCAAAATCCACTCTCTGACATCGCGACGCAGCGCCACAGACACTCCAGACACACACTGCGGCCCCAGACACTTCACAGACCAGACAGTGTCTCACACGGCCACCCCCACCCCCCGGCCAAAGTTGATAAAGAGCCGGCCTAATTGCGCCAGTGCGACAGCCCCTGAGGGAAATAAAATTTAAACTTCACGGATTCGGCCGCCCCAGCCCTCCCGCGCCGCGCGCCGCCGCTGGGCCCCGGGTCCGAGTCCGGGCGGGCGGGGCGCGGGCAGCGGGGGCCGTGCCAGGCTAGCAGCGCCGCGGGACAAAGCCGGGCCGGACGCCAGCTGCCGCGAGCCGGGAGGGCGCGCCCGGGACGCGCCGGGCGCAGCCGGGGCGCCGGGCGCACTGCCCGAGGGGGCGCGCACCTCCCGGGCCCCAGTCCGCAGCTGCGCCCCGACACCGGGTCCGAGTCTGACGGGGCCTCCGGGGAGGGGGCGCAGGGTCACTCACTGATCTCCATGCTCTGGAACAAAGAGCGTTTGCAGTTGCACGTGCAGGAGACATTGGGCTGCCCGGCGGCGGCGGTGGCGGTGCTGTTGACCCCCATCAAGCGGTGCATGGACGGCGCGGCGGCGCGGCACGGGGCGCGAGGGGCGCGGGGGCGGCCGGGGGGGGCTCCGGCCTGCGCCCGATACTCGGGCCCCGCATGCAGGAGGCGCGCGGCGGGGGAGGCGCGCCCCGGCTCGCCTGGCTCGGGTCGCCGCCAAGTTCCCGGGGCGCCTCGGGGCTCAGTGCGCCGGGCCGCGCTCCTCCGCGCCCCGCGGCCGCCGCTCGGCAGCCCCGGGGGCGTCGGCAGTGTCCGCGGGTGGCGTCCGGAAAATGGGCTGGCAGCCGGGGCGCGCGGTGCCGCCGGGGCTGAGCCTCTGCCGCTGGCTTCCCCCAGCCGAGCGCCTCCGCCGCCGCCGCCGCCGCCTCCTCCTCATTCAAGTCCAAGGAGATCGGGTTTCGCTCCGAGACCGCGGTCGGAGGCAGGCAGACGGTCTGACGTCAGCGCTAGACGGGGCTGCCGGTTCCCACCGCGCGGGGGCCGGGGAGGGGGCGCGCGCTGCGCCAATCCCCGCCGAGGTTCCCCCGCACCCCCTCCCCGGCCCGGGGGGCGGGGTGACGGGAAACGGGGCGGGCTCTTAAAGGGCCAGAGCTTGGCGGCCGGTGTAGACCCGGGACCCGCGCGGCGAAGGAGGGGCACTGTGCGCCCTCCCAACTGGAGTCAGCTCGGATCTCCGGTCCCGCACAGGCGGCGTCCCCACGAGCGAGACTCGCGGGAGTTGCTCGCGCCCTCCCCCCCACTCTCACCCCTGAGGTCCCTGACCCAGGCTTTTGGGGGTAGGCTGTTTCTGGAGAGCATGATGTCCCTGGGGTTTAGGGCTCAGAAGTCAGAGAAAGCGGGAGGAGCCCCCAGATCAGTCACCCATTGCCGGATATCGCAGGGGACTCCGCCTCCAGTTCTGCAGCCCCTAGAGGATCCTAGCCCACTAGGCCCCCCAAGCACTTTAACCCGACCCGAGGCAGTCGGTTTGGAAAGACGGGAACTCGGGTAGACACGCCCGGGACAGCTCTGAGAAACGCCCGGGGGCCCTTGTCATGTAAATACGTGTCCAGGGCTGGTGTATTGTCGCTGCCCCAGCCGGCTGGGCCTCGGACGAATCCACACCCATTGTCTGCTGCCCGAGGGGCCCCCGGACTGGGGGGCGTGGCTCCGGAGTTCAAAGGGGGGGGTCTGTGGGGGTGTACTTTTATTTCATTAAGTTTTAATTACAAGAGTGCTACAAGAACACATTCTCCTGGTTTAAAGAGATATTAAAATATTACATAAGAGGCCTCCCCTCCCTAGCACAACTCTAACCTCTCAAAAATGTGGTGTGGCTCCTGGTAGCCTCTTCCCTAAATCGCCACTTATTTAACAAGCACTTACGGAGCGTCTACTGTGTGCCAGAAGGGGTCCAAATAGTAACTGAACCCCATATCAACTAGGAGAAGCAAAATATTATTGTTTCTATTTTGCGAATCAGAAAGCTGGTCGGCAAAGCTGTTCCCTGTGGTCACACAGTGGTAGAGGTGGAGTTCCAACCAGGGTCCCTGGGTATCTGCCCCTCCACACATTTCTAGTTCTTTAAATATCCACATGCAGTATTCTATAAATCCTGGAGTTTTATTAATGAGCAGGGGCTCCTTTTGTATTCAGAGGGAAAAAAGCTTTTACAAGTCATTTTATTTTTAATCGACTGGATAGAGAAGGAGAAGGGCGATTTGGGAGGTGGTGGTGCAGAGAGAATGATGGGGGCCTGAACAATTCATCCTGCAACACTCGTAGAAAGTCAGCCGGGTTTCGGCTGCTCCTGCCGGGAAGCACAGGCTGATGCTGTCCAGTCCTCCTGGGAAGGCTGGGCAACCAGCCCAAAGGGTTCAAGCCACCAGTGGATGGCTGGTCAGAGCTTTGTGGGGGAAGCCCCCAAGTGTCCAGTCTAGAGAGATGTTCACAGTTGCCAAAGGCCATCTGTTTGAGAAGGGAAACTGTTGTAAAGCCACAACCCAGCCCTAGGACAGGACCCAAGCCCCCACCAGTAAGGCAGTGCCTCTGCCTTGGGGAAGAGGTTTTTCTCCACAGGGACTTTCACTAGGGAAGGTCTTGCTGCAGTGTGGCCCCTGTAACTTGAAGGAAGGCTGGGGAGTCCCGAACATGCCTTGGAGGGCATTGAAAGTCTTGGTTGGGCTTTGGCATGACCCCAGTTCCACTCATCTTCTAGGCACACCTCCCACCAGTCATCCTTTCCTTCATTCAATCAACAAACTGCAGCCCTGCACAGAATTCAGCAATACCAGACAGAGCCCCTGCCCTCCAGGAAGTCTCTGGGTGATCTGGCTCCTCTGGCTGCAAGAAATCACACTTTGATTGTCTTGGAAATGAGGCAGCTTTTACACAATGGAGCAGAACACCAAAGGCAAAATAACCAGTTAATTCATTGAATTGACAAAAACAAACCCACTCACAGCACTTGACCTCCATTGATCTGTCTGGAACAAGAGCAGTGGTCACTTTTCAGAGTGCTACAGTGCAGTCCCACTTCCTGACTCAGGTGTTGTGAGGGAGTGGCTTATGGTCTCTGCCCTAGTTCTACAGATTCCACCTGGAGGGCTTAATGCTAGGTGTCCAGCATGGGAGGAAGAACTGGGTCCCCAAAGATGAGTGGTGCACAGCTATGTGACCTTGGCTGAGTGTCTTCCTCTGCAAATTGTGGCCACTGACAGCACCTTCTCGTGGCATGACTGTGAGGAAGGAGGGGCAGAAGGCCGAATTCAATTTTCACAGCAACCCTGAGGGTGGGGGGACATGCTGTCACTTCACTTTCCATTTTGCAGGGTGAGCCATTGATGATTTGCCCACTGGCAGAGGCCCTGGCTGAGTTGGGTCTTAGGAAAGGACAAAATTTCTTTGGAAGGAACCCAGACTACACCGTCTGCACTCTCTGGAGGTTATGTGGGTGCCTAAGGCTGTCTTGTAAACCTCAGGAGACTTCCTTAGATTTGAATTTCAGATAAACCTAAAGGTTTAGTATAAGTATATCCCATGCAATATTTGGTATATACTTATACTAAAAATTTACATGTTACTTATCTGAAATTCAATTGTAACTGCATGTCTTGCATTTTTATTTGCTAAATCTGGTAACCCTGTGTATGCCAGGCATTTTGGAGATAGGAATTCAGCCATGAGGGAGCATAGCTGCTGTCAGGCCCAGCGCAGGCAGCAGAGCTCACTCCTTGTGATTCTGCAGGGGGCCAGGGTTGGGGGCATCTGCCTGAGGCCAGGCAGGATCTCAGTCTCTGGAAGTGTGTGTGTGTGTGTGTGTGTGTGCGCGCGCGCGCGGGGATGGTCACCACTGGGTAGTCAGATTCCTGGGAGAAAGGCCACAAGTCAGGGAAGGAATTGTCTGTTCATTCTACAACATTCTACAGCTACTGTGCTTCTATTCAGTGCCAAGCTGCTGGGCACAGGGCTGAGAACAAAAACAAAACAGAAATCCCTCCTCATGTGACACCATGGAGGGCCAAAGGGATCACAGATGCACACATCATTTCAGATATGATGACTGTGTGCTAGAGACCAGGGTAGGGGCAAAATCAGGGAGGTCTTCCCTGAGGAGATGGCATCTCATTCTACCCATGTGACTGAGCACCACCGAGGGTCCTGTGCCAGCTCCTGCCCCCTGGGGCTCATGCTGTCTGAGGTGAGATGGACCATGTGGCCATGTGCAGACATGGAAATCTGGCGGACAACTTCAGAGAAGGACAAGAATCAGGAAGAGCAGAAAGGAAGAGGCTCTGGCAGTGACCTGAGCCCAAGAAGTCAGGGTGGCCTCTGTGGGAAGATGGGAGCCAGATATGTGAGGAAATGAGGGACAGCAATAGTGGGGAAGGAGTCCCAGGCCAGGGACAACAGGCGGTCAAGGCCAAAGATCGTGGCGGCAGGGGAGCTAAGTCCCAGAAAGTGTGGCTTTTGGAACGTATTTCCCAACCCAGCTATGGTCACTGGATTGTGAAATGGGTTTGTGTCCCTGGGTGACTGTCGAGACAGGCCTTTCAGGGACTCCAGACAGCATGCGTGGCCGTCTGCCCTGGCCGTGGGCTGGATATTTAGAGAGGAAAGGTCTGTCTGAGCCAGGGAGGGGTTTTTGCTCCAGCGCACAGGTGGGTGGGTGGGTGCCGCTGGCCTCACCCGTGGGTATGACCCCTGCACTCACACGGAGGGCCCCGGGTCCAGTTCAATGCCCTGGGATCTAATGAGGTTTTGAAAGTTGTAATAATTAATAGTTTTTAAATAAAGGGCTCCAAAAATTCTGTAGGCAGTCCAGCTTGGATGCCAGGCCCAAGCGGCTGCCAGCTGGGAGTCAGCGGGAGCCAATGTGGGTTTTGGCCATGGCCAAGGTGGCTGGCAATGTCCTGATGGTGCCCCCTGGCTGGGGGCGTCTGGGCACTGTGGAAGGTCCCCTGCAGAGGACAGGAGGCAGGCAGGTGTCCTAGGACCTGGGACAGAGCGCAGATGTGGGCAGTCTGGGCAGCTGGACGACCCTTGACCTCGTCTCCAGCTTCTCATCCCAAGTCCTTCAGTTCCCAACTCTTCCTGGTCGGCTTTGTTTTTGTTTTCCTTTTCCTTTCAAACACCAACAGGAGCTGGTATTTACTGGAGCTGTGGCCTGGCCCAGATCTCCCTCTTCATAGTCTTCTGCCTGATCGGCCAACAGGCGCAGCTCAGGACCCCACGGTGGCCAGGGGTTGGCAGGTTGTGTTCCCACACAGCCCTGCAGGTCCAAGCTAACACTGTTCCCATTTGACAGAGAGGGAGACCGAGGCTTGGGAGTAAGGTGGCTCTGGGATTATGGGTGCAGACATTTGTGTCCCAAAGCCCCGGCACTGGTCTCAGCAACTACTGCGTCTTCTCAGCCCTGCTCAGCCCTGCGGGACCAGGCACACCAGTCCCTTGTGCCCCTGGACCCGCCACTTGTCTTTGGTGGTTCTCCTTCTCGAAGCTCACTCCTAAGACACGGAGTGACTGTTGCCTGCTGAGGTGTGAGGCTGGGCCGCTGCGAGGGGAGAGGCACGCCTCTGGCCACTTGCCCCAGCACCCATGTGGGTGACCTGGGCAGGTCTTCGCCTTGCTAGACTGTGTCCCCTGCACCTGAGCAGAGGTGGACAGGACAATCTCAACAGAGCTCAGGGCATCAAAACACGTGTGCTTGTAACTTCACTATCCTCTCCCCTGGAGAGCAGGCCTGTTCCCCACTGGGTCCTGGTGTCTCAGTCGGGTGAGCAGAGGGGCTCATCCACCTCTGTGGAGCCGGCGCCCGAGGGGTACCTATGCACACAAACATACAAATCACATTTTGGGCAGCTAACAGCCTCTTTCCCTTCTTGTCTCCTCCTCCACCTCCAAAATCTGCTGCCAACCACCATCTGGAAGCCAGAAACCAGGGCCATCACCTCCCAAGGCAAGGGCAGCAAGTTCTTAAGTTCTTGCCTGGAACCAAAACCAGACCAGAAGTCTGAACCCTAAAGATGCGTGGCGTGTGTGTGTGTGTGTGTGTGTGTGTGTGTGTGTGTGTATCTGTGTTGTGAGTTCCTGGGTGTATGTGTGGGTGTATATTCATGCTGTATGGTGTGTGTGTGTGTGTGTGTGTGTGTGTGTGTTGCATCTTCTTGGTTCTGTCATGTGTGTTTAGATGCAGACACAGGAACTTAGTTGCTGGACAAATGTCCCAGAGCTGAGCTCAGTTGGACAGGACACACATGCCCTGCCCCAGGGCATCCTTTCCAGCGAGATGCTTTCCAAGAAGAAGGGAGGCAGGTAGCTGGGAGGAACAGAAAGGAGCAGTAAGTCCAGTCAGGTCTTCTGGGAGATGCCCAGAAGGGGCGGGCGTGGGTAAGAACCTGCTTGCGAAAGGCGGAGCTGAGGGCAAACCCAGCTCCTGACTGCTGGCCCAGGTCCCGCAGGGCTTTCAGTCACCTGAAATGGCATAACTTAGGGACCTTTCCATCACAGACTGAGCCTGGGAAAGGCCAGGAAGGTTCCAGATGCTCCACTTGTCCCTAAAACACTTCCTAAAATAACTATTGGTTATTCAAGCTCATTTCATGGCCCAGAAATACCGGAACAGATATGTTCTGCGTCTCTGGCCACATGAACCACACACACTACTGTCATGAGTCCTTGACAATGTAAAACTGATTCTCAACGGCAGGGAGGACACTGGGGTGAGACTGGGCCCTGGCGCTCTGCCACGAGAGGCAGGAGGCGAGGCTGAGTGGGTGTCAAAGGCTGAGCCAGCCATGGAGGACAAACCAGGGTGGTGTCTGCCTGTTTGGTGCCGTTGCCAGCAGGGTACTTTCCTGGTACAGAGACTGTTCCCTACCATGTGCAAGTGCTACCACAGGCCTTGGGGACACAGTGACCAGGGCACACCAGGCTCTGTCCTGTCCTCTGGGAGTCTCTCATTCATTGGTCCATTCCCCAAACTCTGATTCTGTGTCCTCAGCACTGCGAGGCACACAAGGATACTTCACCACTTCTGTGTGACCTTGTTTGGGAAAGTAACTACTCTGGGCCTCCGTTTCCTCATTTTCTAAAGTGAAGATCTGAAAGACACCTACTCTCAAGAGTATTTGTTATAATTGGACGGATTAAATAGAGACTCACATAGGTCAGTTAGCACAGGGCTCAGCTTGGAAAAAACTCTTGAAAGACGATGATAATCATTATTACTGTATGCTCTGGAGGCTCCCTGTCCCAAATGAACCCTAGATTCCATGTTGTCCCTTTATCTCAAATTGCAGTTTTTTCAGTGAATTTGTGAGTTGCTTTGTTCAGTGTGTTTTGCCCTAGCCAAACTGTCCCGTGTGTTCCCGGCGTCTGGTCCTAGGAATAGATGCTCAGCTCCCTCCAGAATGATGCGAGCACTGTCAGAAGCCAGAGGAATGGGTACCACAAGGTCCCAACAGTGCCCACTAGTGTATGGCCCAGGAAAACATTCTGTCCCTTTCCTCTGCAGCCCCCTGCCAGGTCTGAGGTACCAACCTGTGCCCTCCAACTGTACTGGAAGCTCTCCTGCGGGACAGTGTGCTCTGCTGTGGGGCTTGGGAGAAAGTGTCCAAACACCAACTTCAAAACCAAAGAAGCTTTGCATTGCATTTGTGAAGAAGGCACAGCCCACACGTCCTCATTGACTGCATTCACAGCTCCCTGCACTCACTGGTGTGTGTGTAAGTGCTCAATAAATAGCTCTGGATGGATGAAGGGAGAGCCATTTTGCAACGTTGATCAGGCCCTTGAAATATGTCTATCCTGGGGCTGAGGCTGTGGCTCAATGGTAGAGCACTTGCCTAGCATGTGTGAGGCACTGGGTTTGATTCTCAGCACCACATATAAATAAATAAAGGTCCATCAACAACTAATAGAATATTTAAAAAAATATGTCTGTCCTCACCCAGTGATCTCATTTCCACGACATCCTTAAGAAATAATCGTCAGTGAACTGAACAAAGTGTTAAGAATGTTGATCTTTATTTGTAAAAAACAAAAAATGCAATGAATTAAGGAAGAAAAGAAAAAGCAATGATTAAATAAAGAAGGTCAAAGACAACACAACTGTTCAGAATCAGGATTTCAAAGATTATTTGAAGATACAGAGAAGTCCTTTTAAAGTAAAACCAAAAACTAGGCACAGAACCCAATTTTGTACAAAAAGAAACTATGTCAAAATATTATCGGTTAGCTTTCTATAATGTACTAAATGCGGCATATTTCTGTTATATCATCTGCTATATTTCTTTTTTTAAGTATATTTTTATTTGTAGATGGACACAATATCTTTATTTATTTATTTTTATGTGGTGCTGAGGATCAAACCTAGTACCTCATGGGTGCAAGGCAAGTGCTCTACCCCCGAGCCACAACCCCATCCCCTCATTTGCTACATTTTCTACAATACACTTTAACTTTAAATTACTTCAAAAGCTTACCTGAAACATACCCCCAAGCAACTGAAGCCTGTTCTAGCCCTGAGGCCCCTTTAACAGGAGTCAAGATACCTGAGAGGCGGGGTGCCAGACACCGATGACGTCACAGGCAGCCCGAAATGACACAGCAGACGGACCAATCACAAGTTCGGATTCCGGGAGACGCCAGTTCCATTGGACACAAGTGCTGGGCCCTTGGCCAATTGCAGGAGAGGGGCAGAACCCCGGCGGCCCCGTGGGTTTTAAATCCACGTGGTAGCCAGGGGTCCTGCGCGGCCGCAGCGCTGAAAGACCCGGGTGCGGCGGGCCTGCGGCTGCCCTCAGTGCTGCTGGGCAAGGCGCGGGGCGGTTCCTCCGCACCTCTTGACCAGGTGACTCAGCCTTGCTGAGCCTGGCTGCATCCACTGAGCACCGTCCTGGGAGCAGCTGCTGACGCACGCAGGGCCTGCCAGGAAAGGTCGCACGCCAGAGATGCGTGTGAATCCCACTCTTGCTGACCGGCAAGGGCGTAACGTGCTCCACTGGGCAGCCCTATCAGAACGTCTACTTTGTCTCTTCTGTAAGGACGTGAGCTGCGGGATGTGGGCCGGGGCGTGACTGCAGGGAGGTACCCTGTACCTTGTGGAGGTCTGCCCATGGTACTTGTTGAATGATTCTTTCAAAGACCCAATTCTTAGCGCAGTGCTTGGCACATAGGAGGTGACTGCACCTGGCAGCTGTTCCTGCCCCACCTGGAGCTCTGGAGCTCTGTGCCTCCGCAGCTGGGGATCTTCCACTGCCCCACCCCCCCCCCAGGTTTTGTGACCTTCAGTTTGCACATCTGAAAACCCCATTGGTGGGTGCCAGCTCTGAGTTAGTCACTGGAGGAGGTAACAGCCCCAGTCCTCTTCTGCAGAATGGGGCTAACAATGGTTCCCTTCTGGCTGGGTTGCTCTGAGGAGCAAGGCCACATAGGAGCAGCACTTGGCAAGGGGTAGGTGCCCCTCATGGGCCGTTTATCTTTCTTGGGAAGCTGTTCATTTAGGGCTGTTGGCAGGAATTTTTCCCTTAGCTGGAGCTGAGGTCTGTCTGCTTTATAACTTCCCCACCTTCTTGCTCCCGGTAGCATACATGTGCTTCTCTGTCATAAAACAGTCCAGAAATTTAGGATCAAGCTGAACACCACAGCTTCCTACGCAAAATTCGTGGAGTCTAGTGCAAACTAAAAATTAAGGCTGATTGTTCAAAATCCTCTATTAAGAATGTCAAAATGGGGCTGGGGGTGTGGCTCAGTGGTAGTGTGCTCGCCTAGCATGCACGAGGCACTGAGTTCAATCTTTCAGCACCACATCAATGTAAAATAAAGATATTGTGTCCACCTAAAACTAAAAAATAAATATTAAAAAAAAAAGAATTTCAAGATGAGAGTAGCAGAGCTCATCCCCTCTTGGATCAGAGCCCCATGTCACAGCCCATGAACCTCCCGTGCCCTGCTGGAGGTCCACAGCCTGGCAAGGTCTTCCAGAACAACATGGGACTGGGTTGGAGCTGCCCACAGCCTGACAGAGCAAGGACAGTTTTTAGCTGGTTCCGGAAAGGCCACCTGAGGAAAGCCTGGTTCCCAGAACCTGCCCCATCACTTCCCCACAGCTCTCCTCCATTGATTTCACTGTTTGATACAACATGGATAAAGTGCAAAAATCCAAAAGACCCGTGGGTTTTTATGCTGAACCACCTATGTAACCACCAGGCAGATCAAAATAGAGAATGTTTTAGAAAGTTCAGTTACTAGCTCTCTGACACGGCTGCAGAAGTAAGCACGATTTGACTTCTTCGCTGTAGATCTGTTTCACCTGCTCTCGAGCTTCGTAAAGAGGGAGTCACGTGGCACGTGTCCTTTGGGGTCTCCCTCTTTCCCTCCTGTCCAGCCTGGACAGGGCTGTTGTGGGTCGTGGCTCATCTCTGTCCAGGCTGTGCAGCTTTCCTCTTGGGAATGTCTCACGTTTCTCTCTATCTCCCAGCCGCTGGCACCACCAGGCAGGCTGCCAAGAATGTTCCTTGGAGTTCAGGCCCCTGGCAGCCAGGTTATGAGCAGCACAGACCTCTTCCTGCTCCTGGAGCGCGTGGTCCAGTGAATAGAAGGGTCTTCTGAGTCCCCCATGCTCTCCTTGTCCCTTGAAAGTGGAAGTTAGTTGTCAGGAAGACAGACAAAACCCCACATGCCCACTCTGGAGTGAACCGTTCTCATCCCTTCTCCTCACCCAAAGCTTAACAGAGCAATTTGAGATTCCAGAACCTGCTGACCACCGGACAAGAAGGTCACCTTTTTCCACTAAGAAACGAATCCGGTGTGACTTCGGCTGCGTCTGGGTGACAGACAAGGCCTCCTTTCAGTGAAGCACCTGCAGGCGACCAGGTGAAGAGGAGCAGCTGCAGCCCCTACATTCTGCCTCTGTCCACACCCTTTACCCATGGCTCGGGGTGGCCTTGACCCCACCAGCTATTCAGCCAGCCTATGTCTCCCTGCTTCCCTCTTGCTCAGTGCCCATTGCTGCATGGCCTTGAATGTGACCCAGGGCCTTTGCCCTGGCTGGTGCTGCTCCCTGAAATTGTCTCCTCATTCCAGGCTCAGCTCAGATGTCACCTGCCTTGGAAGCCTCTACCGCCTCCTGTTATTGTCCCCTGCTCCCATTTTTCCCCTTGAGTCACTAGCAGGAGCCTGCACTTAACGCTTGGATTTGTTTACTGTTGGCGGTTTTTGCCTGGCTCAGCTGAACCCCTGTGAAGACGGACCTGTCTGCTTGTTTGTCACCCCAGCTCCCAGCCTGCCACAGAGAAGGCTCAGTGCAGATGCGGCACGTCCCATGAACACAAACCTCCCTTCACGAGGAGGGAACTAGCCTCTGAGGAGGCTGTCCCCATGTGCAGTTGTCTCCCACAGGGTGGGGTACGAAGGCCCAAGTTTATAGCACCATTTCCTTTGGTCCCTTTTGGTGACATCCTAGGGTGCAAAGTGGCCGGGAAGTCTGTGTGGGGAAGTGGGAAACAGCCTACAGGGTCGGAAGGGCTCTGGGGGGAAGGGCCACTCCCGTCAGAGGGAGGCTTTGATGACCTGGGCCTGGCTGGCAGCCAGGTGCTTTCTTGGTTTGGTCTTTGGGGGCCTGTTTTTGTCACTGCCAGGGCAGATGACAGAGCTTCTTTGTATCCTGGAGTGTCTAGCTCCTTTTGGGGTGCGTTGAAGCAATACCACGTCAGCCCATGAGGCCGTTCAGCACCTGTCTGCTCATGGCCAAGGACTGCCTGTGGCTCTGGACTGGGGGGCCTGAAGTCATTTGGTCACATAGACTTGAACAGGAGGGAGAGGAAGGATAGATGGCATCCATGGAGATTGTGCCACGTGACGGACACAGCCCGGACCTGCCGTCAGACAGCCAGGTTATAACAGCAGCAGCGGCAGCAGAAGTGACAATAGTGACTTCAGCTTGAGTTCCTACTGTGTGCCGAACACTGCTCTCAGGTCTTTGGCTGTAGGATTTCACACAGTTCTTTTAAGAACCCTCTGCGGTGTCTCTCAACATTCTCATTTTGTAGACTAGGAATCTGATGCCCAGAAAGGGTGAATCTCTTGCCCAAGGGTGGAGTCAGGATCGGAATCCAGGCTGACTTTAAAATGGATGCTCGGGGGTTGCCGGGTTGCTCAATGGTTAGAGAGCTTGCCTAGCATGTGTAAGACCCTGGGTTCTAACCCCTGCACTGCAGAAAACCAAAAATCAGAATAAAAATGAAAACCACAGGTCCTACCAGTGAATGCAAGAACTCAGATTTGGAATCAGAAGATCCACCCAGGGTGGGGGTAATGGTGGCAGTAAACCCCCCCCCCCCATGCTAGCCCGGGCCTGGCTACCTCTCAGAGCCTGGCTCTGCCCCGGGTCCAGAGTTATTGTGTACTTTGCTTTATTCTTCCCTCTGCAAACACGGGTGTGGGGTTGGTGTTAGTCACACACTCTGGTGAGTCCTGCACACAGAGGAGCCAATTCTAAGGTCACACCACCTAGGTCCAGATGCTCTGGTCAGCCCTGCCCCCCACCAGTGCTGCACACTCCTCAGGAGCCTGGCTGCTGCAGGAAGGGCCTCAGCCACTTGCTGAACAGCTGGGATGCGTGAGGGATTTTGATGCCACTTCCTGGCACAGGGTAGATGCAGCTCAGCAGTGCACCCCCAGGCTCCCAGCCTCTGGGGGAGGTTCAGAAACGTCACAGACCCACCCAGAGAAGAGCACTGAAGGTGGGAGGTGAGCCAGTGTGTTTGTGCAGAGAGAGGGCCCGCGGGATGGAAGATGGGGGCCGAGAGCGAGTGCTTCAGAGGCAGCCACTGGAGACCTGGGAGAGGCTGATGTGCCTGTGCCACCTGCCAGCAATGTCCTGTGCTGAGAGCAGGGAGACTAGCAGGGGCACTGAGGTGGGCTCAGGGGTGGCTCCCCGCCAGGCAAAGTGAGCCCGTGGTTTTCAAAGACCCAAGGGGCAAACCCAGCCCCAAGTGTGTGGTGGCTGCTGGGAGGGACCCTGGGTCCCATAGCAGTTTCACTTGCTTTGAAACCAGATTGGCTCAGCTCCTGAGTGGGGATGGTGTCCTCAAGACCGGGACCCTGGGACAAGTCACCTCACCTCTCTGGGCTTAGTGGAGTCTTCTGTAAAATGGGTGTAAAAGCCATGAATGATTTCATAGGATAGAGACCTCGGGGCAGCACCAGGCCCAGAGCAGCGATTCAGTGTTGGTCCCTGTCCCACTGGAATTTGGGGACATTAAGGGCTCCCAGAAGATTCTGATGGGCAGCAGGGCTGAGAACGCTAGGTGCTGTCTGGCTGTGGGACTCCCCCTTTTTGCCATGAGTGCCACCCAAGTATGCCCGGGCATCAGAGCTCCCCAGAGAGCCCCAGGCCCAGCCCGGCAGACCCTCAGACTTGCAGGGCAAGGAGGGCACAGCAGCAGGTGAGGTGGGCTGGCCTGTGTCGCGGTCATCTGTCTCCCTTGGCCCAGCCAGGGTGGCCTGGGAGGAGGTGGGGGCAGGGGTGCGACTCCTGGTGGGGCAGCAGCAGCTCTGCGTGTCCCTGGCATAGCCCCCATGTGCTGAGCACCCGCCCTGCGTGCCCTTCTGCCCCAGGAGGTTGGGTAGTGAGCTCACCGCAGCCTGCCAGGGCAGGCGGGGTCCGCCTCCAGGCCACTCAGGCTCAGGGCCACCATCTTGGGCACCGTGCTGTCCTGCAGCAGAGAGAGAGAACCAGACGTGTCCTCGGCGGCCTGGTGTGTCTGGTCCCCAAAATGACAGGCTTCAGAGCAGTGGCAGCGGCATGTCCTGTGCTTCTCTCTCACAGATCTTTTATTTTTGGCCTGAGACAGCTAATGTGTGGCCAGCGTATCCACGGAAACCCGGATGCTCAGAGCAAGCGCCACCAAATCTGCAGGCGGAAACCACCAGGCGGCCCACCCGGCCTCCCTGCTATTTATTTAATTATTTTAGACCCTGTGCACCATTTTACACTCTCCTAACAAGTGCGGCCCAGATGGGTGTGCGCGGGCCGTCGAGCCTGTGCCTGTTCCCGCATGGCATTCGCGTGTTGTGTGTGTGTTGCAGCATGCGGTCTGGGGGCTTCTGTACATGCCGTGTGTGTCTATTTCTGCACATATGTGCCGTATGTGATGTGTGTGTGTGTATAGCGTTGTGTTTATGTGTATGTGCTGTATGTTTTTGTGCAATGCATTGCACATCTGCATGGTGTGTATGTGCTGTGTTTCTGTGTGTGTTATATGTATGTGTTCTGTGCATTTTGTGTGGTATCTATGTATTGTGTATGTGTGTACATGACTGGTATGTATGTGTTGTGTTTTTATATGTGTTGTGCACGTGTGTATGTGCTGTGTGTGCCTTTTGAATGCTGCGTTGTGTGTATGTGTAGTTGTGTGTATGTGTTGTGTGTATATGTATTTATGTTGAGGTGAATGTGTTATATATGCCTCTGTGTCCATGTGTTGTGTGTGCCCACATTATGTACACGTGTTGTATGTATGTGTCATGTGTCGAATATGGATGCTGTGATGCAAGTATATGTGCTTTGTATGTTTTGTGTGCATGTGTTTGTCTCTGTTAGTTGTGCATACCACATGTGTTGTGTCTGTGGTATGTATTGTACATGTACGTGTGTTGTGTGTGTGTTTTTTGTGTGTTGTGTATGCTTGTGCATGTGGTAGCTGTACCTGTGTTGGGTGTAGTGTGTATGTATTGTGTGTGTGTGTGTGTGGTATCTGTGTGTACAAGTGTTGCGCGTAGGTGTGTGTGTTGTCTGTGTGCATGTGTGCGGTGCGGTGCATGCCTGTGTTGTGTGTCGGTGTGGGGTGTGGGTGTGGGTGTGGGTTCTGCTTGGTGGCCCTGGTGGTTTGGCACTGCAGCCCTGTCAGGCCCCAGCCTCCCTCTCAGCCTGTCCCCCACCTGCTCTGGCCCTGGGTGGTCTTCCTGCTGGTGCTCTTGGTACTTGGGGCCGGGTGACAGTCCTGGGGGCTGTCCTGATGTGCAGCGGTATCCCTGTCCCTACCGTGCCTGAGTCCCACCCTCGGTTATGACAACCAAGACTGTCCCCAGCCACCGTCACAGGGTCACTGGGCTTGCGTTACTTGATGAAAGACAAACTCCAGTTACATTTGAACCTCTGCTAATTAAAGAGACAGACTTTCTAAGTAACCACAGAGAAGCAATAAATGAGGCCTGTGATGAAGGCTCGCCTCCCCTTGCTCCTGGGTCTGCAAATCTGAGTCCTTTGGCACCTCCCTCCCCCCTCGCCCGCTCCACCCCCTCCACCAGTGAGTCCTGGTTCTGCTTCTCTTTCTTAAGTGGCTTTGCTGAGGCATCGCTGGATTATAATAAGCTGCTGTGTTCAAGATCTGGCAAGCTCTGATTCATGTGCACACCCATGAGCCACCATCACTGTCAAGTCCCTGTCACCCCCAGAGCCTCATGACCCAGTGGTCCCTCTCTCCTGCCTCCTGTCCCCCAAGCAGCTGCTGCTCTGCTTGTCATTTGAGGTGGCTGCGTTTCCTGGAGGCTTCTGTAGCTGGAACCCTCCAGTGTGGACTTTTCTGGGTCTGGCTTCTTTCCACAACAACTATTTTGAGGCTTGCTCCCGTTGTGTCTGTATCGATGGCTCGTGGCGGTGCTCTGTTGTTGGACCTGGCCTGCTCGTCAGGCACCTGTTGATAAGCCCCTCTTCTTACAGTGCAGTTACTTACCGGGCACAACCCACATGCAGAAAAGTGCATGGAGCACACGTGACCAGACGAGTGGCTTCCCACCAAGGGGACCCCCGGTCTAACCAGCACCTAGAGGAGGAGGGCAGCATGACTGCACCCCAGAGCACCCCCATCCTGTCTCACCCCCATTTTAGGGTAGCCCTGGCCCTGTTCCCTAACATGGACCCAGCTGAGGGTTCTGGAACTTTCCATGGATAGATCACATGACACATTCATTTATTTTTGCATCTAGCTGCCTTTGCTCAGCTTTGGTTGTGTGTGGCCTCCTTAGGGTTGTGTATGTAGGGAGTTGGTTGCTTTTGGGTGCTGAGTAGTAGCCCATGGGGTGAATGCAGCATGGGTAAGGCCGTGTCCGGTGTGTGGCCATCATGAATAGCATCCTGGTGGACGTGAAAGCTGCCGCTGCGTGCCCCTTGGAGCCCCGGTTTCATTTCTGCTGGGCAGGAGTGGGCTGCCGGCCCTATCCTCTGCACACGTTAGTAGGTATTCTTCTTAAATTCCTTCAAATTGAACCCACCCACTCGCCATCTCCCCACCACCACCCCAGCCCAAGGTGCTGTTATTTGCATCTGGTGCCTTCAACTGCCTTTAGGGGGTCCTTGCCTGCCCCTCTCTCCCATCCCTTCTCCGCATGGAAGCCGGGGTGGGTCTTCACGGGGGCACGTGGGATTACAATACTCCCCTGCTCCATCACCGCTCTCCACACTGGCTACAATCCAGGCCCCCAGATGAACCACAGGCCCGAGGCTCCTGGGCCAGGCTGCCTGCAGTGAGCAGCACACAGTGGCTGGTGGAGAGCTTCCATCTGAAGCTCAGGAGGATAGTGGCGAGTGGGGCTGTGTCCCCCAGAGGTCAGGGGAGGGTCGTTCCCTGGCCCTTCTCTCTGGAGGCAGCTGGCTTCCTGGCCCCGTCTCTGTCTCCATCCTCATGGGCAGCCTCTTCTCTCTGTGGTGGCCTCTGTTCCCGTCCTTGCATCTCTGCCGTGTCCTCTTCAGCTGCAGCGGGAGCCGGGTGGGCTCTGACCCTCTCTCCCCTCCTCCCAGGGCTTCTTTCAGTTGTTTGGTCCTGGTCATTTCATCTCACCTTCACCTTTCTGAATCACAGGTCAGGTCACACCTGCACCCAAAGCATGTGACAAAGTAACCTCCTGGGGCCCTCCCAGAAGCGCCCACCCACAGGTCCCCTGCAGCTGTGGGCTGGGGCCCCAGCACCTGTGCAGGTTGGACCTTGCTGAAAGGCCCCTGTCCCACTGACCCACTGGGGCAGAACTCAGCAGTGTGTGACAGGCTCTGTGGGCACCTGGGGCCTCTTCAAGTTCTTGCCCTAAGCTTTTACACACACGTGCCCCCTGCTTGGACTAACCTGGCTGAGTCCTCCCTCTGCAGGCCTCACACTACCCACCCCATCCTCCAGGAGCCTTCTGTCCGTCTGTCAGGCTGAACCTGTGTCTTGCCCCCAGTGCCCACGCTTCCTCGGTGCTGAGCAGACTGCGGGGTCTGCCTGTTCCCTTCCGCCTCTCTGTCTTTTCTTCCTTATTTTGCGTTCTTTCTTTCTTTTCCTCTGCTGGACGTAATGCCCTTGAGGAGTAGGACTGTGTCCTACCTTGGTGACATGTTGCCAAGAGCAGCTGCGGGACAGCCCCTACCAGGCTGTCAGGCAGGGTGGGCTTGGTCTCACGAGACAGGAGATCACTAGGCGGGAAGGGGCTCCCACCCTCCTCTGCAGGCTTTGGAACAGGACAGTTTTGATCCAGGAGACCCCAAATGCAGGGCGGCTTCCACGCAGGGGCAGTGGTATGGCGCTGAGCTCAGGGCACAGAAGAGAACTTCAGGAGTTACGTGTTGGCCCTCAGAATTGCTCCCCGGACCCTGGTGTGCTCCCAGGTTGGAGCTCCCATGGTCGGCTCTGACCTCCCGGGGCATCTTCTCTGTGAGGTCTGGCAGTAGGTTGCCAGATGAAATACAGGACAAGTTCAGTTTCACTTTCAGATAAACATCGAGTGATGTATTACTATAAACATGAGCCAAATATTGCAGGAGACATATTTATTCTGAAAAATTAATCATTGTTTAACTGAAACCCAAACCTGCCTGTGCACCTGGCTGCCCTGTCCAGTGGGGCTGAGTCGAAGGAATGAAGGAACCGGCTTGCACTCAGGGTCTAGTGCCCAGTTATAAGTCACCATGAACTTCGCAGCTTAAACAGCCTTCGCCGTCTCCCTGTCCCTGTGGTCAGGAGTCCAGCCTGGCTGGGCTGAGCGCTCTAGCTCAGGGGCCCTTCAGGTGGGATTCCCGAGTGGACTGGGGCTGTGGGTTCAGATGACATCAAGATGCCAGGCTCCTGAGCAGTGGGTCCCAGGCCACTGCACCCCAGGGACAGGGCAGCAGGGACCCCTGTCCTGTGCAGAGTTCTCCTTCCTGCCTCTTCCCGGTGCCCACGTGGTTATCCTGGCGGCAGCAGCACCACCCTTTCTTCCTGAGCAGACCCCAGAGGTCATCTCCCGGTCCTCACAGTGCCCAGGCAGGTTGGACTGCCGAGCCGTGTCTCTCCCCTCCCCTCAGCAGCTGCCTGAGTTGCCGCTCAGTTTCCCCACGGTGAAGTGGAGAGGATGGCAGGACCCATCTGTCACCATGGCTTGTGGGTCCCTGAGACTGCTGAGGCCGTGCGCTCAACTTGGGCAGAGGGTGCCGTGAACAAGGAGGCCTGAGCCCCGCGCCAGGCGCTACTGAGGGAGCACTCCAAGGTCAGGGCCATCACTGGACCCCAGCAGCATCCCCCCCACCCCCACCGAAGCAGTACTTGCTGAGAGGTGGCAGCCCTGCCCAGGCACGTGCTGGGTGCATTTTCTTAACTGCGCATATAAACATTTTTTCAAATTGGATTTATTTTTGGTACCAGGGAGGGTGGGCAGGGAAAGTCAGCCTTTGCCAAGGTCTTCCTACGTGCTAGGCACTCCCTCGCACGGGACACCACCGTAAATCCAGGATTTGCAGGGCTCGGGGTCTAGCCGGGGCTGATGGCGGGGATTCTCCTCTGGAGTTCTGCAAGGCTGATGTCTGGGGCCACCCTGGGGATCCCCTGCCTTGGCCTGGAGTCACCTTTCCAAACTCCCGCGGGCGCATGTCCTCCCCAGGCACCGTGGGCAGCTGCGGACCCTGACTCAGCAGGTCAGCGTGGGCCTGAGAGTCTGCATCTCGGACCAGCGCCCTGGTGCTGCTGAGGCTGCTGGTCTCTGGGGGCTTAGAGTCGAGTGGGGTGCTGTTTTTTATTAGGATTCTCCAACAGTCTGGTTAGAAACAGATGGAGAGGTCCTCTGATCCCCCTCCCTTCGGGAGACAGCGCGGAATCCCCCACCACCCGTGTGAAGACATAGGGCTTCAGCCTGGCCACCCCTTGGATGGCTTGCTCTGGGGACATCTGTGAGAACACTAGTGGCCTGTGGAGAGGCCCTCACGGCTGTGGCCTCACCAGCATGTGGGGTGGGTCGTCTTGCTGGATGCCTGCAGCCCAGGCAGCTCCTGGAGACGCTCTGAGCCAGGATCGCAAACGCCCTTTGGTGGAAGCTGCTGTTTCAGGCCATAACTAACTCGCCAAGTGACCCTGAGGTGCACCCAGGAGAGGGCATTGGTGACAAAGTGTGGACAGAGATCATGCATTCACTGAAGCCCCCGGTGCACAACCCTGAGGGGCCTGAGAATTGCCTGTGGGGCAGGGAAAACACCCCTGGGGCTGTGGCGGCTGCAGGTGGCACCCAGGAGACCCCGTCTGCCTGCAGTGGGTCCTGCCTGGCACACTTGGGCCCACGGCCAGCCCTCGCCTCCCACATGCATCTGCTCTCTCCTGCCGCCCCCTGCCCCCAGCGGTCCTATGCCACCCCCTTGCCTTGCTATGGGAGCTGTCCCCAAAGTTCTTGCCCCCCAACTCGGCTGCCCATCACCAGGGGACAGCTAAAAAGATGAGGTCACCTCTGAGCTTTAAGACGTCGCGTGGCAATAACAGAACCAGGCCAGCTCCCCCTCCGATCTGGGGGGGGGGGGTGCGATTTGTCCCGTAGGACAGAAAGCAAGTTGCACATTTTTGAAAATGAAAATAGCTAAATTGTTTTTTTTTCATTTTCACCCGCCCCCAATTATAAAAGCAGTACATGCTCATGGCAAAAAATAGAGAAAACAGAAAATTACAAGGAGAAAGAAAGTGGAAGGGATCCAGCCGCTCACTGCCCGGCAACGCTACTTTTAACATTTTGACGCGTTCTCTTCCAGTCTCATTTCTATGCATATTTGCACACATGGGCGTGTGTGTGTGTGTGTGTGTGTGTTTTAATATATATTGAAGCAAAAATAGAACCACACTGCGAATGTGCTTGCTGGATGGCTTTTTTTCCACTTAACTACCGCAGCTCTCCTTGCTGATGACGATGGTTTTCCGTCCTCTTGCATGGTGACAAGGCACTCACGCTTGGCCACAGACATTCATGAGGCAGTCCCCCTGCGGTGGACTCT
Organism: Marmota flaviventris; assembly: GCF_047511675.1. Taxonomy (NCBI): domain Eukaryota; kingdom Metazoa; phylum Chordata; class Mammalia; order Rodentia; family Sciuridae; genus Marmota; species Marmota flaviventris. Next base: position 190,748,946 of record NC_092499.1, on the reverse strand, counting down.
GGGTTGTTTCTGATTTGTCGCCACTGCCCACACAGGGCCGAGGGGACACACCCATGCGCTGCTCTTGCTGCGGGTGCCTGACTCCGCCCAGCAGCAGATTCCTGCAGGTGACATGGCGGTGTCAAGGGAGGTGCAGCGTCTGCGTGGCCACGCTGAGGGTGGGCTCTGAGTCAAGGTCTTCTCACCGACTGTTCCGTGTGGGGCGTGCCGTGGGGCTGTCCCACGGTCTCCATCTCCTCAATTCTGCAGAGGGATGATCTGCTGAAGGCCCCCTCGAGTCGTTGGGAGGACTCTGAGCTGTGGAAAGTACCTGAGGCTCCCAGGGTCAGGCGGGCCCTCATGGACCCAGGGGTGCAGATTGGGAAGGAGCTGTGGGGACCTGGGTAGCTGATCATGTCTTAGCCCTGCACCAGGCACGGCCCCGAGCCCTTCCCAGATTCATCCCATCCTCACATGAGCCCATGAGGTGGACACCATAGCCCCCTTTTCCAATAAAGGTGAAGCCACAGAAACGTCAATGTCAAGGCTTGGAGGTGAGGAGCCAGGACTCGGACTTCATCGCCTCATCTCCACCACCGTGCTCGGGAGTAGAATGGAGCAAAAGAATCCCTGGGGACCCAGGTTCAAATCCTGGCTCTGCCTCTTGGTGGGGGTGAGCTGTTGAGTGGCTGAGAGAGTGATCTGCAGGGGTGGGGGAGGTGGCAGTCAAGGAGCAATCATGTCAGCTAATTGCAGGTTGTGATGCTGTTGGGCTGGACCTAGAAGTCTCAGAGGACATAATAAGAGGGGAGGGGTCGTGCTTTGGATTTGCAGGTCTGGGGGGATGAGACCGCTGAGCTGCGACCACAAAGAAAAGAGAAGAAGTCACCCTATGAAGGCAGCCAGGGTGCAGCAAGTGTCCTGGCAGGTGCAAAGGCCCTGAGGTGGGTGAGACTTTGGTGAGTCTGGGAAACTGGAAGGAAGGCCACTCAGGCACAGCCAGAGGGAGGAGGAAGTATGCACTCGTGCCATCCCGTGTACTGGAGGGAAACTGAGACACGCAGAGAGAAGCAGCTCTCTAGGTTCCTGGTGCTGTTGAACATGGAGCAGGGCTGCCAGGGTAGGGCCTGGATGGCTGAGTCTGCATCTTTAGTGAGGGATGAGAGCTGTGCTCCCCAGCCTTCTGGATGTTCAAGAGAAGCCCAAATCCTGATTTTTATGTGGAAAGCCCTAGTATTTAAATTTTGACAATCAGTTTAAAAATAAAATGATTCATGTGGAGATGTGACCCTATTTGTGGGACCAACGCAGCATGGGAGTGACCCGGTGTGTCCGGAGGGCACTCTCTGCACCTCTGCCTCTTCATCCAGCCTGTGGGGGTGTGTAGGTTGGCTGCAGGTAGGAAGAGGCCAGGAGGCAGGGCCTGCCTTTCAGCCCAAGGCGTTTCCACCCCAAGTTTGGTTTCTGTCTCCTCCGTCCCCACCACCTCCTGCAGTGGCCTTGAAAAAGTCACATTTCTAGAACGACCCCACTTGTGTCTGGAAATGGACAGAGTGAGAGCCGTCGGTCTCTGCCTGGCCCTCCCGGCCTTCTCCTGCCCAGTGTGTGTCTGGCAGCGAGACCTGGACTCGGTCATGTTCAGGGGCACCGTCCCCCAGTCCCCCACCAGGAACCCCAGTGGCTGTGTCACCCTGGTGCAGCTATCCGGGGGGGCCCAGCGGCATGGATCCGGCAGCACTGTCTGAAAACTCACTTCAGGAGACGCCCAAATGTCCTCCAACAAGGGACCGAGAGGCAACAGGACGAGTCACAGTGGGCACCCAGGGACGGTCCCCAAGGCTGGACTAGAGCAGGGCTCAGAAATGGCCCTCAGTCTTCGCCTGGTCCACCCCTTGCTTTTGCACTTGGCCTCTGTTCACGGGGGTTTGTGGCTGCTTCCAGGTGCCCAGCAACGAGGGGGACTTGCGACAGATCACGTGGCCCCAAAGGATAAAACATTTGCTTTTCGATACTTTTCAGAAAAATTTTGCTGACCCCTTGGTTACATCAATAGATACCAAGGTGGAAGCCTCCCTGTGACCTGCTGCCACCTGGGAACTCTCAAGAGGAGAGGGGAAGGTGATCTCAGCTTACCACAGAAGTGTGGAGTGTGGTGGATGTACTTTGATAGGCGCCCAAGCATTTGAAAGGACACACTTGACTCGTAAGAGGCCACATCCTTTACTGTACACTAAGTAGGTGCTGGACTCTGTGCCAAACGCAGATCCTCTCACTACATTTTACAAGACACAGCCCTTTTCACAGATGAGAAAAGGAAGGCACAGAGAGGGAAAGTCACTTACCTAAGTCACACAGCTTTCAAGTAGCAGAGCTGGGATTAGAAACCAGGCCTCTTTGTAGATGGAGGGGGAGAGAGAAACTTGCTTTGCTGTACAGATGTCTGCAAGCCTGACGGGCACGGGACAGAGAAAAACGTGATGATTCCCAGCGAGCGCGCACTCAGGGTGCTCCCGCCTCCCACCTCCCGCCTCCTCGGAGTTGCTCTGACATGTGGGGCCCATGTGTGATTTTTCAGAGGGGTCATGGTCAGGATCTGCTTTGGCAATGGGTGAGGGGCTGGGAAGAGCAAGGTGGGGTGCAGATGCGGGAGTGGAGCCCTCCCTCTCTGTCTGGGGCTTGCCAAGCTGAGCACGCACATTCTCGGGGAGCAGAAAGCTCACCTCTTCCACCCAGATTTTCCAAGATGTCGCAGCTCATGAGTGTTATCAAACGGTGACATTCCCAAGTGCAATCGCAGGGTTGTTGTTAATGCTGACTTAATGGTGCTAAGATAATTAAGGCTTTTAAACAATGAGGTTCATAAAAGGTGTTAATAACCCTTAAGTGCCTCAGGAACATTCCCGCCTATCACAGAGGCTCCCCATTAAGTCTCTTCACTGGTCTGTGTCCAAGGAAGCAGTGAGGAATCCTCTGGAAGGTTAGATGGAGCTTTCTGGAACCTTCTGGAACCTTCTAGAGCAGAGGGGGAGCTATGCACAGTCTGGGCAACTCAGGAGAAAGTGCTTCCAGGGAAGCCCCTGCAGACTTCTCAGGGAGGTCGCTGACCTTGGAGCACCAGGGCTGAGTGACAGGACCGGGGCGAGGGCCACAGGCAGCAGGCGCTGTGTGCCGGGTTGCCTTGGCTTTTTTCACTGCCCCCTGCCCCGTGAGTGCCTCAGACACACACCTGAAATGGAGGTGACGCCGGGCCCTCCTGACTTCTCTGTGTGTACACCCGGGAAGTGTCATTACCTCTTGGTGTCAACAGCTACTAGGACCTGGTATGCAGTAGGTGCTTGATCATTGCCAGGTGAACAGTGGAATGAATGCCCACAGGGATGAATGGACACTGGGCGAAGGAGGCGTTGTGCTCTCTGCTGGGGAGAAGCTCCCACCTGCGAGGGCTTTGGGGAGGGTCCGGGGATTGTGGGGAGGCTGAGGCTCCCCCAGGGGTTTGCCCTCCTGGGCTCCACATGGCAGGGTCCCTCCTGTCCTCCCCACCGAGGGCCGGCAGCATGGCCTGTGAATGGCCGGCCCTGCCAGGCTGCTCCCTGCGCTTGGATTCCAGATGGGAGTCATTGGGGCGGCACCGCAAGTCTTTATCACTGGAAGGAAAAGGTAGAAAGACCTTCCCCCTCCTCCAGGTCCGCGAGGGAGACAGACCGGACCTCACCAGGGGCCACCACTAGGGTGGAGAGCTGGGGGAGGGCAGAGGGGGCCCTGAGCTTCCTGCCACCTTCCTCCAACCTCAGCCGTTTGCATGACGACGCTGTCATGTTGTTCCCATCTCTGGGACCCTTTTAACGTTTCTCACCTGACTTTTTTTTTTTTTTGGTTTTTAGAACAACTTACTTCAAAAATTTACACAGCATTTTTAAACATTTTAGGGGTTCCAGGAGTATAGCACTTGCCTGTTAGCTCAAAGTCCTGGGTTCAATCCTCAGCACTGAAAAATGTTTTTATTAGAGGAAATTTTAAACATACCCAAAAGTAGCCGGAATCTCATAATGCAGGATACAGATGCTACACCTTGTACATGTATGTACCGTATATAATGCTCATAATATGGGATACACTGTAACGCGACACATATTACAACACGATGCAGAAATGATACATGGAACCCTATTGGGAGTAGATTTCCAAGTGTACATAACACGGCCTAGTGTCCCCGCCCGCTCCCCCACGGTGGCCTGTCTCCCCTGTGTCCCCACTCGCTCCTCCACTCCAGATCATTCTGAAGCAAACCCCAGACATTGTGTCATTTCATCCACAAATATTTCTGTCTCCAGAAGGTTCGGAACTCCATGTATCTTACGGGTGAACTCTGTGTCACTACCTTGAAAGGAAAATCTGGGTCACTTTCCAGAAATAGGTGGAAACATAAACTCAAGAGTGAAAGGGGGAGCTGGTGCACCGTGGCAGAACCCCGCTCCGGGCGCAGGAGACCCCGACACTGCAGCACCAGCCGACGCCCGGTGCCTGGCAAGGTCAGGAGAGGACTGCCCAGGAGAGGCCTCCTCTTGGCACAGAGTTTGTCCTTCTCTGGCTCTACACCCAGGGACCCTGCCCGATCTCAGCGTGACCTGCCCCTCTACCCTGCAGATGACTTGGGCGGCTTTCAGGGAACCAGCACTGCGGAGGGGTGAAGGGCCTGGGTTCAGACCCTGGTGCGCCCCTTCCCGAGGGTGACTTGGGCATGCCGCGGGCCTCAGTTTCCTCATTTGGTCAAAGTGGGGAGAAGCATCATGGACCACCTTTCCCTTTAGGAGGCTCCAACGCGACATTCTGAGGATGGTGCTCAGACAAGTCTTCTTGTTATTGTGTTTAACGATCAGCTGTGAAGACGCTGCCCAGCTTCTCCCCAGGTGCCTCTGGCCTTTCTCTTTCCTCTTCTGGGTGGGGGAGGGTGTCTTGACGGCTGACGCTCCCCCCCCCTCGTTTCCAAGCTTTGAAGCCCATATGGGGCTCTCGGATCCCCCAGCCCAGGCTGAAAGTCCACGCGTCCCCTCCGCCTCCTGGGAAAACCAATCGGCCCAGAAAAAAGCCCAGACTCCCCTGGGCATCCCCAGCTGCCTGCTCCTGGCATGAGCAGCACCGCCCGCCACCCCCATCCCTGCCAGACGGTTGGGCGGGCTGCCAGGCCCACGAGTCACACCCGGGTGGCAGCAGACAGCCCCGCCGGGCGGCCGTGCGTGTGCGTGCGTGCGTGTGAGTGTGAGTGCGTGTGTGTGTGCGCGCGCACTGCTTTCCCCCTTCTCCTGGACTGGGCTGTTTTGCTCTGGGCTGAGATTCATTTTTAGATTCCGGACGCCTCCCTCCCTCCATCTCCCACTTCTATTCTTAGAAAGCAAACTGGGATGTGTTTGGGCTTCGCAGCGAAGTCGACAGAAGTTTGCCCACGTGCTCTGGCCGCCTGAGATATGGAGTTAATTAAAAAGGAGGCTTTGAGCGGCAGGTTCATTGGCCGGAAACGCAGCTGGCCGGGGCTGGCCGCCTGGGGTGCCCGCGGCTCGGTGCTGCTCTGGGGGGATGATGGATGCTCCGGCCCCTGTCTCCGGCGGCCCAGGGCGGGATGCTTCCTTCAGGGATGCGGCTGCCCTGCCCCGGGGGTGGGGTGGCCGTGCGTGTGGATTAAATATGAGGTCTCTGGGCGTGTTAGGCTGCAGAGAGATTTTTAATTAGATAAATAAATTTTCAAGGGCTTGGAGGAGGGTGGCCTTCGGGAAGCTGAGCCAGCTGAAATGTGCTTTGCAGTGGAAGGAAGCTGACCTTCTTCAAGGCCAGCCTGGCAGGGTGAGGGAGGGAAGGCAGGGAGCGGGAAGGAGATGGGGAGAGGAACAGTCTGGGTTGGGATCTGGGGGGCGTCGGGGAAAAGCGAGTGCCCGGAAGGAAAGGCAGCCCCCTGAGAGGGTGAGGGCCTGAATTGAGGAGCAGGCCCAGGGGTTCAAAATCTGTCCCCCACCCTGTGCACTTTCTAGCTGTGTGACCTTAGGAAAGGCACTTAACCTCTCTCTGCCTCCATTTTGTTCTCTGTAAAATGGGAGCATAATAATTCCCTTCTTTAAGTCAAGGCAAACAACATGTTTCAGCACACCTGGCCCAGAGTGGGGATGAGGAATCAATCTAAATTCCTCACGCGTGTAAAGGGGGTGTGTTCGGGGGCACAGGGCAAAGAGGAAAAAGAAAAGGACGCTGGCGTTTGCAGGCAGCAGTTGCCCTTGGCCCTGAGAATCCCAGGGGCCTCGGTTGGAGGGAGGACGGCAGGACTCACTGTGCTTTGCAGAGGGGCCCCCGAGGGGCTCCATCCTTGACTGAAGGCGTGACGGGCTGCCTCCTCCTCCAGGCAGCCTCCCCTGACTGTCGCCCCGTGTGCCGTGCTGATGCCTCCTGCTTAACATTGTCAAAAGTACTGGCAAACACATTTTGATCAAAAACTAAACAGTTTGGAAGCGTGGGGGGGGTCTCTGACGAGGAGGTCGTACCCCACAAACCCCGCAAATCCCATAGAGGGGTGCATGCCCCGGGGCCCTGCACAGTGAGAGTGTGGACATGCACACCTCTTACCTGTCACCTGGTCTGTCGCCCGTGTGAGTCCGTGGGGAACAAGTGAGCTTCCAGACGGTGTCCCAGCACCCCTCCCCACGGGGCGCCTCGGACTTAGCTTTCATTGTTAGTTTTCACCCTGGGTTTCCTGAGCCTACGATAAAGACACTGAGTTCTGAAAATTCCTGAAAGGGACGCCCCCTGCTCCTGCCCCCCACCCTCAGTGGTCTCCCCTGCCTGGGGCCAGCCTGCTGCTGGGCAGTGTTCTCCCAGGGCCAGCTGTGACACACGGGCATGTGCCTGTCTCCCGCCTTCTCTGTACACATGAGGGACACCTGCTGCTCTGCTCCTGCTGTGCTTTCTGGCCTCCTCTTGGTGACGGTGCCCATCACTGGCAGTGTGGCTGCCCCTCCTTTTGGCTGGGTGTATGGTATTCCATTGTGAGCTACCTAACACCCTCGTGGTGGGCGTGATGGGCCAGGGGATTCAAAGCCCCTCCCTGAATTCTGGACACTTCCCTGAGAGGTCTGCCCTCCCTCCCTGGGCTTTGGTTGGCTTGTGATTCTGGAGCAAAGGAGTCTGGCACAGTGACACTAGCAGCCCCAGGTCAGAGGTGGCCACAGAGCCACCTGAGGACATCTGAGGTCTTCACGTTGAGGGAAGCCTGAGCCCTGGGGAGTTCCTGGTGGGGATCTGGCCGCAGACCCAGCTGAGCTCAGCCTACAGGTTACCTCTGCCTTGGAGCCAGGCCTGTGAGTAAAGAGCCCTGTGAAGATTCTCTGGCTCCCTGAGTCTTCTCAGCTGAGTCCCCAGGCTGCAGAAGAGATAAATAGTCCCCGCTATGCCCCATTTGAGAGTGTGATGCCTAAAATTTCTAGCAAAATGTTTATTTTAAGCTGCTATGTTTTGGATAATTTGTTACCTGGAAATTTAAAAAAAAAAAATTGGACTAGGTATTATTCAGTTTTCCATTGCTATGACAAAACACCTGGAAAAATCAGCTTGAAGGAAGAAAGGTCTATTTTGACTCACAGTTTCAGAGGTTTCAGCCTGTGGTCACCTGGCCCCCGCACTTCAGCACTGTGGTGAGCTCATGGGGGAGGAAGCTGCCCACCTCATGTGCCTGGAAGTGAAGAGAGAGAGAGGGAGGCACTGGGTCCCAATGTCCCCTTCAAGGCCACACCCACTGACATCACTTCCTAAAGGCTCCACCTGCTCCTGGGCCTCAGTGGACATCAGGGGACATCGAGGACCCAGATCATGACAACAGGCAGGTTTTAAGTGACCTCGCTCACCTCAGAGACTGCCTCTGTCATTTCTCAGATGGGGCTGATCTCTTGTTGACTTTCCTTTTTAAATTGAGGCAAAATTCACGTAACACAAAATTAACCACTCTGAGTTCACAGGACATTTAGTGCATTCACGATGTTCTGGAACCACGGCGCCCATCGGGTTCTGGAACACTCCCTGCCCCTCTGAGGACGCCCATCCCTGTCAAGCTGTCATTCTGCCTGTCCCCTCCTCCCAGCCCTGGCAGCTGTGGCCCACTGCTGTCCGCAATGCGGGTGGAATCACGTGGCCTGCGGTCCTCTGTGACCCAGTGCCTTTGTGGCTGGTCCACCGTAGCGGCTGGTCCACCGTAGCGAGGGTCAGCACTGCGTTCCGTTTTGTGGTGAATCCCATCCCTGAGTGTGGGGAGCCCATGGTGTGCCCATCGCTCACCCTCTGGTGGACACTGGGCTGTTGTCACCTGTTGGCTCTTGTGAGCAGTGTCTCTCTGAACTTTGGCGAACGCTTCTTTGTTTAAATATCTGATTTGGGAGCATCCAGGGGTGGGGTTCCTGGGTAATATAGCAATTCTACCTGAACTGTGTGTGTGTGTGTGTGTGTGTGTATGTGCACGTGTGCGTGCGTGGTGCTGGGGGTTGAGTGCAGGGCTCCGAGCGTGTCAGGTGAGTGTCCTACGGCTGAGCTCTGCCCCAGCTCCTCCATTGCTCACTTTTTGGGGTCCCACCAAACTGCTTTCCGCTCCCTGAACCATTTCCGGTACTGACTGGCATTAGGCTGCCAACTCCTCTGCCCCTCACCTACTCCTGGCATGCCCACCTCTAAGAACTGTCAGCCATCCCAGTGGGCATGGAGAGGATCTCAGGGTGGTCTCTGTTTGCATCTCTGACGGCCAGGCCGACTGGCCTTCGTGTGTTGCCTTGGCAGAGTCTCTTGCGTCCTGATGTCCCTGTGGGGTCTGGCCAGGCCGACTCAGCCCTCCGTCCTTGCTCACCTGTCTGCAGCTGGCGGGGGGTGACTTGTGGGCTGGGCTCATCGGGGTCTGGAGCCAGAGCCCTCGCGGGGAACTCTCCTGCAGCCCAGGCTTCCTCACGTCACAGTGACCTCAGTGCTCCGAGCCACCCTGCCGAGTGGCACACAGGAGAGTGAAAAGGGCTCCTCTGCACCTGTCCCCACTCTGGGCTCCTGGTGGACGCAGCTCCCTGTGGTCCGTAAGTGCAGTGAAGCACTTGGACTCCCCTGACATTCTAAGATGGGTTTGTTGCCCGGCCATCTGCCCCCTTGTTCCTGACTCTGTGAGGGTCCCTTGGTTTCTAGAGAGCCCAGGCCACAGCTTGTCCAACCCAGGTGAGTCCCAGCTGGGTCCACTGTGGTGTGGCCTTGGATTGCTGAGATCAGATGCAGAATCCTGCCTTCACACCCAGGATGATGGGTGGAGCTGAGGCACCCGTGGGGCTCAGTAGGGCCTGAGGGGTGCCTGGGAGGGAGATGCGGGGTCCTCCCCAGGGCTGCGCTCAAGATGTGGGAGCTTGGGCTGCTGTGGGCTGCACCGGGATGGGGAGGGAGAGGAGCAGCAGAGAGTGGTGCTCCGTGGGGCATTGTGGGGCTCCGTGGCTGACCTGGGCTCTGTGCTGGAGGGAGGCTTGAGGAGGGGCAGGAGCTGCGGGCAGCTGAGCCACCACCTCTATTTCTTAAGTACTTTTAAACTGAAGTCTAACAAACCTAGAGCAAAACTAACTGATCTTATTTGTATGGTCCATGAATTCTCGAATGTGTGCACCTGTGTGACGTTTCCTGTAACTTCAAGGACTCCTTCGCGACCACTCCCAGGCATGGCCCTCCTGGGGAAGCACTGGTCACCATCTGTGGGGTCTCCTGTTCTTGGATCCATTGGGGGCTTGCACCTTCCCCCACCCCCTTTTCCTCTTTCTTCCCGGGTGGGGTGAATCTGCCCCCCGGGCATACCTGGCACTGTCTGGAGATGATGGTTGTTACACTGGGGAGTGTGCAATGGGCATCTAGTGGGTGGAGGTCAGGGATGCACAGACCACCAGACTCACCTGGCTGGGAACACTGGGGGTGCCGAGGTGGAGGAGTCACTCTTGATAGGTTTCTCTGCTCAGAGAGGCCACAACTCATTGATCCCACCTGCCATTGGCGGCCGGGTCATTTCCAGCTGGTGCTGGCCCTGCTGCTGAGGCCTGGCTCCCGCCTCTCAGGGCCTCTGTGGCCTTGCTCTCGGGTTCCAGGAGTGGAGTTGTCGCAGACCCCGCCATGTGGTCCTGCAACGTGCCCGGGCCATCTTCACACCCTCCCCCTGTGTGTTCCGACAGCTCCACGCTCTTGTCCACACCTGGCGTCCTCACAACATGGGGGCCCTCCCTCAAGTTCCAGGGATCCCAGAGAAAGGGCCAAGGAGAAGCTAAAGTCCCTTTGATGCCTGGTCACATCTGCCGTGTTCTTTGTCAGGACGAGTCATGAGTCCAACTTGGGCCCCTGGGAAGGGGACGCACCTCCACTGCTTTCAGACTGTTTGAAATGGCCACAGGACTCACCTCAGCCCGTTCTGCACAAGGACAGCACAGAGAACAGACCCCTGTCTGCATGGTCGCCACTCGGCACAGCCCCCCACATCCTCACACCAGCCTGGAACTCTCTGCGGGCCAAGAAGCGTTCTGCAAAGGGCACCCTCCCCGGGGAGCTTGTGGGGCTTTCCAGGCAGCAGGGAGGCCAGCTCTCAGCGGGAATCTCAGGAGAGTTCTGGAGACATTCTCTATGTGGACTCCTGCCTCTGTCGGGTGACTTGCCTGTTTCCCCTGCACTGATCCTAGCCATGGAAGACATTGTCACCGTCACTCAAGAAGCCAGACACTGGTGAGAGGGGCTCGCCCCAGCTCACCGGGCCAGCGTGCTGCTGAACTCACGTTGTCACACACGTGGAAAAGGTCTCTGTTTCAGGGCGAATCTTCTGGAAGACTTGAACTTGTGGATCCTGTGTTCTGGACTTCTGGAGCCCCTCTGGGCTGGGAGGGGCCCAGGTGCACCCTTCCACATGGAGGCAGTGTTGGGAACAGGGGGTGTGCGCTGGGGACTGGCCCTGTACTATGCTCTTAGACCTCATGCCCGTGACCTGCCAGCCTGGGCTTCTCTAAGACCCTCCTCCCATCATGCAGAATCCAGGTCTCAGACTCCTATGCCCAGGGCCTATCCCTACTGAGTGGCCAAGCTGGGGTCCTATCCAGGCCTCCTGGAATCCAGCCCCAAGCTCCTGACTGCTGCCTCATAAACAGCCAGCAACTCTGAGATCTAGCACGGGTCCAGTCCCAGGCAGCCACAGCCTTCTTCACCTGCAGCGGGGACTCCAGCCGATTGACAGCGTTAGTGAGATGTGGGTGCAGGGAAGGACGGGAAGAGTGCAGGCCCGTGGATACCTTCTCATCCGCTCACAGGCAGAGGGAAGTTGCCCCCTAAGTCACGCCTGTGTGAGTGACTGACAGGCTACGGGGAGCCATCGCTCCTCGCCTCTGGATTTCACCCACTGCTCAGTGATACATTTCATCTTGGCCGAGAGCAGGGCTGAGCTGCACTGGGCTTCCAGACTTTTCCGCACGTTGTACACGACCAAAGCAAGGGTGGCAGGAATTGCTGTACTGTGGATGCTATTTCCTCAATGTACCCTGCAGATCCCTTCGAATCGGGTGCCTCGTGCCCTGCTCCCCTTTCCCCCAACTGCCTCACCCAGCAGACCCAGTACTGCAGCCCTGTCCTCTGCCCAGCCTCCCAAGCCCTTGAGTGTGTAGCGAGCGCAGCCTCTCAGGCCCCTACCCCCAGCTTCCCTGCCCTTCCCTGGAACAAACCTGCCCGGGAGGTGGCCCTGAGCCTTGTAGGAGCTCAGCCTGCATAGACTTTGAGGGTTTATCTGTTAATTAGCCACAAATGCTCTGTAAGCCCTGCAGGGTGCCAGCCACAGGGTGCCAGCTGCAGGGTGCATGGAAGAGAGACCCTGTCTTCAGGGAGCACTGGCTCTTACTGAGGCTGACAGACAAGGTCATGCTGAACAGCAACTCTGGGCCAAGAGGCCAGGAGGACAGATTCCTGGACCCCCACGAGGTCCAAACCCAGGTGGCTAGAATCCGTGTGGGGACCCCTGGGACCTAGTCTCATCATAGGCATGAAGTATACCCAAGGTGGGACGAGGGGGGCCTACAGAGTTAGGACCAGAGATGGCTGCTGAGCTTGGGAGCCTCAGACTGTGAGTGGGGGCAGCTGCATCCTGCACCTCAAGGCCGGGGAGAGGACCCAGAAGGAGATACCTGGTGATGGGGCCCCTGTTCTCTGGAGGCCACAGAAGATAGTGCCTGACTCCCCACACCATGGTGATCTGCAAGAGGACTTTGCTGGACAGTGGTCTCAGGCAGGAGGTGCGGAGGTTGCTGCAGGGGGTACCAGCATGCTGCCTGGGGCTTGCAGGAGCCAGGCACATGTGACCATGTCCCCCAACCCAGACGGCGGCCACTGGCATGCAGGAGCTAGTACAGGGCCACTTTATGTCCTGTTTGTCCCCTGAGGTGACAGTCAGACAACAGACTTACAGGAGAGAGCAGCTGGACATTCCCTGGGCTCAGCAGCACTGCTGTGGGATTCCCGGGGAGTTGCCTCTGGTGGGAGTGAAGTTGAGTTCAGCCGGCCGGGATGCAGGTGGAAGGCTCAGCAGTCAGATGCAGGGTCTCCAGAGTACCTGCCAGGGAGATCAGGGAGCCAGGCCACCAGGCCAACACAGGGCAGAGCCGGGTGAGCGTGAGGGGAGAGCACAGGGAAGGGCTCCCTTCCCGGCAGGTAGACAGGCAGCCTCCCCAACAGCAGCAAACCTGGAGCGAGGGAGGGGCGAGGACTCAGGGTACACTAAGGTCAAGGCCTTGCCAATGGCGTGGGGTCTGCAGTTTGAATTACAGGTGAGAGGGCTTTGTATCTGGTCACTTAAGAATGACCAGAAAACCATGAGGCTGCCCCAGTTTTCATCCGGAGTGAAAAATAGCCCCACTGAATACATGTCAATGGGCAGGGGACAACAGTAACACAACTCTGCAGTCCATCTCAAGCCGTGCTTGACCACCGTCCAGACTGTGGTGGTCATGCCTGTAATCCCAGGGACTCAGAAGGCTGAGGCAGGAGGATCGCAAGTTCAAAGTCAGCCTCAGCAATTGAGTGAAGCCCTAAGCAACTCAGCAGGAACCTGTCTCTAAATTTAAAACGAGGCTGGGGATGTGGCTCAGTAGCTAAGCACCCCTGGGTTCAGTCCCCAGTACTCCCCCACCCCCTGCAAAATGTCAAAAGATGGCGTACATAAAACATAAACAAAACCATATGATACAGAGAAGGACTTGGAAAAGAGGAACGAATTTATATGATAGACTGCTGGGGAAGGCTGCTCGAGTGTGGTGCTTGGAGAAACGGTGACATTTGAATGGAGACCCCAAAGGTGGAAAGAGCCAGCCGTGAGAAGGTCTGAGCAAAGGGAACTCCACCCAGGTCCTGAGGCAGGAGTACGTGGCAGTGGGGAAGTGGAGGTGGAGAGAGACTCTGGAGAGGGGGTTTGGACCTAGGTGTTTGGAGGAGCAGGCCCCAGAGGACTCTGAGTGGGGAGAAACTGTGATTGATGCTCTAGGAAGGTAAACTGGCTGCCATGGGAATGAGGGACAGGGTTGGGCAAGAGTGCCCGCAGGGAGCCCAGGGTGTTGGGCAGGATGGAGATGATGGTGGCTTGGGCTGTGGTGGTGGCCGTGGGTGTGAGAGGCGGCCAGGTTTGGAATGCACAGCAGTGTAGCCATGGAGCCAACATCTAGGACTTGCTAATGGCGCCTATGCATGGTGGGAGAGGCGGAGGACCACGGTTAAGGTGTTGTGAGGGTTCCTGCCCATGCAGGTGCCTGGGTATTGGTTCCTTTACTCACGTGGGGAGATTAGAGATTCACCTGGGGAGGGGAGTCAGGGATCCTCCTATGGCTGAGAAGCAGGCCAGGGCTGACGGTGCCTAAGCGCAAGAGGCAGAGAGTGGGGAGACCAAGGATTAAGGCTAGTGTCAACTTAGAGCTTAGTCGTGTGATCTTGGGCAAGTCACTCCACCTCTTGGGTAATTTTCTCAACTATAAAGTGGAGGTGGAAATTACTGTACCTGCCTGCCATGTTTGTTATGGGGATGGGAACTACCAGGAGCCCATCCCCAAGTGAAAACACCAGACAGGAGCCCTCATTGGTCCTGTTTCTATCTGCCACATACATGGGTGCTGCTCTGAGCTGGGTGGAGAGCTGTGCTTCAGAAAGTTCTGTTTTTATCTGCCAGTATTTCTCCTGAACCCCTGGGGACCTAGTGCTAGCCTGCAGGACAGCTGGCTCTTGCCAATATCCCTCACTAACTTTCCTGCCAGGGGCTACTCTCTGTCTGGAACTTCTTTTGTGTGGACTCTTTTAATAAAGAATTCCATTTCCTTAATATATATAGGCTACGCAGGTTTTCTGTTTCTTCTGGTGTCAGTTTTGGTGAAACGATTTTAGAAGAAATGTGTCTCTTCTATCTGCATGTGAATCATAAAATTGTTCACGATATTCTTTATAATCCACTCAATGTGTGTAGGCTATGGAGTGATGCCCTTGCTCTCATTTTTTTTACTGGATCAGGCTTATCAAATTTATCAATCTTTTCAAAGAATCAGCTTTTAATTTCACTGATTTTCTCTTATAATGTATTTTCCCCTTATTTATTTCATTGACTTCTGATTTTGTATTATTTCCTCCTTATACTTAAAATAGATTTAATCTGCTCTCCTTTTTCTAATTTCTTAAGATAGGACCTCCTATGAATGAATCATATATTTCTTCTTAGATAATTGTTTAAAGCTGTTCATTTCTTCTAAGTCCTGCTTTAGCTGTATTCCACAAATTTTGATATGTTGGATTTTCACATTCATCCAGTTGAAAATATTTTTAAATTTCCTCTGCAGTTTCTTCATTGGCTGTGGATCAGATGGAAAAACATTTTTTTTTCCAAATGTTTGAGATTTTCCTAAGTATCTTGCTATTGATTTCTAATTTAATTCCCTTACTGTCAGAGAAGATACACTGCATGATTTTGGTCTTTTAAAATTTACTGAGACTTGTTTGATGGCCCAGCATGTGAACTCACTGTAAAATACACCATGTGCTCTTAGAAAGAATGTATCTTCTGTCAACCTTGGATACAGTGTTCCGTAAATATCAGGTGGTTTTTAGTGATGTTCATGTTTTGTGTGTGATGACTTTTTTGGCTAACTTGTTCCATCAATGCTGAGAGAGGGGCATTGGAAGATCTCTCACTATGAAGTGTTTTCTCCCATTTATTTTGTTATTTTCTGCTTCATTTAATTTGAGATGCTATTAGGTACACACACACACATTGTTATATCTTTCTGATGAATGAACCCTTTCATTATCATAAATGCTTTTTGTCTTGAAATCTATTTTATTCAATGTTAACATGGCCATATCCGAGTGCTTACTGTTTGCACATTTTATTTCTTCCTATCTATTTACTTTCATTCTGTTGGTGGCTTATTATTGCTCTTGAGGACCATATAGTTTGCCCCCCCCCCCATTCTTATTGTCTCTATCTTTTATTATGAATATTTAATTCACTAATGTTTAATGTAATTACTGATATGGTTGGTTTTGCTGTTTTATCATTTTTCTGTTCTGCTTGTTTCTTAATTTTTTCTTATTTCTCAGTTTCTACCTTTCTGATCTTTGATTTTTGGATTATCTATTTTTTTTTTTAGAATTCCATTTTTATTTTCCTGTTGATTTTTTAAAGCTCTCCTCTATATTACTTTTTAAATGTTTGCCATCGAGATTAGAATGCGCATCCTTAGCTTTGCACACTCTCAGTTAATATTGTACAATTTAGCATAAGACACAAAAATCTTGAAATTGTCTAAGTTTGTGCTTCTGTATCTTTTATGCTATGATTGTTATATATTGCATATACACACATTATAAACCCCACAAGTCACGGTTATAATTATTTTCTTTAAATAGTTCTATGTTTTTTTTAAGAAATTAAGAGGAAAAAGGGGAAAAGAAAATAATAGACTTTTGCAGATACACATATACTTAACATTTCCTAGTTTTTGAGGATCCAAGTTTCCACGTGGTATCATTTCCCTTCAGGCAGAAGAACTTCAGCATTTCTTGTAGTGAAAAATCTGCTGGTAACAAATGCTCTGAGCTTTCATTTTATCTGAAATGTCTTTATTTTGCCTTTCTTCTTAAAGGATATTTTCACTGGATACACAATTCTTGGTTGACAGGGTCCCCCCCCCCCCTTCCTTCATTACTTTAAAGATGTTTTCTTTACCTTTTGGACTCTATGATTTCTGATGTGAATTCAGACCTTACCTGGATCTTTGTTTCTTCTACTTAATATTTTTGTTTTTCTCAGGTGGTTGCTTAGTTGCATTACCTAATTTGGCTTTGACAGTTTGTGACGTACCTTGGTCTGGGATTCTGGGTTTACTCCACTTGGTGTTGATCAAACATCTTGTATCAGTACATTTTTTTTCCCACCATATTTGGAAAAATTTTGGCCATTATTTCTCCATATATCATTTCTATCCCATTCTCGCTCTCCTTTTAAGACTCCATTTATAAGTATATGGGGAACTCTAACATTTAAATAAATTCCTGGGGTTGTGTTCATTTTTTCTTAAATCGTTGTTTCCTGTTTTTCATGCTGAACAACGTCTATTATTTTAACTTCAAGCTCACTTACTCTTTTCTCTGTTTGACTATAACTTCACTTAGTGAAGTTTTCACTTTAGAGATTGAGTGTTTTAGTTCTGGAATTTCTATTTGGTCTTTTTTGTTTGTTGTTTCTAATTCTCTGTAGAGATTTCCTGCTTTTTCATTAGTTAATTGTAAATCTATATCTATATATTCAAAGTTCATTAAAATGGTTGAATATGTGCTGTAAAATCTCTGTCTTCTAGTTCCAACATATCTGGTTCACCCTGGAGTTTATCTCGGTTGACTTGAGATAAATTCCAAGATAGTTTTTTTTGAGAATATTCCATTTCTTGTTTTTTTTTTTCTAAAATAGATACCAGGCAATGTTTGGACTGCATTCTAGTGTGGTCGGAACAATGCCTCCCTTCACTCTCCTCTACAAAGACGACCGCAGCCCAACCCCAGGATCTGTGAACCATCCTGGTGCTGGCAAGGGGACTGTCCATGTTGGTTAAGGATTTTGAGCAGGGAGGCCACCCTGGACTGCCCTGTGGCCAAGTCATCCTGAGGGAGCATCTGGGTCCCAGGCAGAGGAGATGAGGCTGGAAGGGCAGGAGCAACGTGGCCCAGGGCATGAGGAGGGAAGAGCCCCAGGTAGAGCAGCCCTTCTGAGGCACCCCAGGCTTGGACAAAGGTGAGACAAGCTGTGGAGCCGCGGTACCATGGCACCCAGCAGTGGTGACGGGTGCCCAGATGCAAGGCCTGGTCTGGCCTGAGGTCCTGGGACTGGGGCTTGCTCTTCTGGGCGCTGACTCCTGTACTTTTCTCAGGCAGCTAATTGGGGGTGTATGGGGAGGTGAACTTCAAGCTCTGTTTCTGGGGTGGCCGTCCCTCTCTCAGGCCTCAGCTCTGTCCTCCCTGCTGTCTGGGCCTGTCGTGTGTGGTCAGAGACGTGGGTGGTAGGGTGGGGAGTTTCCCCTGCACCCTCTGTATCCGGGGTCCTGCTCTCTTCCACAGCCGTGGCTCACTAGCTTCAGCTTCCCAATCCTGTAGGTTGGAGGCCAGAATCACCCTGGTGTCCTGTGCCCTGACCCCAGCCGCTGACCTTGGCCTCAGCCAGAGGTTCCACAGATGAGGAACCCCTTTGTGCAGCTGCCTGCCCCTGGGGTCCTAGCGCTCCCCTCTGCAGCTTCGGAGTTGCTTAGTGAGTTCCGCTCAGGACTTACCTTTGTGTTCTGTGGGGGCCGCTCAGTAGGCCCTCCATGGTGAGCAGGTGGCACCCTGGATGGAATTCTGGTGTCCTTTGCCTCCTCACGGTTGTCGGAGAGAGAAGACCCCTTTTCTGGCACTGGGTGCCAGCTTCCTGCTGTGACTCCGGCTGCATGCCCTGGGGCTGCAGAGTCCACCAAAGCCTGGGTTCCTCATCCGTGTGGTCCGCGTGGACGGCCTTGTCTGGGAGGACAGGAAACGCGTGCGTCTGGACAGCGCTGGCCTCAGGCTGCTCACCTCTTTATTTTCACGATCTTCTCCCTGCTGCACGTGGAAGGAGAGGCCCAAAGCCAAGTGCTGGCCAGTTTCCTGGCCCCACTGCTCCCTCCAGATGGGCAGGGACACCGGGGAAAGTGATCCACTTTTCCTGCCAGGAAAATGAGACTTCAGCAAATGACGGCTGCGGGGCCATGAGGGATCTGGAGTTTCCACACTTTACTTCCCCAAACGAGCTATGCTACGTGGACTCTGTGCCACGCTGCCGCCCACTCCAACAAGAGGGACCAGGACATTCCCTGGGGACGTGGCTGGGCTGTGGAGCCTGTAGGATTGGGTCCTGGACCTAGAAGGGGCTTTCCCTTGCTCTCTGTCCCAAGTCTGGACATTGCTTGTCTCTTGGGCTGATGCTCCCTTCCTGAGGTTTGTAGGACACGGGTCACTGTGCTGGGTACCGAGGGAGGCACGGGAACAAGCAGGACAGAGAAGGCCTGTCCTTATGGAGTGACATATACAGAGCTGGACCTGAGCCCGATCATCACATCAGAGTGTGCAAAGCAAGGCATGTGACAAGAAATGGGAGTGTGGGGATGTCGTGTGTGTGTGTGTGTGTGTGTGTGTGTATGTAAGACGGGGGCCTGATTCACTCAGGATGTTGGGGTGAGGTCCTGGGAAGTGATGTGTGCTGAGGTCTGAAGGTGACTGGGCTTCACCTGGCCAGGTGGGAGGGGAAGGGCTGAAGGAGGCTGTGCACAGGCTGTGGGGGAGGGGCGAGGAGAGTTCCAGGGCTGAGGGCAGGTGGGGGGCGAGCACTGCTGGGGGCTGAGGGGGAGGGGGTTCGAGGTGGGCGGAGGTTGCCACGTTTAGCAAGTGAAAGTGCGAGATGCCCAGGGAAATTTGGATTTCAGTAAAAGCCAAGACTTTTGGGTCCTCGCATGTCCTGATGTGGCACCGGACGTACTTGGAGAGTCACACTGGCAAATTCTTGGTGGGGTGCCTGAAATTCAGGTTTCACTGGGCATCTTGGATTGTATCTGGTACAACACGTGCAGGCCCTGGCGGACCAGGGTCAGGAGCTGGTTGGCGCCCTGGGAGCCAGGGGAGGCTGGGGCATGAGTGGGGACAGCAGGACCAAGCCACAGTGCCCTGAGGTCAGCTGCCTGCCGTGGGAAGCCAGGAGACTGAGGGGAGGCGGTGGGCAGGAGGAGGCCCCAGGTGCGCTGTGGGGGGCAGCAGTGGGGAGGAGACGGCCAGACCTTCCTCCAGCCGCGGTTAGAGGACAGCTGCTCTGTGCTATGGGCCACTAGGCCCTGGGTATCCTGCTCACGGCCGGCCCCACCCTGGGCCAGACAGACTTCTTACTTTCTGTTTGTTTTGTGATTCAAAGATGAATCATCCCCCAGCCAGAGTGTGCCGGGCTTTTTTCCTGGCTGGGAAAACGGGGGTGATTTTCCGAGGGCGCTGGGTTCAAGGGCAGCCTCCAGTCTATGGGCGGGGGTCAGTTCGTTCACCTGCGAGTGACCTCCAGGCTTTGGAGCCTGGCAGTCTGTGTTTGGATTCTGGCTTGCCGTAGCTCAGTCACCTTCTGAGACATTCACGGAGTGATAAGAGGGGTCCCTGGGGGCTGTTTGAGGATGAGGTGCGGCAGGTCTCTGAGTCTGGGAGGCAGGGGGGCTCTTGCTGCTCTGCCTACTGGAGCTGGCGCCCTGGGGCGGTGCAGGGTCGGCCGACACGCTCCTGGGAAAGTCCAGGCAGCAGCGCCTCAGACTTTCGGGGCCACGCAGCCTTGGCAGCAGCTCTGCCAGCCTGCAGGCCTGGCCAGTGGGACCTCAGTTGTGGTCTCTGAAATTGGAGTTCCAAACAACTTTCTACGCTTTTCAATTGTCACATGACTCTAGATTTCTGCCCCCAGCCATTGCTCCTGGTCCCACAGACACCGGAGGCAGGTGGGGTCTGGCCCTGGGACTGTGGTTGGCAGACCCCTGTTTGGAGTGAGGTCTGTCCACAGCTGTGTGCCCAGGGGGAACCTCACTGTCCACACCCTCAGGGCAGGTGTGGAAAGGCCTGGGCACCACTGAGGGCGGGGAGCGGGAGTTGGGCCTCTCCCCCCAGGGCTGGGACTGGGGCTCAGCCCCTGGACAGCAAGGAAGGGGCAGCCGGAGGTGGGAGCGCAGAGTCCACTACCCTCAGCGAAGCTTGTGATGCTGAAGGTCTCAGCCCAGCTGTGCCCAGGGCCAACCTCAGGCTGCTTTCGTGCCCCCAGGGGGCCCATGCCAGGGGAATGTGACCTCCTGTGTTGAGGCTGCTCTGTCCTTGGAGGCTCACATCATATAGCAAGCCCAGCACCCTCCAGTGGCTTCCCAGGCACAGAGGACAGGCCAGGTTTTCACTGCAGCCCCCAGGCCTGAGAGATCTGTCCAGGCTGGCCCGATCCTGCCATTGCACATCCTTCTCCATTTTGCTCATCCTTCTGCCCCACGTCCCTTGTCCCTTGTTCCTCTCTCCAGTACCCTGGCGTGCTCTCACCCCAGGGCCTTTGCACTTGCTACTCTCTCTGCCTAGAGTGCTCTCCCTTCTCATTGTCTGGCTCTCAGCTGTCACCTTGACCCAGGAGCCTTCTCAGAATATCTGCTTGAGAGGATTCTCCTCTGCAACAGCCCTCTAGTGTCTCTAGAGGCTCCGAGTCAGTACAGAGCCCCTCTCACACTCTGACCACCCCCACACTGTGGGCAGAAGCCCCCCAGCCTCCTCTGAAGGTGCGTTGGGGTCTCCGGCTCATAGCCCACAGTGAGCTCAGTCAGGGTTGGCTGACTCGCTCTGGAGTCTGCTGTGCCTGCCCAAAGCTCAGTCCCCTTGAAGGGCCTGGCCAGGCTGGTCCAGGGTCCTTTCTCCTGCTGTGTGCTCCCGGCCAGACCCGCACCTCCACCCGCTCTCTTTCCACTTCCTGCCTGTAGGAAGGTGGCCTCCAGGGCTGGTGAGAGAAGCAATTGGATTAATTGCAAGGAGCGGAATCCCTGGAGAGGGCTGCGGGCGCGCAGGGAGCAGCGGGCTCTCGGCCACCTAGGTGCTCGACCTGCCTGACTTTACTCCTGAACATCTCTCCTGCCTGGACCTTCGTCCTCTCTGCTCCAAGTGCCAGCCACTGGGGATGTCCCCTCCACCGGCCTCTCTCTCCTCCCCTTGCCCTTGGCGCAGGGCAGATGAACAGCTGCAGATACCCCCCAGAATGAACCGCAGTGCACCCCGGCACGCACAGGTGTGGCCAGACAGTGGCAGGGGTCACTCAGAGGAGGGAGGTGACTCATCCCACGTCATACGGTGGCCAGGGAGGGGTTGTCTCTGCCCAGCCTGCCAACTCCGGGCCTCGACTCCTTCTTCTGTGGAGAACCATCTCTGGGGACACACCAAGAAATAGGCCCCAGGCTGTCCTGTAGGGAGGACATGGGTGGGGCTCCGTCGCAGGGCCCTGGTGGTGGGGATGTTCCCAGGGGAGCTGTGGTTCTACAGAGCTGTGCCCACCGACTGCCTCCTCCCGGGGAGACAGCCTCCTCTCCCAGTGCCCTGGCTGCTCCACCGTCGGGGCAGTTGGTTGCAGGGCACAGTGAACAGGGAGTGGCAGGCCCACTGAAGTGTCAGGGTCCAGAGTGGGGGCTTCATGAGGGTGACTTACAAGGAGGACCAGTGGAAGGTGGGGCCTGGGCTGGGTTCTTGGTTGGTGGAGAAAGAAGATGCATCAGAGTAAAAGTGCAGCGGCCTGGGGTGGCCTCAGGCCTGGGGTCCTGAGCCGCCATGTCCTGATGGTCCAGCTTCTCGTGGGGAGTCTCAGACCGAGGGACTCCACGCCCAGCAGGTCTGCATGGTTTTAAGCACCACCCGGGCACACTGCTGCCTGCGGTCAATGGGCAATGCTTTCAGACTTGCAGGCGGCAGACGGGTGGGCCGTGCCAGGGTGTGGACAGGAGCCGAGTGGCGCTGAGGAGGGCTGGCTGAGGTGGGAAGCATCAGCCCCAATCCTCCCCTCTGGAGGCAGCACCCCTGCACCCTTCCTGGGCCTCCAGGGCTGGGGACCACCCGAGCAGGAGTGATGACAATAGCAGACCTCAGTTTCACCCTCTCTCCTCCTCGTTGATCCCTGTGAGCCCTGCCTTCGGCCTGCCCTCTCCCGTGGTCACTCAGGGAGTGCTGTGCCCCTTCTGTGGCTAGGAACCCGCAGCGAGTGTGGGTTTTGGCTTCTGCAAGTGGCAGGGATGTCAGGGAGCTCATGTTTCTTCCCTTCCTCCCCACATCCTGTGTCAGAGCACCTCTGTGCCATCAAGTGTCTCTCTCGGGATCTCACAGCCATCCACCGTGCTTGTCACCTGGTGGTCTCTGGGTTCTCGCCATGCTGGCTCGTCCCCCTCTGGAAGTGAGCGTGCGTGGTTTGGGGGCCTATAGGCCCAGCCTTCAGGATCGCTGAATTCCCAAAGCCTACTGGACTGTACCTCGGACAGGGCACAGAGCTCCAACGTCCTGACGTGTCCCCAAACCCCACCATTAACTGCCTTTGGGATTACTGTTGCCTCCTGAGTTCATTTGTGTTTTCTGATGTTTAATGAATTTGAGCTTCGCGTCGTACCCTTATCAACCTTTGGGGTTTCCTTGTCTATAAATTTTCCAGTTCATGTCCTTTGTCCACTTTCTGTGGGTCTCTCTTTTTGTGTGTGTTTGCCTAAGTTCTTCTTACAAAGCGCTGCTGGGTTTTCCATGTCGTGAATATCCATTTTTCCCCAGGGCCCTTTGTTAAACAGAAATGTTCAGGTTTGACGTCAGCATATTCCTGAGGGTCAGGATTTACAGCCTGTGCTCTTGAAGTTTCATTTCGTCCATCACCCCTGGCCCCCGGGTCCCAAAGCCGTCCTGCACGCTCCTGTGCTCTTGGCTTTGCCCTCCGCCTTAGGTTCAGCTCACCTGGGTGCACCTCAGGAGCAGGGTGGGCCGGTGCGCAGCTGTGCTTCTCGTCATCTAGGGATCCAGTTCCCCCAAGATGGGTACAAAATGGCCCGATTTCCCCTGGGATTTCTGGCACCTCCAGGGCTACATGTCCTGCAGAAGGTGCCAAGGTGTGGATTCTCTGAGGCGCTCTGGTCCACAGCTCTGTCTCTGCATCAGTCTGCAGGGCCTGCATTCCCGTGCCTTCGGACCAGGCCTGGTGTCTGGTCCAGGGCTGTCTCCCCTTCCAGGGTCCAGGGGAGGCGCTTGGGGCTCCATATTTAGGGAGGTCCCCGTTCTGACCCCAGGGAAGGAAGGGTCCTTTCCACTCTTCACTTGCCAAGTGCTCTAGCTCTTCCTGGACCTCTGAGTTTCCTTATAGGTGAATGTCAGTTTGATTAGAGCCGCACGGCATTCCCGCATCACCTGCCCAAGAACCGGAACTTCTGCTCTGTGCGGATGCCATCTCTATTTTCTCGGCCCAGCCTCTACTCAGATTGAAATATTTCCTGCCTGAGGTGCTTGCATGTCCTTGGTGAAATGAACTGATATCTTCTAGTGTTGACTGCTCCAATGAAGAGATCCTCCTTTTTCTTAATTTTTTTAAAGACTCTTTTTAATTGACTAATAAAAATGATGATTGTGATTTGTATGGGATACAATGTGAAGTTTTGATCTAGGCACACATTGTAGAAACTTTAAATTGAGCTAATTCACATATCAATCACCTCATCAACTTACCTTTTTTTTGTGGTGAGAACATTAAGAATCTGTTCTTTAAGCCATTTCAAAACACACAATGTTTCTTTGGTCATCATAAAGTGCAATAGGGAGTTAAAACGGACTCCTCTGGTCTAATGGAAACTTGGACCCTTTGACCAGGATCTTTCCCTCCCATCCTCCCCCAGCCGAGCCTCTGGAAAGCACCTTTCTACTCCATGAGGTCGACTTTTACCTGTAAGTGAGCCTCACCGATGTCTGTCTTGCTGAGCAGTTCCGCCTGGTGAAAGTTCTCCTGGTTCCCCCCATTGACAGCATTTCCTTCGTTCTGAGAGCTGAACACACCTTTCCTTTGTCCATCCGCCCACCGATGCCCTTGGAGGTTGCTTCGATATCTTGGCCCTTGTGAATAATGCCGAGATGACCAGAGAGTGCAGACAACCCTTGGGCGACCGACAGGCCAATTCCTTTGGATGCATGCCCTGAAGTGGGGCTTCTGGATCATATGATTATTCTGGTTTTAGTGTTTTGAGGAACCCCCAAACTATTTTCCAAAATGACTGTACTAATTCCTTCCTGCCAGCAGCTACAGGGGCTCTCCCCGTCTGTCTTCAACACCTGCCTCCTTTTGTAGTCTTGATGATAGCCACCCTAGCAGGTGTGAGGGCAGCGCTCATCGTGGCTTTAATGTGCACTTCCTGGTGATTAGAGATGCTGACCATCTTTTCATATATTTGTTGGCCGTCACGTCTTTTCTTTTGAGAAACATCTATCCAGGTCCCTTCCCATATTTTAATCAGGTCTTTTGTTTTCTTGGTATTGAGTTCGTTTGTGGTCTTTTTATTTTGGATAGTAGCTCTTTAATGGGCACAATGGTCAGTGTTTCATCGGGGGGTACTTCTTCCTGCCCAGGAGTATGTAAGCCACCCTGAAACTTGAAGCCTCAGATGATTAGTGAAGAACAAACCACAAACAGTCAGAAATATATTTGCAAAAGCAAAGCCCCTGACTTGGGCTCTGGAACTAGACAAAGACAAAATGGCTCCAGTGGTTTATTTGAGGGGGTACATCAAAGGCGGGGGTAGGGTTTCAGGGGCAGAGTCTTGTTTTGTGATGTCTTGCAGTCAGCAGGTTGATTGGCATCTTGGCAGGTCACACCCATCTCAGGTGCTGTGTGGGATCTTTGGCAGAGCTTGAGGGGGAAGTTCACCTGTATCAGGAGGTCAACCCCTGTGGGGGTGTCACGGGGGGTTCCCAGTGCCAGACTCATCCCCTCGGGAGGCTACAATGCACAGTGGAGTCCACACAGAGCCCAGGTTCAGCTCTTTATCAAATATATAATTTGCAGATATTCCCCCCTCTCTGTGGGTCGTCTAACCCTGATGATTGCTCCCTTTCTATGCAGAAGCGTCTTAGATGCTGAAATCTTATTTGTCTGTCTTTGCTTTTGTTGCCTGTGCCTTTTGGGGGTCCAGGCTGGGGAATCATGCCTAGAACAGCACCATGGAGCATTGCCCCTGTATTTCCTTCTAGTGTCTTTATAGTTTCAGGTTTTGCATTTAAAAGCCTTTTCCATTTTGAGTTGTGCATATCCTCAGTGAGGGTCTAATTGCATCGAAAGACATCGTTCTTGATCTACTCTCCAGCTAGTTACTGGTAGGATGCACAGTGCCCTGAGTGTCGTCAGCTGACCTTGTTCTAGCATTTCTGCTGATTTCTGTCATTAGTTCTGGACATCGTCAGGCTCTGTGCTGGCCCTTGACAGAGAGATCCCCACCCTGAGCCAAATGCAGGAGATGGGATGTACTCAGGGAGCTGAGCACACCAGCAGGAGCACCCCCAGCCAGAGGGGAGGGCACTCGCCCCCTTCAGTGCACTGAAACTGGAGTGGCTCTACGAAAAGCCACGGCTGTGATAGTTGCTCAGGGAGGGAGGTGGAGGTGTGTCGGGCAGCTTAGACAAAGCCTCACTCGGGTTTATTGTTCAAGGAGTCATCCCTGTCCATGAGCCACGGAGACTGCCCACATGTTCATCTACCCTCCCACTAGGTCCCCCCCCTAAATGTGGTTAGGGCCTCGGTTCCCTGGGAGCCCCCCGTGTGTGGTACAAAGCACATTTTATCTAAGACGTGGGGCCTCAGTTTGGTTTCCCCAGGTGAGGGTTGTGGCAGAGGCTTTCCTGTGCCAGCAAACATTTCCCCAGACAAACTGCCAGGGCCACGGTGGGAGTCCTGTCTCACCCACTCACTGCTGGAGGTGGACGCCGTGCCCGCAGGACTCCCATCTGCCTTCCTCAGCACCCGCAGGCAGCACCGGCAGATCCATGGTGCTCGATGCTGCTCGGTCAGCGATGGGTGAGCGGCTAAGGGAAGCGGCAGGAGCACGGGCAGGGTCACTGCCTGGCATGCGGTAGGACCTCTGCTGGTGCTCACTGCTTGCCCACTCGAGCCTCAGTCTCCTCCCGTGTCATCTGCAAGGGGAGATCTGCCTCCTCTTCCCCTGGGCCACAGTGAAGTCCAGCTGAGATAACGAGGGTGGAGGGCTTTGGCCAGTGCCAAGTCCGGTCCCAGTGTCCTTTCTTGCAGCTGTGTAGTGCCATTCACCTGGCGGTACCTGCAGGCTCACCTGCAGATCCACCACACGTGAGCGTAATGTCACCGAGTGGGGAGAACAGAGCACATCAGCCCACCTTCCGGGGCTTTTGCAACTGCTGTGAACACGAAGAAGTGCAGATAAAGAAAGTGGTCCAGCACGTGAGCTCAATCACAGAACAGGAAAACCAAAGTAAGGCAGTCTTTGATCTGTAATGGGAAAGAGAGGAACAACCTCAAAACATACATAGCAATGGGGGGTGGTGCAGGGGGACAAAATGCAGGAAAACCAGGCAGCAATTTAGCATTACTCAGTTGGAAAGGACACTTCTGTCACGTCTTCTTGAGGAGACCTCCTCTGACAGGGTCATGTGCTCATTTCTGCCCATCCCAGCCACCTCTCCCAGAAATCCTGGTTGCTGGATGGCAAAACCATCTCAGGTCAGTGCCACCTGGAAGTAGCAGGTCACAGCAGCTGCTGACAGCCTGGAGGGAAGCTGTGGGGCCCAGATCCTGGGGGACCGGAGCCAGGAAGGTTGTGGCAAGCTTGCTGTCACTCTTGCAGTCCTTTCTGAGGGCCACACTCTGATGTACCCCAAACAGACTTGTCCACCAGACAGCCGGCATGGCAGCCACCACCCTGTAGCCCCAAGGAAAGAGGGAGACACTTTTTCCAGTGACTGTACTTTAGTCCCAGGGACTAAACTGGTCCTGCTCAGTTCATGTGCCCAAATGTGGACCAATCCCGTTGTCAGGGAGACGGGATTCTGACTGGTCAGACTTGGATTCTCACTTTGACTCTCTTGGGTTGGTTTCCTCAGAGGTGGGACCCAGGAAAGGACATATATATATATATATATATATATGTAAAATGGGGGGAGGTGGTCCCCAAAGGGACTGATGGGCCTAAGGAAATGATCTGGGGAGGGACAGGGTGTGTTACAGCCAGTTCCCTCCGTGGCAGCTGGAGCTTCTCCTGTGGGGAGTCCTGGGAGACGGGGTGGACACACTCAGAGCGACCTGTCCAGGAGGAGGGCAGCTGGGCTATTCCCTCACCCCTCCCATCTGTCACCGAGGAGAGCTGCTCGGTGTGGGCAGGGGACCCTGGTGGTCAGGCGAAGCCCCTCTCTAGGAGATGGAGCACTGGCAGCTGGAAGCCAAGCAGGGGTCCCTGAAGTAGTCACCACTAAAGGGCTGAGGGTGAGTCCCCAAGAGCCTCTGTCACAGAACACCTGTCCTGAAATCCTCCCTGAAGGTTGGCAATCTGTACAGGTGATGGCCTGTCAGTCCCTATGATGTCCCAGCTTCTCGGCAGAACTGACCTTCAGGTGTCTTGCGCGGCCTGGCTGGACGAAGCACTGTCCCCGGCCTCCTCCCTCCCCTCCTACCCTCCTCCGCGCCTCTGCCCGAGGACCTGGTCCACCTCCCAGAGCCACCCCTTGCTTCTGAACCCACATCTCAGGATCTACTTTGGGGACCCCCATCAAGACATAGAGGTCCCCAAATGCCCTCAGGGCACAGGAAACTCTCAGATCTTACTATGAAGAACCTGGGAGTGTTCACAGGTGTCAGGAGACAGGAGCCAGCTTATGTGAGCTGGGTAAGGACAGACCTAGGAGGCGACTGCTGTCACGAACCCGTTGACAGACGAGGAAACAGGGAAGGTGAGCCCTTGCTCAGATCCCACAGCCACCAAGTAACCAGAAGACAGAACCCCAGCCGGGGTGCAGACGCCCTCCTCACAGCAGTGCGCCTGGAACCCCCAAGAACCCACAACTGGATGCCCTCAACCTCAGGCTTCCCCACGAGCAGCAGGAAGTGAAAGTGGAGCAGATGGAGATTGGCACTTTCCCAAATCATGATCAGCATAAATTTAGGCTGGTAGGATTGAGCCCAGGGCTCTGCAGACCACTGGACCAACTTGCTCAAGCCGCAACCTGCCGCCAGGCCCCTCTCGCCCTGCGGGGGTTCTGTTCCTTGGATAACCCCACTCCTTCCACTCTTCCCTTCTGTTGTCCATGCAATTGTCGGTGGATTTCTT
This sequence comes from Marmota flaviventris, assembly GCF_047511675.1. Classification (NCBI taxonomy): domain Eukaryota; kingdom Metazoa; phylum Chordata; class Mammalia; order Rodentia; family Sciuridae; genus Marmota; species Marmota flaviventris. The sequence continues at coordinate 190,720,537 of NC_092499.1, read as the reverse complement.
TCTTCAGGTATTTTCAAGACAAAAACCTGGAAAGAAGTTGGCGGTGAGCTGCTGGGGTCTGCCGGGCGCCAAGGGCACGGCCCACCATGAAGCCTGCAGCTCAGGCAGACCCCGCCTGCCAGCAGGGGTGAGGACCTCCAGCTTCAGTAGCACAAATGACAGGGCAGGTCCCTGTGCAGAGCACTGAGCCAGGGGCAGGACCCTGCAGGGCACAGGCCCTTGCTCTACGCCCTGTGAAGCTGGTGCTACCAGATGTCCAGGCACTGAGACGGTTGCTACCAGGGACTCTCGTATGTCTTCTTTGGTAGACTGTGTGTTCCACGTGTGTGTGTGTGTGTGTGTGTGTGTGTGTGTGTGTGTGAGAGCCGGTTGTCTTTTCCTTACTGATTTCTTCTTATGCGTTCTGAATGAGTGCTTTGACAGCAGTTTCTGTCATTGTCTTTAAAATATAGCTTCAAAAATAATGAGGAAAAGGAACAATCAGTGGGGAATCGTGACAGCAGGGGTTTTAGGACTTTTCAAATCAGAAAAAGTAGCAGCACAGTGTGGTATAGAAAAGGTGTTCCCGTGCCCCTGTAGCCACACAGGTGCAGAGAGAGGAGGAGCTTAGCTGGGAGGCCTGGGTTCAAGTCTGCGTCACTGCTTCCTGGCTGCAGCGTGGAGTCGCCCCTCTCAGCCTGGAAACTGGAATCATGCCATCTCAGGCGGTGCCGTGAGGACGCAGGAGCTCAGCCGGATTCCAGCAAGTCTCTCCCTCACCCCTGGGCAGGATTCCGGGAGGGGATGGAGTGGGCACCCATCTGATTGTCTGTGCTGTCTGCTTGCTGGGTGTGCAAGTCAAGGCACGCAGCTTCTCTGGGCTCATTTCCTGGGAATTCAGAGCAGGTATCACCCTGGGAGTGGTGGGGGTGGTTGAGGTTAGGGCCCACGTAGCAGGGGTGATGTCTGCTGGCTGCAGCCCCTGGAGAGATGAGCCCCGTAAGAACGTCCCCTCCAGGGCCTGTGACCCGTGCCCTCCCCTCAGAAGGCATCTCACCTCAGCCTCTCATCCTGGGCTTTGTCAGGGCAGATCCTGGGGGGCAGAGTGTGTGTGCACCCCACTCCTTGCAGGCCCAACCCCACGGGGCCTTCACGGGGCCCATGGGTGCAGGATTCCTGGAGCCCCGATGCCCACAGGAGTTCAGCGAGATTTGAGCACGTGTCAGCACGCAGGATGCCTCTGAGACCAAGTGCCAGGACCCTGATGCCAAGGGCCTCCCCGTCCATCAGGACCAGAGCTTGCTTAGCATGGGAAGAAGGCAGTGGTGTTCTGAAGCATGAACCCCCAGGGCCCACATGCATTCTTCGGTCACTTCCCTGGGAGCCACCAGGGAATGTGGAAGCACCAATGTCTCTTCTGAAGTGTCAGTGTGGTTGGAGCCCGTGTGCCGAGGGGTGAACTGACAGCAGCCGGTTGCACGCGAGGCTTCTGCTGTCTGGGAGAGTGACAGACACACCGTGTACCTGCTACGAAACACAAGTTGTGTAATTCCAGGGATTCCGCACTCAAGTTAAATGCTTTCCTACTTGCATTTAAAGCTGACACCACACGCTATAAAGACACTTGATAAAATTCATGCTAATAATCCAAATTTTTGCTTGGTGCGAGATGACTTTGAATTACAAATAAAAAGCACCGTGAGAGTTCAGAGAGAGGGAGAGGGAGACTGAAGAAGAAAGGGGAAGTTTGCAGTTCAGAAGTTCTTATTGATTCCAATATTTATTTTCTGCAGAGCTGGGGCTGGAACCTGGGGCATCCTGCCTGTGTGGCCGCTGCTTTCCTGGAGCCAAACCCTCAGTTCAGTTTAGTACTTTTTTTTAGATCTTTATTTTATTTATTTATTTTTATGGGGTGCCGAGGATTGAACCCAGGGCCTTGCAGGTGCTAGGCGAGCGCTCTTCCGCTGAGCCCCAGCCCCAGCCCCTCACTTTAGTACTTTAAAGGGAGGCTTTTCCCTTCTTTAATTTTGCACCAACCCCACAAATCACGTAGCTGCCTCCTTGCCTGCAGTGGCAAGCAGGGCCTAGTTCCTCAGTCAGCTTGTGGCCAGGTGACTGATCTGTTTGCTGTCCGAACCTAGAATTAGCAAAGGAAGCCAATGTCCCATGTGCTCTGCGCTTTGCACGAATCACGAGTTCTCCCCAGAACCCTGGTAAGATGCTGTAGCCATCCCAATCTACGGATCACAAAGCTCAGGAGATCCCGTCTCCAAGGCCACGGCTTCCTGCTACCCACTGGAACCATGTTGCAATGGGCAAAGGCGTCTTAGGTGGGCCCGATGCTTTGCGAGATCTGTTGCCTCTCGACCTTTCACTCAAGCCGCTGGAATCCTCTCCTCGTCCACTTCCTTCCTGTCTCCACAAACTGTCACATCCAAGTTCAGAGCAAGACAGGATGGGGAGGAGAAACTGGGAAAAGACAGCAGATCCTTTATTTCACTCAGTGCTACGGGCCTCACCATGTCTTGTTTAAGCCTGGTTTGAGTCACGTCTGCCTGGGCCGCGGGATTAGGGGCTGGAGACCCGTCCCGCCCCCAGGCTGAGCCCAGTGGAAGTGTTAATTATGTCTCCGCATCTGCGTATAAACGGCTGTTCGGGAGCGCCTTGGAGTAAGTGGCAATGTGAGATGGAAAACAGCTAGCATTCCTGAATCAATTTTCACGTCTTCTAGCTTTGAAGCAGAGTTCATTTCTTCCTCTCTCACCCCAGTGACGGTGGGGACGGCCTCCCGCTTGCTGTGTGACTTCATGAGCAGCCATGGTGTAGGAGCCTGAAGTGTCCTCTTGTCTCCCCGCCCCTCGGAGTTCTCACATGCCAGCGGGAAATGCCAACGTCCCCACTTTATTAAGACACGTGGGCAAAAGCGCGGAGAAGATGTACGATTTATTTTGTGAACTGGAGAGACAACTGCAAAGCATCCGACCTGTAATGGTGAGGAGAATATCCCCATTACGGAGCCGCGGCTGCCGACCGGGTGCTGAGCTTGCACGTGTCACACGGTGACAGGGTTTGGTGGCAGAGGTGCGCCTTCGCTGCTGTGTTCCCGAGTACAGGGCTCCGGTTAGGTACACTCACATTTAAACGGAGGGCAGTACTCCTAGAGCGCACTGCCCTGGGAGGCACGCCACTCGGTGCCACCACACTTGGCAGGCCGGCCTCCCCACCCCCTGGGTCCCCTCGCCCCTTCCCAGGCTGAACTTCCTGTGGGCAGTCCCTGCTCTGCCTTCTGGGCCCCGTAGGTGACTTTTTCTTGTTCTTGATCTTGAACTTGGATGGAGCTGAACAGCCAGGGCCCTTCTTCCCCGCACTGGTACTTGGGCCCACCGTGTTCGTGAACATCAGGGCCTGCGTTTTCCCTCCTGCCTGGCGCTCGATGCACGGCTTGGCCGCGGGGGACTCATTGTTCTATCCCGAGTGGACACTGGAGCTGCTTCCAGCCTTGGCCTTTATGAGTTGTGTCACTATCAGTACTTCCTGGTCAGAGACCTGCTTCTCTCCCCACATCCCTCTGGGCCCAGATGTCTCTGTCCCTCTCACACCTGCACAGACGCCCCAGGAGTCTCCGTGGCCTTGACTGAGCTGTGAGTCCCTCGAGTCCAAGCCCTCAGTGCCTCGGGGAGGCTCTGGCCTCATCCCTGTGGAAAGTGGTTCATCCTGTCTACACTGCTGCCTTTGGATCTCGCAGCTCCTCTGCCGGCCGAGAGCTCCCCGGAGACTGTTTTCCTCCCTGGTCCCTGGCAGCGAGGTGCCTTCCTTCTGAGTTAAGCGCTAGACCTAATTAAACAGCTCCGTCTCCTCCGAGCGCTGATTTTGTTCCCATCTGAATACGACTTACTCTCCCAGCTGTTAGCATTCAGGTCAGTTTATCAGAACGAGCCTCGCATAAAACAGGAGGCCAAGGCGACTTCAAAGTCAGCCCTGGCCTCCGCTGCCGCCTGAGAGGCCTGGAGCAAGTGCTTTTGAGGTGACTCCACTTGGAGCAGCCCCAGGGGAGGGCCCTGGCCCACAGCCAACCGGCAGGGTCTGCTAGGAGTGTCCCGGTGATCAGAACCGGGGCTGGACTTGTTTGCGTTTCCCTGCCCCCTGCGAGGCGGAGGTCCTGGCCTGGTTTTACCTGGTTCATCTATTTTGTGGAGCAAATGCTGCTTCCCTCCAGGTACCGCGCTGTCCCTGGAGACACCGAGACTCAGAGCCTGACGTGGCGTCTGTCTCCTGGAGCCTCAGGGAGACAGGTCCAGGGAAGTAGGAGTCCTCGTGGGTGTGTCGAGAGGACACGGGGTGGTGTGGAAGCAGAGGGAGGGTCCTGGTTGAGTCCAGGCCTGAGCAGCAGGTGAGGGCCAGAGCTGAGGCCCATCCCTCCTCCCCAGGAGGCCGCCCTTTGGGAGCTCCAGGGGTAGGAAGGTGAATATCTCTGCTCGAGGGCTGGCACTGGAGGCCATCTCTTCCCCACCAGGACCTCCTGCGCCCCACAGCAGGTGGAAAGCCAGACGCACAGCAGGGAACAGGGCGTCCCCACTTCTCCAGGCGGGAGGGCGGGTGTGAGCCCAGGACCCTTGGTGAGCGCACAGCTGCCCAGTGCCAGCGACCTGAGCGGCCCCAGCGCCCTGAGCGGCCCCAGACTTTGTCCCATGGTGGGAAAGTCCCTGCTCTACCCAAGCAGGTGCACTCGGCTCAGCCACCCTCCAGGGCCGCGCCCGCTCACCTGGGAGGCAGGGAGGTCTGACAGTTTGGGGAGCTTCCTGGGAAAGGGTTAATTAGGCCAAGGACTGAGGGTCCCTGCAATGCAGGGGACGTGGGAACACTTGTAGGCATGAGGGCCAGTCCAACCTGTCAAGGGATGCTGAAGACAGTCTGCTGGCTCGTCATTGTTCAGAACTCGCCAACAAGACCTTCCCTGGAGTCCCGCCAGGGAAGCTCAGCGGCTGGGCCTCACCTAACGGAGGAGCCTGGGGAGCCCCAGCTGGGGGTGCAGCCGCCGCCGCTGACTCCCTCCTTTCCCCAGGTCTGTTCAGTGCCCTGAGCTTTGACCACAGCTCTAGCCTAATGGTCAGGGTGGCCCTAAGGTCTACTCATGGCCTCGGAGACATAAGGAAGAGCTATTCTGGGAAAAGTTTTTCTTTTTTTTTTTTTGGTGGTGGGGGGGTTGCGGATACAGGGGATTGAACTCAGGGGCACCACTGAGCCACTTCCCCAGCCCTATTTTATATTTTATTTAGAGACAGTGTCTCTCTGAGTTGCTTGGTGCCTCATTTGCTTGGTGCCATTTCTGAGGCTGGCTTTGAACTCATGATCCTCCTGCGTCAGCCTCCGGAGCCACTGGGATTACAGGGGTGAGCCACCGTGCCTGGTGGACAGCCAGACGCACAGGGATTCTTCCTCCTTCATTTCAGGTGGTCATGTCTGGATGTGATTCCTGGGGCTATGGCAGCCATCCTGGAGCCATGAGGGAGCATCCAGGACCAAACCAATGTGCGGAGGTGGGTGGAACGGCAGGGAGTCTGTGAAGAGCACGGTCCCTGGGACCAAGCCACATGGGCCAAACGTGGAGCTTCCTTGCCTCTGGTTCCTCATTAGGCAAGGGCATAGGGGTCCTCTTTATGAGTGCTGTTTTGAGTTAGGCTCCTGGTTGCTGGTAACCAAAATCGTCCTACCAGTAGGAGGAGGCGGGGGAGAGGGGGGTCCAGGCCTCGTCCTCCAAGAGCTCAGGGGAGGTGACGCCAACCCCCACCCACAA